>NC_140516.1:50894625-51212125 GCF_964339955.1 Pipistrellus hanaki | reverse complement strand
TCCGTGCACAGCAGGGCACAGCCCGGAAGCCCAGGCCCTGGCGCCTGCAGGCGCCTCCCCAGCACAGAGGATGCTCCGGGTCTGAGGGGATCTCTGCCAACAAAGGGATGAGGGCGGTCTCAATAGGGCCCCCCCTGGACACGTGCTCAGGGCTGCTCCTGGGTTCTGGTCACATGACCTCAGTCCCCAGCATGTGCCGACAGTGCCTGGGCACCCGTGTCTGCCCGTGCGTGACACCCCACGAAGAAGGCACGTGAAACCAAGGGGTGCCAGCCCAGGTCCCGCAGGGGGAACCGGCCCAGGGCTCAGAAACCCCTCCTCCAAGCACCAAAGGGGGAGGGTCCTCCTGCACCAAGAATTCCAGCTATGCCGCCTTCTTCCTGGGCGTGGGCTTTGCCCTCCATCTGCGGCTCCAAGGGGAGGACACCCAGGCTGGGCTCAGCTCAGGGAAGGGGCTCTGATCCCTCCCAGGCTCCGCGAGGCTCCTCCCCCTGCTAGCCCCAGCTTGGAATTTACAGGGGCCTTCTCGTCCTTCTGCCCTGCCCAGCCTTTCAGGCCTTAATGCAAACCACATGCAGCTCTGCGCCCGCCCCGCACGCCTGGCGATGGGCTCCTGCGGGATGGAGACGGGCTCCTGGCAGAAAACCACCGCCAGGGCTCCGGGCACGCAGATCTGTGCAGCCAGGCTTCCCCGGAGCGGCCGCCGCCGAGCGGCTACCTGGCCCTCGCCGAGCATTTGCTAGACATGATGGAGGCGCGAGTGCTGTTTTCTGTGACGCTGCCCCCCTCCCCGCCCCCCGCGCTCTCTCCATCGGCTCCATCGGCTGGAATGCATCCCCCCGCTCCCCACTGACTCCGCCGCGGCGAGCTCCGCTTATGAATTATCTGACACATTTCCTGCGATGCTTCTGACAACAGTGCTCAGTGGAAATTTCAAGGCCCCTCTCTCCTGACAAGTGGAAATATCAATATTTGAATAAATTGTAGATTTTAAACTTCTCACTCGGATGCGCCGCAGGATGAGCGCCTTCCGCCTTCGAGGGGCCCGATCCCCCCGGGCCCGCAGGGAGCTGCCGGCGTTCCGTTACCGGAGGCAGCGCCGGGGCGTCTGAAACGCACGTCCACGTGGCCGATGAAGTTCACTTCCTCCCGACGACCAACGCCGGCTTTGTGGTGCCGCCCCCACCCCCTCCCGGGCCTCCCGGGCGAGCACAGAGCCCCAGCGGGGAGCCCAAGTGGGGGTTCCCACATGGGTTTCTTGGGGGGCAGCCGTGCTCTGCGTAGTCCTCCACCTCACTGCCCGCCGCCCACCCTGCGCCCACGCCCAGCTCTGGTGGGCGCCGGAGTGTGGACAAAGCGCACCCGTGGGCCCTGGCGGAGGAAGGGCTCTGGGCGGGCGATGACCTGAACCCACAGCCGGGCCAGGAGGAAGCCCCTCGCCCCCTGCGGCGCTCCGGCTCCGGGCAAAGCGCTTCCGAACGCCAGGCGTCAGCACAGCAGAGAGGGCCCAGAGCCGAGCCACTGAGCCAGCGGGAGAGCGAGTGCGGAAGAGGAACACGGGGGTCAGAGCAGAGCGGGCCCGCTGGCCCAGACGTGCGGGAGGGCGGGCCTGTCCCGGTGTGGGTGGGTGCTCCTATGGGGCTCCGGTCGGCACAGGGTCTTTGTCTATAAGGAGAAGGCCTTCCCGCCGAAACCGGTGTGGCTCAGTGGGTAGAGCATCGGCCTGCAGACTGAAAGGTCCCAGATGATTCTGGTCAAGGGCATGTACCTCCTGGGGAGGTGCAGGAGGCAGCTGAACGATGTTTCTCTCTCACTGATGTTTCTAGCTCTCTATCCCTCTCCCTTCCTCTCTGTAAAAAAATCAATAAAAAAAATTTTTTTTAAAGAGAGAGAAGGCTTCCTGTGCAGCGAGGCCCTCTCCCAGGGTCCCCAGGGCAGGCCCTCCCGGGCACGTGCTGTGCTGTGGGGGCGGGGCAGGGCAGGGCAGGGCAGGGCAGGGTGAGGCAGGGCAGGGGGCTCACAGTGGTCTTCGCTGTGCTGGGCACTTTCCTGAGAGATGGGGGTGGTGGGGAGACCGGAAGGGGGAGGGGGTGCGTGAGGAGCCCTGGAGGAAGGCCACTAGCTAATCCTCTGCTCCATGAATCAGACATCCAGACCTGCCCCTCCCTTCACCAATCAGGGGGCAGGTGAAGGGCAGGATCAAGCGGGGAGGAAGAGTGACAGAGAGGGACTTAAGAGTCACCAGGCACCACATCGCTCTGGGAAAGGCAGTGGCTGAAAGCCAAGAGGCCCGGGAGGGGAGCAGAGAGAAGACAGAGGGGACGGGACTCTGTGCACCAGAGAAGGGGTGCGCCTGGCGGACTGTGGACGGAGGGAGTGGTAAACCACAAAGAGGTCAAGTGCCCACTGCCCTGGGTCAGGTCTGGCCTCCTCCACGGAAGTGGGGCAGAGGAGAGAGGAAACATGGCATTCATTTATCTGGTCCACAAACACTCGTCGATGCCTGGGCTGGGGTGCCAGGAGCTCAGCTGCAGGCCCACCCAGCGCCCGGGAGGGGAGCGGGGCCCCCGAGGGACCGAGGCACCTGCTTCTTCCCGGCTCCGGGACAAGGAGAGGGACAGTGAGGAAGGCCCTCCCGAAGCTCCTATCCCTCCACAGGAGGTTTTAAAACTCCTCCCAACAGTGTGAGCGACAAAATCTCTCTCTCTCTCTCACGCACGCGCACACACACACGCGCGCACACACACACACACACACGCACACACACACACACACACATGCACGCACGGGACAGCTGGGTGGACAGGGCCCGCCCGCAGCCCCTGGGACAGTGGGACACATGCTCCGTGGGCTCTGTTCCCAGGGGCAGCGCCCAGATGCCCACGCTGGGACACACCAGCCTAGCGCGAGAGGGAAAGCTGTGCCCACAGATGGCCGAGCATTTGGAGGGAAACACAATATTTTATCTAAACATCCAAACACAAACACATTCCCGCACGACGCCAAACACACAGCACCTGAGCGTGCCCGCTGGCGGCTGGCGCTGCCGCTGTGCTGCCTGGAGACCGGGCTGCGGGAATCCTCAGGTGAGGGAAGAGGGGGAGCGGGCAGGGGAGGGGACCGCTCCCACCTGCCGGGAGTCTGGTGCCTGCTGAGCAGAGGGAGGGGCCCGGCGGGGGGCGGGCTCCCCTGTTCTCATGGGGATGCAAATCATCTCTGCGGAATGAGGGGCACGTTATCCCCGTCATCCGGACGGAGCTGGTGAGGCCCGGGAAGGTCAGGAGCCCAGAGGAGGTCAGGGTGCAGGAAGCAGCCTGAGAGTGAAGGAAGGGGTCTGAGAGGTGCCCCTCAATGCCCCTGGGGACCCCGAGCCACACAGCGAGCCTGGGAGGCCTCGGGGGAGGCAGGAGATGTCTGGAATGAGGAGACACGGGTCCCTCTGTACCTGCCTGGCTCTGTGGGAAACTGTGTCAGGGAGGAAGTCAGGTGTGCACAAAGCCTCGTGTCCACTCTAACTGGGGGGAAACCTGACAAAAAACTAGCCCGGTGGTGTGGCTCAGTGGTTGAGTGTCGACCCATGAACCAAGAGGTCACTGGTTCGATCCCCGGTCAGGGCCCATGCCTGGATTGTGGGCTCAATTCCAATGTGCAGGAGGCAGCTGATGGATGTTTCTCTCTCACTGGCCCTCTCACATCCTCTCCCTAAAATCAATAAAAACCATTCTTTAAAAGAGAGAGAGACCTAGAGGAAAATCAGAAGTCAAAGTGGACCACAAACTAAAGGGAGGGGTTAAGAAAGGAACAGAGCCTCCATTTCCAAACCTCCCCCCGCAACCGAGCTGTCCCAGCCCCTGTGGGTCCCGTGGTTTTTCAAAGACAATCAGGCCTCCACCCTACCACAAGAGCTTATGGGTGAGAAGGCTCAGGAGCGGAGCCCAGATGCGCAGGCACGTCTGTGCACACGCCTCATCTCGGTCCCTGGCTGGGACCTTGGCCCCGGGCGATGCCCAGTGACCTGGATGGGCAGGCGGGCGGCGGCAGAGGCTCCCGGTCAGCAGAGAAGGCCCCGCTCACCTTCAATGAGGCCTGCTCACCCCCTTTGCCCGTAAGGCCCTACAGCACCTGCTCTGTTAATCCCTGCAGCCTGGCACCCAACGCAGCTCTGGGCACCAAGCAGGCAGTTCAATGCTTGAGCCAGGCCCTGGCAGAGGCTGCAGGTGGCACCCCCAGACTCTCCCTGAAGCAGTCTGCCCCGGGCACCACGAGGAAGCACTGTGCTGGGCACGGGGGGGTGGAGACCCGGCCATGACTGAGACGCTGAGGGCCAGGGAGGAGGCGGAAGGACACGCAGATAACTGCACCTGGGGCAGACCCAGGCCCACGTCCCGCTCAGGGGAGCCGGCACGGAGCGGGCCGAAAGTGCTCCCGGCACCGGGCGCCTTGGGGAAGAAGCGATCGGGAGCAGAGCTCCCAGTCAGGGCGCTGGGTTCCAACAAGCGGAGAAGGTGCTGGCGGCAGGAGGAACAGCACACGCAAAGGCTGCGAGGGTGTCGGGGACGCGCCTGCAGTGTGGCTGGGGGGACAGCAGAGCTGAGGCCAGAGGAGAGGGCGGCCACTCCACACCCAGGAGGGCGACTCAAGGAGCCTGAGGAACATTCTAGTAGCTTATGCCCCGTCAACTTTAATCACGCTGCGACTGCAGGAAGACCTGTCGCACCCCAGGTGCTGTTGCAGGATCAGAGGCTCCCCCCTACCCCCATGTCCTCCCGGCCCCCCCCACCCCCGTGTCCTCCCGGCCCCGGCGGCAGCCATGCCTGTGTGTGCCCTGTGGAAGACCCTTGTTATGACCAGCATCTGGGGATGCACTGTCAGCACCCTCAAATGTCAGAGGCCTGGAGCATCCAGGTGCACCCCAACTTCCCAACACCTATACCCGCTACTTTACATCCCGAACTTGCCAAGCCAGCCTGCCAGCCAGGGCCCAGGCCTCCACTCTGTCCTCCTCCCCCTCTTCCTCCCCTGCTCATCCCCCACACAGTGTCCCCTGCGAACAGACAAAGGCACACTGGGCAGACACTGGGCAGACACTGGGCAGACACTGGGCAGACACTGGGCAGACACTGGGCAAACACTGGTCAGCGTGTTCTCAGGACAGCCCGGCCGCAGAGCAAGGCGGGCACACAGGGCCAAGTGGGCATTTTCTGCCCCATTGGGTGCTCTGTGCACTTGCTGGGGGCCTGGCTCACACCCACCCACATCCAATTCTCTGCTCCTGGACGAGAGGCCCAGCGACCACAATGGCCTGTGGCGTCCCCGCCCTCCGCTCTGCTGGCCCTCCACCTCCTCCTTGCTCACAGCCACGGCCTGTCCCCTGCTCACAACTAGGCGTGTCCCGGAGGTGTGCCGGGCACGGAGGGCGGAGCAGATCACCCAGACAGCACAGCTGCTGGGGCAGGAGCCACGCCAGGCCCCGCTGCCCCAGCGCCCAGCCGGGGGGGGGGGGGGGCGGCCACGGCCTGGATCCCGTTACCCTTGGCACCTGCCACTTGGCACCAACATCAGCTCTGCTGCGCGGAGGGCGGTTAAATCTGGGCTCTGCCCCGCCCCGGCAGCCCCGGAGGGCAGGCCTGGTCTGGGCAGCTGTCGGGTGACACTGGTAGGGTGAAGGTGAGCCGAGAGGGGCAGGCAGCTGCCATGGTGCCATGACCCTCCACCGAGTGCCCTGAGCCCGGCGTCCGTGAACTGTGTCTCTCCAGCTGGGGCTGTGACGTCAGGGCCCTGGGGACGCTGGTGCGGGGCCGGGGTTGCTGGGTCACCAGGCGCTGCCTGCATCTAACGAGAGAGAGACCGAGACCTGCTCATGGGGCACAGGGGCCCCGGGAAGGGAGGCTGTGGGGGGCTCGCCTCTGCCCGTCAGGAGGGGCGTCCTGGGAGGGTCAGAGGGAAGCCACACCCCACCCTGCGGCCCTGCAGAGCCGGTCGGCACAGACCTTCCTCCCACGCCTTTCTGGGCCTCGGTTTCTCTCTCTGTGGAATGGGCTGCAGGAGGTGCCTGCACAGCCCTCCCCGGGCCACACCAGCAGGGCACCTTCGGGGAATGGCCCACCACCCAGCATTCCTGCCTTTGTCCCTGTTGTGATTTTGGACTTGGCAGCGGTGGCCACAGCCTGCATCCCTAACCACTGACCACTCTGGCCAGCGGCAGTGCCACCCCGCCACACGGGGACCCCCTCCCGCTGTAAAATAAACCTCACCGTCACCCCGGTCACTCGCGCCACCGAGAACAAAGCTCAGCTCAGAGGGTCTAACTGCCCGAAGTCACACAGCTCACAGATGATGGGGCAGCGTTCAAACCCCGGGCCACCCAGCTCATGACCCTCCTTCCTGGAGCACACCTCACTGGCCGGGTCCCGATGCAGGGCGGTCAGCCAGCCAATGGGCCACACGGCCCTTTCACAGGGGTTGCCCCAGGCCCAGCCCACAACCCACAGCCCACCGCCGTGTCCACCACCTGCCCGGGAGGACCCCACGCAAACAGAATGGTCTTCCATCGAGTCACACGCTCAGTACAACAGCCTCTCGCAGCCCGCTCTGAGGGGTGTTGCCAGACCTGGAAGTCGGACACGGAGGCCCATTCACCAGGCAGCCCCCTCGCCTGGCCTCCAGGCTGGAATCCGAGAAGGTCCACCTTCCAGGATCAGGGGTCCTTACAGAGAGACCCTCTGCCTCCCGGGCCTCAGACACTGCGAGCATTTGAAGACGGAGCTAGAATTTACATCAGAACCCTGAGGAGGCTGCAGGTACAGCCTGTCACCTGGCACACAGAGGGTGCGGCTAAGACAGGTGACGTAATTGGACCGGGTGTGAGGTCTCTAACTGGGGGGAGCCTCGGTCCCTTAGAAGGCAGCTCACTGCATCGTCCTTCCTCCGTGTGAGTCCCAGCCATTCACCCAGCCGTCCATTCCCTCGTTCACCTGAGGGTGGCCCAGGTGAGAGCCAGGCAGAACGCAGGTGGCCGCACCCTCACTGCCCTCCTGCCAGCAAAGAGCCTGTGCTCCGGCTGGGAGGGGCCCCAAGGAACCGGGCACCATGAGGAGGACCATGGGAGGCCTGGAGAGTGGCACAGGGGCATGGGCTGAGGTCTGTGCACTGAGGGGCAAGGGGCAAGGGGTGGAGGAGGAGGCTTGGGGGGCGGTGGGGATCTGGGCATGTGGAGCTGCAAGCAACGACACTCAATGGGTAGGGAAGAGCTTGCACCACCCAGGAAGTGCAAGCTTGCGCCCAGGGGCTGCATCTGAAGGTCGGGGGGTGGGGTGGGAGGTCAGAAAAGGTGGGGGACAGGGCCCTGGAGGCTGGGTGGGAAGACTGGAGACCATCTAACCGAGAGGGGTTAGCCCCTAGCAGCACAGCCTGAGGAGGAGCTGGGCAGAGGGGTCGCCCATGGGGCCTGCAGGGGTGGGAGGACAGAAGACGTTGCGGGGGGAGAGGGGGTGAGGGTGAGTGAGCAAACACGCGGGAGGGGGAAAGGGGTGCTGGGGAATGGTGAGGCCACCTGGGCTGGAGGACAGGGCTGCCCACCAGAGGTCGCCGGCCGGGCCTGAGTGTCCCAGTCGCCCACGACCTGCACTGCCCGGCCCCGCGTGTGGAGACCAGCGTCCCCTGGAAAGGGGCTCAGGAGCCAGCCCCAGAAGGGCACCCTGCAAGGTGCGAGGGCCCGATGCAGGCTGGCTTCCGGGCTCCAGGGGACCAGTTCGGATAGCGAGGTGAATAGAAGAATCACCTGTAAACTCAGCACGTCTTTTTGTGTCTTGTTCTTAACGAACAACAGTGAACTCAGACCCTCTTGGATGATTAGCAGAAGGAGCTGGCTCTGCAGTGGGCGGGGCAGATAAAATGTCTGTCCCAGAACTGTTCTGTTCCCACCACGCAGGCCCACGCAGGGCCCAGCCAGTGACATCGGCCCCATCTGCCCGAGGTCCCCCTGGGGTCGGCTCAGGCTGCAGGTTTTAAGGGGGAAGTAACCTCAACGTATTTCTAAACTCAATTAAAAGAATACACATTGAGTGGCCAGATTATGATGATCTCTGAACCCATAATAATCTGGCCACTCTCATCGATATCGTATATCCTATATAATAAAAGGCTAATTTGCAAATTGTCCCCTTGACCAGGAGTTTGACCAGCAGGCAGGCCGGCCAACCACCCATGTCCCCTCTCCCCCTGGCCAGGCTGGCAGGACCCAACCCATGCACGAATTCATGCACTGGGCCTCTAATACACACACATACACACACACAGACTGAGTGGCCGGATTATTATGCATTCAGAGATCATAACAATCTGGCCTCTTAGTGTAAGTTCTCGGTTTTCCCACTAATACTCTGAGGCTTAGAGCAAGATCCAGAACCTCCTGCCCGCGGAGGTAATCACTCAGACCCTATCGCTTCACGGAGACACCAGAAGCCTTGAAGCCAGAGATGAGGTCCTACCTGCTGCGTTGACAGCGGCCCTGCCAGGAGACGCTCTGACAGCACGGCTGGTGTCTGCCTGGCCCCGGACGCAGCCTCGCAGTGACGGGGAGCTCACCGCCTCTCCGGGCAGCCAGGTACCTCTGCCCATGGCCCCGCCACAGCCCGTGCCTCTGGGATCTGTGTGCTTACAAATCTACCTTCACCTTCCACCTCTGGCCCTCACTCTGCCTTCCGTGTCCCCTGCTCCGAGACTTCCCCTGGGGCCCCTGGAGACAGTCCCATGCTCTGTCCACCAGGTCGGCCCCCGTCAAGAAGAGGGTCTGGATCGACGGAGCTGCCGGCCGAGACTGGTTTGACGCCCATCACTCCCGCCCTCCTCTGCGCTCGGGAACACTCAGAAACATGGGAAGTGGGAACGTCATGCTGCAAACTATGCATCTCCCTGAGCAGTTACATGTAACTTTATTTTTTTTCATGTGCTCTTTATTTTTTTTTAATACATTTTATTGATTTTTTACAGAGAGGAAGGAGAGGGAGGGAGAGTTAGAAACATTGATGAGAGAGAAACATCGATCAGCTGCCTCCTGCACACCTCCTCCTGGGGATGTGCCCGCAACCAAGGTACATGCCCTTGACCGGAATTGACCGACACTCTATCCACTGAGCCACACCGGTGAGGGCTGTCATGTGCTCTTTAGAGACCTTTATGCTCCCGGGCCAGCACTACCCGGCCTGCTGCCGCAGGTGCCCACTCTCCCACTCCCTCTGCTCCCGGAAACGGGGGGCGGGAGCTGGAACAGGAACTGTCACCATTCAGGGCCACTCCGCCCGGCCGGCAGCACGGCCGCCAGCCCAGGCAGGTGCCGCGGCTCAGTGTCGGCGTTAATGACTTACTCAGCAGCCTCCGCCGTGGAATGCGCTCGGAGCTGTGAAGGGGCCATAAAATAGCATGCGCGCTGCACCGACTGTTTTTGCAAACGCCTCAGAGTATCCAAAGAATATAAAAATGACCGATAAACCCACCACCCCGGGCTGACACCAACTGTCCCTCTCATTCCTCCTTTTCCAATCCTTAAAACTGGGACCATCCAGCACATGCGCTACAGCCTTCCCACGTCCCTGTTGGCAGCAAGGAAGTGTCCAGTGTGTGCGCCAGCCCACCCTGTAAGCGGCGGCCTCGGAGTCCGTGAGGTGGGGTCACGTCCCCGCTCCCCGTGGGGGACACAGGCTCCTGTCTTCACCATGACGATGGCAGTGAACTTCTCTACTTGGCTGTCTCCAGGGACCCTTCTCGGCTGTGTCCGTGTGTGCACAGGGTCAGCATGGCCTGTCTGTCTCGCCTGTGGACCTCGCCTTGCCTTTTGTTCACTTCTCAATCTATCAGCAGTCACACTGGCCTCATTCGGGGCTCAGTGGTTGAGCATCAACCTATGAACCAAGAGGCCAAGGTTCGATTCCCATCCAGGGCACATGCCTGGGTTGTGGGCTCGATCTCCAGGAGGGAGCGTGCAGGAGGCACCCAATCAATGAATCTCATCCTTGATGTTTCTCTCTCTCCTTTTCCCTTCCTCTGTGAAATCAATAAACATATAAAAGAAATAAAGAGAGAATGAGAGAGGGAGGAGGGGGGAGAGAGAGAAAGAGAGAGGAGGAAGAGAGGGAAGGAGGGAGGAAGGAAAGGAGGAGAGAGGTGTGGAGTGTGAGGAACCCCTGGAGGTGGAGCCATAGTGCATCCTCAATGGCAGAGACCTAAGGTACTGTTCCCGGAAAGGACTCTATTTAGCACAAACTCAACCAGGGCAGTGAGCACACACACAGACACCCTGGTGCTCTGTAAACATGCGTAGGAGGCCTGCCTCCTGAATGGTGCACCATGAGCACTTGGTGATGAGTTAGTGGACAGTAGGTGGGAACTGCATTTGAAGCAAAGGATTCCCACCGGCTGAGTCTGGGAGGGTGGGCCCTCGCCGCTCTCCGAGAAGCCGGAGCCACGCTGAGCTCCGGGCCCGTCCATGAGGGACCGTCACCACGCACAGAGACACGGCTCAGCGTGGCCTCCGGAAGGCACGCACGGACCCGGAGCCATTTCCTGCTGCCACAGAGGAGGCTCTGCCCGACGCAGAGTCACTAACGTGCCATAAAGATTGGAGCCCACGCAGCTGTGGGTTTGTGTTTCCTCTGCCCCGAACAGAACGGCCCTTAAAGGAAAGCATAAAAGGTAATGTCGTGGGGATGGCTTTTGATGGGAGGTCACTGCGGGCCCCTCGCATTCTTGTGGGAGCCACATGCCACTCGGGACCGGGCCTTGGAAGCCGAGGCGAGGAGCTGAGGATGACCGTGAACTCTGCTGTGCACGCCAGGAATCCCGAGGGCCCGAGGGGACCCCAGCATCGCACACCCCGATAACGCCGCCCTGCAGGTGGTGGCTTTGTCCGTCACCCCTTTTAGAACTGGGCCCCGAAATGGCCTGTACCAACAGCCCCGACTGCTGACCTGCCTGGCTCCAGCCCCCAGGAGCTGTCTCGGGGGCAGGGCTGCGGGCTGATCCTATCTCGCTCCCAGCGGCTGCTCTGGTGCCGACACAGAGCCGACAGTCAGAAACACTGCCTGGACTTTTAGCAATGGGAGACGTTCCTCGCACATCTTCTCATTCTCTCCGCCAACGTGGTGACAGGACCGACGTGGGCCCCGTGACTACTTCAACCACTCGTGGGGCAAACGGAGTCGATTCTGCTACTTCCACAAAATCCTACTGACCACAAGCCCCTTCAACTGCCCTGTGCCCTCCTCTGTCCTGCCCACCAGGCAAGGCCGGAGGGCACCCGCCTCCTCAGGCGCCCCAGCAGGGCCTCGCTGGGTCTCTGGAGCACCCCGGGTTCCAGTGCCAGGGGGCCCCTCTCCAAGGCCCCTTCCCGAGAAGCGTAGCTGTCCTCAGAGGTGACCCAGCAAGAACCCAGCGATCCTCTGCGGCCTGCAGGCTTGTGCCCAGTACCCGGGGCCCGTGAGGCAGTGGGGCAGTGTCCCATCTCTTCCGGGGCCAGAGGCTGCGGGGCCGGGCCTCACCGGGCACAGAGGGCTATAGGTGAGGGCCATGTGGGACGAAGCTGGCATGAACCCAGGGCCAGGCAGGAGTGCTCTGTGGGTACCCGGGCGTCACGTGACTTTGTAAGCACCCTCTCCGGGCAGCAGAAGGCATCCCTGTCGCCTGCAGAACGAACACGGACAGAGGGCTAAGACTGAGGCCGAGGGAATCTCCCAGGGGCCTTTGCGGCTGGCAGGTGGGACAGAGAATCCCCCGCAAAAGGCCCGGCCTTGGGGAAGCGATGCCCAAGCAGGGGGCCCTCGTCCCCTGGCCCGGCCCGGCCCTCCCTGGGCCCCGAGCAGGGCCCCTGGCGTGTCGTCCCCAGAGAGAGGCACCCCTTAGGCCTCGGAGCGGCCAGGGAGCTGACAGTGTCACCCTGTGATCGATGGCTCCTTCTCAGAGCGACGGACGGAGTGCTTTCAACGCCTCTATTTGTTCGTCACCTTCACAGTTTACTCCCCTCGCCCGATCAATACGTCCCCGTTGTGCTGGGAGGTGAGGGGGGGGGGGAGATATGGCAGAGGGGCTGGAGGAGCAGCCGCCCAGGCCTTCCTACAGGGTCTCCCCACCAAAATCACTGCTCAGTGCATAATTTGTTTTTTTCTGCAAATTTCACGTTCCGAACCACAGGAACTAACTGCCCTCAGGTCAGCCGCCACGCGTCCAGCACCACGAAGTTAAAGAACCCGGATCATCCAGCCAGGATGCACCCCCTCCAGCAGGGAGCCACGCCGCTGCCTTCCGGTTCATGGGAACAACTAAAAACAGCCCCCGGCCCTGACCGGTGTGGCCCAGTGGATAGAGCATCGGCCTGCAGACTGAAGGGTCCCAGGTTTGACTCCGGTCAAGGGCATGTACCTTGGTTGCGGGCACATCCCCAGTGGGAGGTGTGCAGGAGGCAGCTGGTTGATGTTTTTAACTATCCTTCTCCCTTCCTCTCTGTAAAAAAAAAATCAATAAAATATATATTTTTAAATAGAAGTCAAGGTTTGATTCCCAGCCAGGGTACATGGATTTCGGGCTTGATCCCCAGTGAGGGGCGTGCGGGAGGCAGCCCGTCCATGATTCTCTCTCATCGTTGATGTTTCTATCTCTCCCTCTCCCTTCCTCTCTGAAATTAATAAAAACATGTATTTAAAAATAAATAAGAACAGCCCCCACCCTCCCAGCACTCGGGCGCTACATCCCAGACAAACTTCCCCAATTCCTTTTTTTTTTTTTTTTTTTTTTTTTAATTTCAGAATGCTCAGTGTACCAACAGCCCGGGATGCATTTCACTCTTGACTGGGTCCAGTAAGATTGCTAATCAGGATTGCTTGATTCAGTCAACACTGATTTCAATAAAAAAGACCCGAAAAATTATCATAAATATAAGAAAAAGTGCAGGCGGCGGTGACAGGT
Source organism: Pipistrellus hanaki (assembly GCF_964339955.1). Taxonomy (NCBI): domain Eukaryota; kingdom Metazoa; phylum Chordata; class Mammalia; order Chiroptera; family Vespertilionidae; genus Pipistrellus; species Pipistrellus hanaki. Next base: position 51,199,171 of record NC_140516.1, on the reverse strand, counting down.
GATTAAAATCTCATTCGCTCGGAATCGGCCGGGCTCGTGGCGACGGGGGCGGGCGGCCGGGCGGCGATCATTATCTCCTCTCCGCGGGCCACTCTGCGCCACAAGGACCACGGCGGCGAGCGGGGCCTGCGGGGCGGCCTTGGAGCCCGGCCCTGTGAGCAAGCGGGGTGCGGCGAGCTAAGCTGGCGGGAGAGGGGGCGGCGGGGCCCGCGAGGGGCCGGGGGAGCCCCGACAGGAGCCCCCACAGGAACGCGGGCTGCCAGGGAGCGCTTAGAAATACTTTAAGGGCGGAAAGCAGCCCGCTCAGCAGCGTGCACAGCGCCCGATTAGACACTCCGCGGGGTTCATTCCTTCGCACACAGGAGACAGAAGACAGATCCTGGAGGCCTGGAGAGCCACGGAGGGCCGTGGACCGGCTCCCAGCCCCGTGGACCTCCACGGGCTGACGTCCAGGAGATCGGGGCAGGGGGGCGAGTATTTTTTAAAGACCCGCTGACCCGCTTGGATTTCCTCCGTGCACGTCATCACCCAGGCCCCGGGGCCCTGTCTGCAGTGGGATCAGAGCCCTGGGAGAGGCCAGGCGGTGAACAAGGACCGCCCTGCCCTGCGGGGCAGCCGGGCACCTGCATCCCATCGGACACCACCACAGGCCTGGACCTGGGCCTCCCCGGGCACCAGTGCCCTGCCAGCTCGCCCTGCCCAGCGGGCCAATGCATCCCTTCCCTCCAATCCTTCCAATCCGTCCCCTTCCCTCCTGCCCCCTCCCCCCAGATGGCTCCTCCCCTCCCTCCCCCACGGTCCTCAGCGCAGTCTCACGGGCCCAGGAGGACGGTGCGTGAGTGCTGACGCGACCCCTGCTCCCGTGACGCCCGGACTCGGGTTACGGGGTTCACAGGGGATGCCGCAGGGCGCCCTGCTAAATCTCAGGTAAGCGACCGTGAATGTTTCGGGGTAAGTGCTTCCCACACAATATTTGGGACACGCTTATCCTAACACACACGTCCTAGTTTATCTGAAATTCTGGTTTAATTGGGTGTCCTGTTAGTGGGGCAAGCCTGGCCCCTCCCCAAACGCCTCTCACTGCCCAGGCTGCTCCGCTATACCGGAAGCTTCCGCCCCTCCACATCCAGAGTCAGCAAGTCCCCTGCACCCCAGACCCAGAGGCCTCCTCTTCCAGGCAGCCACACCCCCGCCCGTGCTGGCCAGGGCCTCAGAGCAACCCCGTCTGGCCCTAAGCAGACTGCGGACTCCATCAGCAGCCCCTCGGGGGCAGGTGTGGCTCCTGGGCCTAGTAGGTGCTCAATAAATACTAGCTCACTGAGCCCCTGGCAGTGCCGCATCCGCCCTGGGCTCCCGCCCCGCAGGGGGCCGTCCTGCCTCCGCCTCTGGGTAATTATTTTCCTGCTCATTTGCATACTATTAAGTAGCAGGCGGGGCCGGGAGTCTCCATGTTCCAGCCCCCTCACTTCCCTCCAATTTACAACCGTTTGGGCTCTGTCTGGCCCTGTTGGGAGGGGGATCCGTGAGCCAGGGGAGCGATTCCGGGGGCCACAAAAGCGGCACCACAAGCTCCACACACAGGCCTCAGCTGTCCCCCCGCTGTGGTCAGGCCTGAGGTCAGCAGGACCCGGCTGGGCACTGTGGGGGGAGCCCGAGGTTGGCCCTCGAAGAAGCCCAAGTTCATTCCCCATGCAAAACGGGGTCCCTGGGACCTTCTGGAACCTTCTGGAACCTTCTGGAATCTGGCATGGCAGGCCTGGCTCAGGAGGGATGCCATCCTCTCCTTCAGTTCCTGCCTGGTTTCCCTGGTGGTGATCTGGCCAGAACACGGGGCCGTGGGACTCCGCACAGTCCTCCTCGGTGAGAGGAGATGGGAAAACTCACCGACACCCACAGGCTGCCTCTCACAGGGACACTCCGGGGCCACGCCCACCTGCACCCAGAGTGGAGTCCAAGGAAGGAGACAACCCCGTGCCATCACCCCAGGCTCAGGCGAGCACCCCTGCCAGCCCCACAAACTCCTGCCAACAAGGCCGTGCCCCGGGACTCCAGACCCCAGAACTGGCTTCACAACGAAGCCCCAGGCCGGGGGCTCCCTGGGAAGTTAGAGGCTTGTTCCCCCGGGAAGCTCCTCCCACAGCCGGGCACACTGCCGACCGGAGGCGGCCCTGAGAGCCGCCGTGCCCGCGCAGCTCCAGGCGGGCTCCGGACCTCGGCCCCGCGGGGAGGCATGTGGTCCGTCAGCCCAGAGGCCTGACCGCTCACCACGAGGGCCGCTGCCACGGGGGACACAGTCCGTCCGGCCCCAGCCCCCCCAGGACCAGCGAGGCCGGTGGCTGGGCCGGGGGGTGTAGGGGGGGCCGTGCCACACAGAACTGCTCACAGCAACTGCGGGCTCACACCCCCCGATTCTGTCCCAGAACCCACAAACCAGCCCCAGCCGGGACCGTGCAGAAAGCCCTTCCTCTCACCGAGGCCGCCCACAGCCAGAGGGCCACTCCCTGAGCCGGGAGGTCACGGCCTCGACCCGGGGGAGCCAGACGTGACCTAGGCCGGGCCGCCCTCACGGTGAGCTGATTTCACAGAGGGTCCGCCCCAGGCCTGGACCCCACATTTCAGGTATGAGAGTGACTGTCACCCCGGCCCTCAGGGACGTGAGAGGGAGGGAGGCGGCGGAGGGACCTCTGGAGGGTGCAGAGAGGGGGCAGCTCCCCACACACTCCACACACATGCACACACATCCACACGTGTGCTCACACTCACTCACACTCACTCACATGCACACTCAGTGCTCACACACATGCACTCACACAACACATGCTAAGACATGTGCACCCACTCACAAACTTGTGCTCAGGAACATGCACTCACACATGTGCTAACACACATTCTCTCTCCTCTCTGTCTCTCTTTCTCTCTCTCTCTCTCTCTCTCACACACACACACACACACACACACACACACACACACACACGGTGTCTCTCAGCCCACCAGAACCCTGAACCACCACAGGTCGGCCAGGACTCCTGCCCAATGCCGGACAGGAAGTGGGCTCTGAGGCTGCGAGGCCCAGAGGGGCGGGCGTTCCCAGGGCAGCGTCCAGCCGGAGGAGGGGGGACTGGGCATCGGAGGGCCCCACGGCCTCCCCGGGGCTCTGGGAAGGGACCTCCGAGCACAGGGAGGCGGGGACCCACAAACAGCAAGGGTTTCCTTCTACAGTGAACCGGCGTTTTCTTGTTTCAAGCTGGTGGGGGGAGGGGGAAAGGATTCAATATTGGGACAGACAGCACAAGCAGGTCTGAGCGTGGTCGTCTGGCGGGCAGGCGAGTGGCTGTCTCGCCAGCTGTCACCCAGGAGGAAGGACGGACCACAGCTGGAGGGCAGGAGGCCCTCACGTCAGGGCCTCTGGACTAAAGCACCCACAGACCACTGAGTCGGGGGGTGGGGAGGGGGGGCGCGGGGAGGGGAGCCAGCTGCTACGGAGGGCCTCACGGCTCATAAAGCCAACCTGGGGAGGAAGGAGGGCCGTGGGGGTGGCACCCGGCCGGCCGCGGGCCAGCCTTCTGGATCCCATCAGCCTGACAGGGGATGAAGCCACCAGTTGGCATCTGATAACTCAATTATCCCAGCTCGGTCCTTTCAAAGCCCCCTTGAACCTCTGACCTGTCCCAGACAGACAAGGCCCCTCTGTCTCTCTCTCCCCCGCACATAAACACTAACCACTCCTCTGCACCCCGGCGCTGTGGGACCCCGAGCTCACGGCAGCTCGGAAACCTCACGTCGCCGGCCCCGAGGGCAGGTGGTGCCTCTGGGGGGAGCGGCACAGACCGCCTTGGGAGACACGTGGTCCTTGCAGAGCTGCGGGTGGCCACACCTAAGCGGTGGGTCAAGAGGCCCCCGCCGCTCTCCCATTGGCAGCCCGCACTGTCCTCCATCGCCACCCCTGCCTGCCCCTCCCCGCACGTTTCCGAGGCCCACGAAGCGGCACCGCCTTAGACACGGCACCTGCGAGCCGCCCTCCCAGCTCCGGTCTTCGGAGAGCTCGCGGCCATGGCAGTGACCCCGCGTCCCAGAGGAACCGCTCCCCGGTCCCGGGGCCCAGCCCTCCGCCCACAGGGATGCTCTCCACCCCCCATCAGTCTCATCTCAGAGGCGGAGCTCCCAAGACCTCTGCCCCCGCCCCCACCCGGCACAGCGGGAGCCCTCACCCCTCAGACCCAACGACACCGCATCTGAGGGCTCCTGCCCACCACCGCCACCGCCACCGCCACTCCAGCCCAGGGGAGCCACGCTGCGCCTCACACACCCTCACCGCCTCCTCTCCTGTACACCCCACCCTGTGAGATGTCGTCCCCAAGCCCCTCGCCTTTTATGGGGGCCGAGAGGGGCTCACCCAGATCACCCAGAAACTCAGACCCAGAGCCCCACACCCAGACGGGTGGGCCCTGGGGCTGGGGCTGCCCCACACGGAGTAAATGTCCCCCCGCCCCCACGGGGAAGGAGCCTGCTGCTTGCAGGAGCCTCCCTGGGAAGCGTGTGTTTACATCGGGAAAGGAAAACTTCCTGCCGCGCGGGGGCACGCGGAGCCGGACGAGTGGCCGCCGACCTGGGCCCGCTGGCAGGCGTCCGGTGCAGGGATGGAAGCCCGGGGCCGGCTTAGCGGGACTTAGCGGGGGATCGGCTTACAGGTCAGCCGGGGCTGCCCGCGGGCAGGTGGGGCCGGCCTCGCCCGGAGCCGAGGCCTCCAAGCCCAGAGCACGACGGGGACGGTGCCCACGCCTGCTCCTCCTCCGTCGTCACCCACAGGCGGCTGAGGCCCTGGGGCCCCGAGAAGGCGCCCAGCTGCCCTGACTGAGGCGGGGGACCACCCCCCCTCCCGTCCCACCCAGCCATGGTACCAAGACCTGGACCCCGAGGCCCGGCGCTGGGCCACGGAGCCGCAGGGGAGGTGGCTAGACCGTAGCCCCGGGGCCCTGGGAGGTGGGGTTTGAACGGGGCCCCGAGGGACCAGCAGCGGGGGGGGGGGGGGCTTCCACACCCAAAGGGTGAGGCACTTCCAACGGGGTGGCTGCGCCCACGTGGAGGGAAACGAGGAAGGGGGTGCGGCGCAGACAGGCCACCTGGGAGAAGCCGGTGGAATCTGACCAGGTGCGGGTCAGGCTGCCCTCAGGGCTCCGGGAAGGGGCCGGGCCCTGGGGCGGGCACCGTTAGTGGCTCTGAGAAGTGGGAAGCCCGGGGGCAGAGAGCAGACACTGGCGGCCAGCCGCTCTGCATGCAGGCCGGGCCCATCCAGCTGCAGGAAGGAGCAGAGGGGCTCACGGGGCCGACCCGCCAGCTCCACGGGGAGGGAGGTCGTGTCACCTCCCGCCATCAGCGGAGCCTGGGCCCCCACTGCGGGCACGCCGGCTCCCTGTCCTCCGGCGGCCGAGCACAGACTGGCCACCGGCTGGTTTCATGTCCCTCTCAGGAAGGTAACCGGGGGTCACGTTTGGGGGGTCCGTGTCTGTGGGCACGGAGGGGCTGGATGATGGCGGGGTGGGCCATCTTCCACTGGTCCTGGAGGTCTCCGACTCAGGACAGCAATGAAAGGAGCACAAACAAGCCCAGCCCTCAATCACAGACACGGGAAAGGCGTGTGACACGGACTGGGGAACACGGCTCGCTGTCCGGGCACCTCCGACGGAAACCAGGCAAACTAAACCACCCCATCCGCCGCCCCAGAGCTCCCAGCCCCGCGCCTGCAGGGACACGGCACCGGACCGCACGGGCACGGGCCCCCAGGAGCCAGCTGTGCCTTCGCCGGGCGAGACCAACCTGCAGGGCCAAGGATTTAGGCCGGGGGCCTCCGGGGAGCTGGGGTGCACCTTGCCCACCCAGGGTGCACACAGAGACCACCTCTGCTCTTCACAGCCTGGCACCAACTCTGCTCCCACCTCACACCTGCCTGTCTGCAGATCCGTGACTGCGTGTGACCGGACCATCGGCAGGACCTTGTTTTTACAGGGAACCGATGGCAAATCGTGTTCAACATTACAACTGGTTTTCAAAGATCAGAGACACCCCAAAAGAGACACCCCCCTCCCTACAAATTTAAATTTGGATGGGGGAGGCCTTTATTTATTTATTTTTATTTTTTTTTTTTTTTTTTACAGAACGCTCAGAGAGCAGGCCTTCCTTTGGAAGCTGGGGGCCCAGGCCAGCGGTCGGCAAACCGTAGCTCACAAGCTCTTTGGCCCCTTGAGTGTGGCTCTTCCACAAAACACCCCGGCCTGGGTGCGTCTATTTTGAAGAAGTGGCGCTAGAAGAAGTTTATGTTTAAAACATGTGGCTCTCCAAAGAAATTTCAGTTGTTGACCCATTGACATTCGGCTCTGTGGACATTCGGCTTTGCCGACCACTGGCCTCGGTGCTGCCGGACCAGGTGCTGACCTTCCTCCAGCGGGCCTGAGAGGAGGACCCAGTCTAGTCTAAGGCATCTGCCTATTTCCTGCTTCCTAGTAGACGTGTCCCCCCGATTCTAAAAGAGGCACCGCCCAAGAAGGCAGGTCTCACTCCTCCACACTCAACCGCTCTGCCTGCGTGATGGGAAGTGACTAGGGGGCACCCCCACGGCTCAGGAAGGTGACTGCGTCTCCACACAAACACGGCCGCTGGTCACCGCCAGGCCTGACCCCACTCCCCGTTGGAGGGGATCGGAGCTGCTCTCTGCAGACAAATAAACAGCCCGTGCGTACAGGGGCCGGCCGGCCTTGTTTGTAGGCCTGATTCCTTAATCAACAGTTAAAGAAGCAAATTGGATTTGCCCTATCACAAAAAAAAAAAAAAAAAAAAAAAAAAAAAAAATTAATTCCAGATTGTCGTTTTTGTCTTAAGTACAAGGAGGTTGTCTTAGAGGCTCGGCTGGGTAATTTCATTTTGAAAGTATCTCTAAAATTCGGCCTCCCCGGGGGCCTGCGGTTTTCTCCGTCATTATATAACTGTAAACTTCTGGATGTCAGAGATTGGATAATTCCTTTCAGCTGGCCCCGGCCTCCAGCGCGCGGGGACGGGAGGATGAGCCCCGGTTACCAGCAGGTCCTGGGGACCGGACGGGGCCCCCGCACGGAGATCCCAGCGTCTTCCGTGGGCAAGACTGCTCTTGCTTATTTCCCTCACTACGCTGTCCTCCTTCCTGCGTGCTGTCAGTTAGGAGGACTGTTAGAAAGTCTTCCCTGCCGAAACCGGTGTGGCTCAGTGGATAGAGTGTTGGCCTGGGGACTCAAGGGTCCCAGGTTCGATTCGGGTCAAGGGCATGTACTTTGGTTGCAGGCACATCCCCAGTAGGGGGTGTGCAGGAGGCAGCTGGTCGATGTTTCTCTCTCATCGACGTTTCTAGCTCTCTATCTCTCTCCCTTCCTCTCTGTAAAAAATCAATAAAATATATTTAAAAAGAAAGAAGAAAAGAAAAGAAAGTCTTCCAGGGGCTGCCTCTGTGCCGGGGGAACAGGACAAAACAAACACATGGCCTCCTTCAAGGCTTTGGGTGGGTCCTATCGGGCGGTTTCTCGGTGCTGAGCTCGGTGGAACCGCATGTCCCCACGTGGCTGTGGCGGGAAGGGAAGCTGGCTGTCGGCCGTGGCCGTCGAGGGCCAGCAGGCCGGCCCGGCTGCACAGCACGCCGGGAGAAGCGGCGGTGGGCGAGACGCCGTGCGGCCCCGTGGCTGAAACACCTCCCTGACTTCCCGCCCCGCGTGCGACTTGAGTTGATTAACATTTCATCTCCAGTGCTGTGTTATTATGGCCTTTATGTTTTAATCCATTCCTCTTCCACACCGTGGGAAAAGAAAAATAGCACCGTTCTCCTAATCAAGCTATTCCTGTAAAATCCTAAATAAAATGGGGATTTTATTAAAGATATTTATCTTATACAACAAGAACAAAATCAATGGGCACCGCCGGGCCCGGCATCCCGTTACAACGACGTGAAAATATACGGTGCGTCCGCGGGCGGGCGGGCGGGCGGGGCCGGCTCTCTCTCCAGATTGGCCGGCCGGGCCCACGCCGCCGCGGCACGCACGGCGCCTCCGCCGGCATATCTATGGGGCCCCGGCCGGCTGGACACCGCGGAGGAGCGCGTTTTTATTGTTAATCAATGCCAATCAATTCTGAGCCTTGATGTTAAATAGGGATCAATACCGCTGGGCTGCAGATGAGATCTGATTTCAATTGGTGAGCAGGCCTGCAGAAGTTTTTAATCATAAGGTAAATCAAGACCGGGAACGTTAAGTCAGACGGATTAATACGGGGCCTCGCATGGACCCCTCTTGCCACCGAGCCCGCACGAGGAAATCTCTGTCATATTTCATTATCGCTCTCGGCCGGCCGCGGGCCGCGCGGGGAGCGCGCTCTGTGTGGGAGCCCGGGCGCCCCGCACAGCGAGCCGAGTGGCCAGGCCGCCGCCGCCGCCCGCCGGTCCGCCGAGTATAGTTATACGTATGCCCCATGAATCTCATTTTATGCGATTAAGATCCATAAAAATTCAATAGCTTTTCTTCTGCAATTCACATTTTACCTGGCGAAATATCATAAGAATTTCATTATCTTTGCAGCTGTTGCCTAGGATCAAGCAAAGGTTATTATCCTCTTCGAAAAACACTATAGAATATGTACGAAAATGTCAGGAGAGCCGGGCATTTAAAGCCTGGTTTTTTTTGAAAGAAAAACACTGTGTGAAGTTGAGAATAAACTGCACTTGACATTTATGTACCATGATGCATTTCTTGGTAAACTGATTCTGCAAGGGAATTTCTTTGAATCCGGCGCCGGGACTGGATTGGAAAAGGGAAAAGGAGGACTGGGGAGGGGAGAGGGGAGGTGGGGGGAGGCCTGGGAGGTGGGGGAAGAGGCGGCAGGAAGCGGAGTGTGTGTGTGTGTTGGGGGGGGGGGTGTTACTGGCGAAATTAAACCCCAAGCAAAGCTCTCCCCACATCCCCGACGGTGGCGTAGGATGTCGCAACCTTTCGGATGACCCTCCCCGGGGAAGGGAACCTCGAGGACCCTCGCCGAGGGCCCAATTCCACGGATCACCGGGGCCCATGCGGAGCGTCCGAGGAAGAGCGGGCGGCACGGAGAGAGGGTGATGGATCGGAGCCCTCGGCACGTCCCGCGGCCCCGGTGCACGGTCCTCCGGCCTCCGCGGCCGGGGCTCCGTCTACGATGATGAATTAGCGCTGGATGGGACCTAATGAGTTTACTAAACATCGGGGATTTGCGCTAATAAACCGGCTGGCGGCGAGCTCGCGGGCGCGGCGCGCGGTCCCGGGGCTCCCCCTTATCTCCGAACACGACAGTGGAGCCGCGCTCCCAATCTGCGATCAATTCATCACCCGACACCATTGTACATCCTTCACAAAAAGATAATTACTGCTTCCCCGGATCAGAACGCTCATATTTCCTCGGAATGGCGGGCCTCGATAGCAGGCACTGTCACCGCTCCCCGCCCCGCCCCGCCGCACGGCTCTATTTATGATCATTATTTTCGCCTAAACAAGCCTTTTTCCTCCACCGATAACGAAGCCCGCGACGGCGAGGAGGGGAACAGGGAGGCTTTTGTTCCCCGGCGGAGTGCTTTCGCGCTCGGCGCAGGCCGCTGACAAATATTTTATTCAGGGCATTAGTAAAAGTTTCCACTCGTTAGGAGATATCGCTTCCATTTCCTTCCACAAAAAAAAAAAAAAAGAAAGAAAAGGGGGGAAAAAAAAAAAAAAAAAAAGGCCTTTCCAGGCTCTGATTTGTTAAAAAACAGAAACGGGGAGCAAGTAGGGTAACAGGGGATAAATCAAAACCTGATTAAAAAGGCCGTGGCCGCCCCCATGCCCCCCGCCGGCCGCCCTCGCCTCCGCGGGCCCCTCCGTCCTCCTCGCGCGGGTCCGCCCCGCCGACTGGTCAACTCTGCGTGACCCCGGCACACGCAATAAATTACCCCAACACAGAACTCCGAAACAATGTAAATTAGCGGCTGCTCGCGGCCTAATAAATGGGAACAAATGCGCGTGGGGCCGGAGCGGGGTTCTGGATGCCGTAATTGCCGGGAATAATTATGATGGGGTCTCGGAAACGTAAGCAGCCGTCACTTGTCATGACGAATGCCCGGAGCCCGGCGGAGGCGCTTCTGGCCGAGGCACTTCTCACGGGCAAACCGTTTTTATTTTTTATTTTTATGATTAAAGTTAAAAAGGGACTTCCTGCTGCGTTCACCGTCACGTGGGAAAGCCTTGAAACGGTAACACACAAATCCATCCATGTGTCATGCTGCCCTACGCCAAGGCAAGTTTTGTTTACGTTGGCGAACTGTTCTTCGGATGGTCGTGGGCTTGCTAGGACTTTGTGAGCGCGGTAAGACCGGCAGCAGGGGCAGGGAACCGGTTTGGCTCAGTGGATAGAGCATCAGCCTGCGGACTGAGAGGTCCCAGGTTCAATTCTGGTCAAGGGCATGTACCTTGGTTGCGGGCACATCCCCACTGGGGGGGGTGCCGGAGGCAGCTGATCGATGATTCTCACTCATCGATGTTTCTAACTATCTATCCCTCTCTCCTCCTCTCTGTAAAAAAAAAATCAATAAAACATATTAAAAAAAAAAAAAAAAAAAAAAAAAAAAAGACCAGCAGCAGGGGCAGGGAACCGGTCATCTGTTGGGGTGACAGAGGAGGACCTATTTTGGGGGGCTGCCTGAGGACGTAACTCCGGCCGTTTATTAACTTGCATAACTCGTTCGTTCGTTCGAAGGCACGGTCTTCGGATGACGGGCTGTTACATTTGGAACCCAGCTGTCAGGTTTAACAAATGGCACTGACTGCCGTGTTTTCCCCCCGAAAGCACTTTCCCAGATCCTTCCCGCCTCTCCCCGGGGCGCCCGCCGGACAGGGACCGATGGGCAGCCCCCGTCGCGGTAACTGATGGCTGCTGCCGGGTGGCCGGACCGGGCCGCTGACCTCCGACGGCGGGGATGAGCCTCACGGCTAATCCAATCCCCCGCTCACTTCCTGGCCCAATCTTCCCGGTGTCAGAGGACGAACCGCTTCATTGAGAAGATGGAAGTGGCCGGGGAGCTCCCTCTGGCAGCCTTTCCCGTAACCAAAATACCAGGGCGGAGAGACAGCCAGGCCGCCCGGGCCTCCCCATCCCCGCACACTGATCTGATTTACAAACCTCTCCTAATGCGAAACAAATGCTGTGGGTGTGAATTCATACTTCGCCATAAAAACCCGGGCATTACTCTGTCTCGTATTAAATACCACATATAACTCTCAGCAGGTTTTATGTTGTGTTTTACTGTCCGCATTGGCTAACGCTGGCCTAACATTTTGTTTGGCAATTAGGAAAATTTGTAGTTTAATTTATTAAACCGAAAAAAAAAAAAAAAAAAGCCAACGACTACCCCGAATGCCGAATGCATCGCGTTTTTATGCCGCAGCTCAGCAGGCCGGCCTTGCCAGCGACTCAGTCACGCTCCCTGGATGGCCCGGGCTACTTAAACATCCTTAAAAAAAAAAAAAGCAGTCTTCAGGGAAAAGTCCTGATAATAAGCAAAACTGAGTCATGCCGCTTACACAAATCCTGGGTAAGCAGTTTAAATGCATTCGTTTCTCTGCGAAGGAGGTAGCTGGTTCGAGGGGGGAAAACATAAAAATGGGGTTGAGCATGTCAACCCACCCCCAAAAGCCACGAGAAACCCACAGACAACACCCGAGGGTGACGACTCTGAGTGCCGATAAGCTCGAGGCTACAGAACGTGATTATAAAACACCAGGATGTGACACGAGAGGGGAAATACTGCCCAGAAGCCTGAAAGGAGAAGAGGGGGGAGGAAAGCTGGACCTCAGAAAGTATCCTGAGAGGCTGGGAAGCCACCAAACGCAGGGAAGGGCCTTCGGTCCGCATCGCTCCGTGAGAGGAGCCCAGCGGAAGAGGCCACACGCTCCGGCAGTCCCACTACATGACATTCTGGAAAAGACGGAACTACAGAGACGGGAAAGCCGTCGGTGGTGGCGGGGGCAGGGATCCACAGTGAGTGGGCAGAGCACAGAGGTGGTTTCGGGCACTGCCACGACTCTGCACGCTAGGAAAGGGTGGGTACCTGCCAGCACGCATTTGTCAAAACACACAGGATGTACAGCACACACAGCGAACCCCAACGCCAAGGACCGCCGTCAGTGAGTCACAGTGTATCAGCGGTGATCCATCCGTGGTAACAACGTATCTCACTAAGGCGAGCTGTTACCCAAAGGGAAACTGGGGGGTGGAGGGGGGGTGAGATAGGGGCTCCACTTTCTGCTCATGTTTGTGGAAACCTAAAACAGCTCCCAAAATAAAGTCTATTCATTTTTCTAAAAAAAAAAAAAAAAAAAAAAAATCAGGACACCTTGGAAGCTACATCAAATGGAGAGGAACAAGATGCAAACTCGGGGTGGCCTGTCGCTGGTGCCGGTGTGGCTTCCGTGTCCCCGCTCTGTGGCCACCGATGGCCCTGCACCCGTGTGTATTCCCCCAGGCCAGCCTCCGGGTCCCCGGACGGGATGCTATGGAGCTGGACACGTGGTCCTGGGCCAGGACAGCCAGCCTGGGAGGGACAACTGCTCGGGCCTCTCAGAACGCCCCTGGGCTGCCTGCCAACCACACCCCTGGCCCTAAAGGCTGGAGGAAACCTCGGGGACCCTCCGGAGGAACCCTCCTCCACAGGACTGGGCAGCGGCGTCCCTGACCCCTGCACCATGCCAGCTGGCTCAGCGGGGTGTTAGTTAAAACAAAAGGGGCACCCTTCCCCCAGGTCGGGCCCTGTCCACCAGCCAGGGTTGGGTGACCTGGCTTCCCCACCCCGTCACCAGGCCTTGGCCATAATCAAACCCCACACCGAGCGGCACGTGTCACCTGCACACGGCCCCCGCCCAGGCGCAGGCTCCGGGCCTGCTTCTCGGCGGCTCCCTAACGCCTCCCTGGCCACTCGGGGGGCGCTTTCCCTTTCGGTGAAAATGTGCAGCAGGGGAGGCGGGGGGCAGGGGGGAGAGGCATGGGCATGGAACCCCAGTTGAGGCCTTTCCCTGCCTGGCAGGTCTCTGTGGCCCAGGTGGGTCTCCCCCTCTAGGTGGGTCTCCCCACTTTGGAAGTTCGTCACCCCACGGCCACATATCCGTAGGGCCTTGAACGTTTTGGGGCCCATGTTTTGTCTGGATGTTCTGGCGTGGCACCCTGCCCACAAGTGCTCTCTGCTGAGAGAGGGGGCCGGGGGGGGGGGGGGCGGCAGAAGGCACGGGGCAGGGGGTGTGGGACAGGGCGGGGCGCTGCCGGAGCCTCCTCCCCAGATGTGCTCTCCCTGCTCCCTGCACAGCAGCAGAGACCCGCTGGAGCCGGCCTTCCGCCGCGGCCGGGCCCCGGTCCCCCAGCGGCCGGGCTGCAGCCCGCTTCCCGCACATGTTAAACTCATTTCCTCGCCGAGGCCTGGCCGCCGTTCTCAGCTGCTGCCGGCAGGGCCGCGGGCGGGCACGGGGGCCCTATCTCACCGAGCGGCTTCCTGAGGAGGGGCTGCAGAGGGACACTCCGCGCGTGTTCTGTTTGTCAAGGGAAGGGGGGACCCCGAGATTCCCTATCCCGCCCCCCCCCCGCCTCCCCCTCGCTCTCCACGAAACTGTTTGCCCACAGGGATGATGTTGACAGATGTGCCTGACCGTTTTCTGAATAAATCGTGTTTTGTTTTGTTTTTAACAACAACAACAACAAAAAGTTTCCCCCACCATGTAAGGAATGCTAGTTACCCCAAAGTCTAAGGAGACCCCTGGACACACAAAATCCCTGCGCTCCTTTGCCTAAATGGCAGCCGTATTTCCATGTCCCGGCGTGAGTGATACCAGCAGAGCACCTCATCGTGTGGTGTTTGGACCACAAACATTTTGGGGAGATCCGCCCGGAAGATAAACAGACAGAGGTGCCCATGTGCTGGCGCGGCGCTGCCGGGACAGGGTAAGCTCCGAGAGTCTCCCACTTCCTGTGCCCCTGCTTGTCCACACTTCCTGCCTGCCTCCACCATCTCCATCACGAGACCCTGGAATTTATTCTTTCTTTTTTTTTTTTTAATCTCCTCCAACCGGCCTCCTGTTGCCACTGCTCGTTGGAATTCCGATCCACGACTCGCCGTCTTTGAAAAGTCACCGAAACATAGGACAGCGCCGGGCGAGCCCCCAGCCAGGACCCGGTCCCGGGGCGCATGCCCTGAGCGGCTCTGCCCGGCCAGCTCCCCCCCCCCCCCCCCCCGCCCCGATCCTGGGCGGCGGAGGGGGCGGCCCGGCCAGCCCCAATTATCTCCGGGGGCACAGAGAGTAATTACCCGCTTCCTGTAAGCATGCGTACCAGAGCCCGGCGTTCGGGCGGCGTTCCATAAGGTAATCCAATTCGTCCCGGCCCTCCTAACGCAATTACGGGCCCTGGCAATATCTCGCTCTTCACCTGATAAGGCCGCCGCAGAGGCGCGGGATGGCTTGCGTCAACATCCCTCCCGGACGATAGCTTCTGACAGCCCGGCTCCCGGCCCCCCCCCCCCCCCCATGGGCTCCCGTGCACGGCGGCTAGGGGGAGGCAGCCATCGGAGCACTGCCCAGTGTGGTGGAAGTCATTAGGGGTGTGTGGCTTGTTCTGAGAGCCAGCCGTGCACCGGCCTGGCGACCATAAATCTCTGCAGGCCTCCGAGGCCTGGAGCAGAGAGAGGGGCCGGCTCCGGCCTGCTGGTGGCCGTGGCAGCCACCCTACGCCTGGCCACACATTGCTGGGGCCGGGGCCACACTGGCTGTGGCACACACACACACACATACACACACACACACACAGGGACGTGGCCTGGGTGACAGGGCTGCAGGGGAGGAATTGCGACCAGGTGGGCACTGTGTCTGGGGGACTCCCTGCTTCCAGGAAAGCCTGGCACCCTGACTCCACCGTGCAGCTCTTCCTTTTCTGTTTATTTCCCCAAGTTTATGGGGGGAGAAAAAAATGGCTGGAGGATGAATGAGCGCGGTGAACTTTTCGCCTCTCCCCACCGGCTGCCAGGGAATCAAACAGCCATTCACACCTGAGCACGGCGCCAGCGGGGACGGTGCCAGGCAAAATCAGATTCTTTGTAGCCACGGCCATTCATCCGCGGTGCGCGTCCCGATTGCCAAGCCTCCAGCCAGTGCTTCCCCTCCGCTGGAGCTCCCGGGGCATTAAACCAGACCCCGGACCGGGGAGGGCCCCGACGCACGGCCAGCACCGGAGGGGGGCCCCGGGGTGCCCAGGCCTCGCGCCCGGTAATTACATTCACATCTTCAAGGAAACCGAGAATGATAAAATTAACACCAAACGACACTGTTTTCATGGCGCCGTGCTGTCGCTTAAGAAGTTAATAAACAGTCCCCGTTTTGCAGGTTATCCAAACGCTGCCGAATAGGAGGGAAGGAAAAAGAAAAAGAAAAAAAAAACCCTTGGATCGCTAAATGGTGTGTAATTAAAATTATTTTTAAAATCCTCCTTGACAGGCCGGGGCTTAGCCAAAATGTAAATGACATTAAAGAAGACAATGAATTTAATTTTATTTAATGTCCCTTTTTGCAGATCCTCATTTGCATAGCGTTTTTAACAAAAGCGCTGACCTTATAAACGCTGGCATTTGTACAGCTCCCTCGGAGTGGGGCTTAATCACGCGCGCAAAGCCGCGGGGGAGGGAGGGCGCGCTGAGTTCTGGGCGCGGAGATGGAGTGGAAGGAAAACACGGGGACTGGTCAAATGTTTATCCTCCCCGCCTCCGAAAACAGCCTGACAAGAAGATGGAAGGGGCTGGGGAATAGCCCGGTGCTGTTTGTAAGGCTCGGTAATAATCATACATAATCGTTTGGAAATATAGCTAATAAAAAATATAATGAGTGTTCAGCAAAATCGGCATTAGGCCCAAATTACAGGATATTAATACTTGAACAGGTGCAGAAAGGCGCTTTAAATGAGGTAAATGAATAAAGCGTCCCAGAGCACAACTGTGTGTGCTGACAAAAGTCAATGCCATGAATAATTCAGCGGGAGGACTGCCAGCAAAGGTCGCTCTCTTTGACCTTTGTGACAGGAAGTGAAAGGAAACACTGTTGACTCAAAAAAAAAAAAAAAAAAAAAAAAGGAGGAAAGAAAGAAAGAACACTCGGATGGGTGTTCAGCTACCGTTCTGCAGTCGTTTTAAAGGTGTAAACTTCGAACTCGTAAATGGATCGGGGGGGGGGGGGGGGGCAGGGTGCCTGGTTAGAATGCTCCGGGCCTGGGCAGGGGACGGAGGACAACGTGAAATCGCAGACAATGAGAGGTTAAGTCAATAATATTTTTTCTGCAACCCCCGTGTCAGTTATGTATAAAAATCTGAGGTCAGCTGAAAAGTATTTTCAGAGCCCACAGGGCTGAGATTTTGTAACAGCTGTTAAATATGACAAAACTTTGCTTCGCTCCCCACCTCCCCGGCCCCCGCCCCCCACCCCAGCCCCGGCCAGCGAGAGCTATCCAAACTCCCTATGAAAGAAAATGGGATAAACAGATGTCTGGCTCCCAGACAGCAGAGTGGGACAGACTTGGAATGATAAGTCTCCCCAACTCCACGGACCGATGCCAGGCTCGCCGGGGAGGGGCCGCCGCTGCCACGGAGATGCCAGCGCGTGGGACGCCGGAGACCGTGCCATCTGGAAGCGCCCCGCCGAGCACGCTCCCTCCGGGCCCTGCCCGGGGGCCCCATGCACACCCCGGCCGCTCGGAGGTCCCCGCACCCAGCTCCTGCCGCCCGGGGTCTGCCTGGGCCCGAGCTCCGGGCCCCACGCGGCCGGGCTGGGCCGGGGTCAGAGCACACGCCTCCCGGGCGTGTCCGCTGGGCCTCAGGCGACACCCCGGGACGGGATGGCAGGGGAGGACGACAGCCAACGTGTGGTTCTGGTTTAGCAGCTACACCGACATCCTGTAATCATTCACAGCCTTTGGAATGCACGGGTGAGACGGGAGAGATTCATCTGTTCGTGGCTGGGCTGTGCGGACAATGGGTGTTCCTAATGAAGACCATCTGCTTTTGTGTTTTCCCAGAAAACATTATTCCAGGAGGAAAGCGATACCCCGGCCTCTGCAGAATACCGTAAAGCATTACGTGTGCGTGTGTGTGCATGTGTGTGTGTGCACACACATATACATGCACATGCATGTGTGTGGGGATGTGCACATCACACACACACACACACACACACACACACACACACACACGCTCCCCCGCCCCCGCTCCGGGCTCTGCAGGTCACCGCAGCCACATACATGCTTTCCACCGCAGTAGCTCCTCGCGGCTGTGCCTTCGCTTTACAGCGTCACGTTTCCCTTCCCCAGGAGCAGCCGCGCTCCCGCCCTCCACAGCGGAGTCACATCTGCGGGGCGTGAACCGCGGCTTCCCCCACACCGATTTACCAGGAAGAGCACGGGGAGGGTGCGTCCCACCTTCACAGTAAGAGGGTTTCTACATGCAAAAGCACCCTCACGTGTTCCCCCTCTTTTCCCGCCGCCAGGGCGTCTCTAAGGCTTCTGAGGGATGGCCGGGCTGGATGGTGTAATTAATTGATGGAAGGCGCCCGCGTCCACAGAACGCGGTGTGCCTGCCGGAGCGGGGGCCGGCGTCCCCGCGCGCAGCTCACACACAGCGGCGCAGGCGCGGCCTGCGGAGGGGCCTCCGCGTGGGTTGGCGGGGACGCGGGCCCATTGATCTCCATTCAGGTTGGAGTTATTGGTTTATGTCCTCGGGACACAGGCCTGATCTGGATGGGAGCGGCTGAGTGTGGCCAAAGGCCGCCCGGAGTATCTAATTCTTTCCTAAGCCAACTAACCGCGGAATAACAGACAGCGCCGGTGGGGGCAGGGGGCGGGCTCGCCGGCCGGCACGGGGTTCTAGTCCGCGGCCCTCCCTCCGGGGGCAACGCAGGCTGGAAGCTCGAATTTTCGGAGGCAGAAACGATGATCATTATGAAACTGAAACGCAGCTCAGCTGCGAACGGCTGCCTCTCGCAGGAGACAGCCTCCTCCCACAGGCATGTTTCCCCCTCTGATTCCCACGACGTGCCTCCCTCCGTAAACACGGCATCCTTCACGTGCCCCCCAGCACCGTGCCTCGCACGCGAGAGGCTGTGCCAATAACGGCGATCATCACACGCCGACTGACACCGAGCCACAGGATGTGCACCGTCTTTTGTCGTCAGAAGTGACAGCTCTTCTCTGAGAACGGTGAAAACACGCACATCCTATCTGTCACCCCGTAAAGCCGCCCTCGCCCTCCTCCGCCATCCCGCACGTGGGAGGTGATTAAAATTCCTATAAAATTGTCCTCTCTCTGAATTTAGGAGCGGAGCAGGTTTTCATCAATAATTAAGATCTCCAAAGCACCGATGCCAGGCGATCCTCCTTATTCAAATAAACTTGGTGTAAGCCCATGAGCTACATGTTTTTGCGTGTGTTTCCCCCTCCTCTCCCGCTCCTGGCATCTCAAACGATCGCACGGGTCAGAGAGGTATCAGTCATCTCAGCACATATTTTAATTAACCGGAGAGATAAGGAGGCATTCACTCAAACAAGATATTCGCGAGTATATTTCCGCACGTGCGGGAAAAGACCTATTCCCAGCCCGTGATAAAAACCGAGAAGTTCTGCGGCATCAGAGCATCCACACGTGACGGACTGCCACGCACACCCCAACGACACCCAAAACACTGGTTGAGTCCACACGGCCCCCGGGTCCCTGAACCCCTCACAATGTGAAAAGAAGAAGCCAGCTTCTCTAGACGCACAGATACCGCCCGCAGAAGCCAGCTCAGGAGAGGAGACCCTCCCCAGCGCTGCGAGAAGAGCAGACACTCGCTGCCTTCCCGAGCATCCGACAGTCAGGAAGGCCGCCCGGAGCGGCTCCCTCGCTCCCAGCCAATCACAGGGAACACGGTAAAGCCAGGTGCGCGCCCCGCAGAGGAGGACAAGCCGAGGAGGACAAGCAGGACGCGACCGATTCCCAGGGCTGGAGGCGGACCAAGGGTGGGACTCGCTCTGGCCGCCTGAGTGACGGCCACAACTGGTCCCCCCGATTTGATTACTAATCAGAGCCGTCCCTTCTGTCAGATACCGCGCATTCCCCGCTAAGCACACAGCCAGCCCAGCTCGTTCCACCCAGGCACGGCTCTCCGCCGGAGGCCCAGATTTCCTCCGGCTTAACTCGGGGAGTTTTCCGGGTTTAATTTTTCAGACACTGGACAGCCAAAGTTCACGATCAAAACGATAACTTTGTCCCGAGAGCTGCTGAAACCCAAGCCCTCTTCAGCGCGGCCTAGCCCTCTGCCTCAAACACTGCAGTCCTGTGTGCACATACAGCATGTATTCAGTGTGGGTACCAGTTGCAAAAACACCCCAACCCCTCGCACCCCGGGCCTCTGGCTGTGGCTCCCCATTGTTGGGAGAGAAAAAGCCCCCCTCCTCCCGGGCACAGACACCCAGAGATGGGAGGCGGGGGGGGGGGGGGGGGGCCGCGAGAGGGGGGTGCTCCGGAGGGGGGGGGTGTGTATTTGTTGTTTCAACCAGAGCGATAGCAAACGCACATTAACACCATTAGAGCCGATGATTAGTAGCTTTGAGGGATGCACTGTGGCCTGGGGAACATGACAAATAGCAAGACGAAGAGCAGCGAACGTAAAGAATGCATACAGCTCATCCAGTGACGGATATTAATGCTGGAAAACGTAACCAGCATGTGCAATTAGTTTCAATTATAACAACTTTGGTTTGTTAGTTACATATTTGCTACTTGACATAAAACGACAGCCGCAATTGGGAAAAAATTAGGAGACATTTTGCAACTAATTGAGAGCAGATTAAATTCATTCTAACACTGGGCAACCATTACCACAGGAACACACCACCCAAGTCTCCACTCCGGCTATCATCCGAGATTTAAAAAAAACACACACACACACACACACACACACACACAATAATAATAATAATAATAATGCAAAACTGAGAGACTTGTTAACAAATTAGCAAAAGGCGCTTTATGACATTTTTTTGGGTTGAAAGCCAGACGCTCTCTAGGCATAAAGTGCTCCTCACAGCGAGCGCGGTGGCAGGCGACACTGCTTCCCTTGACAACTCCAAGCAATTACCGAATCCCCACTGAGCCAGCCTCCAGGTTTCCAAGTCAACCCACCTGTGCACAGAACGCACGCGGACAACAAACACGGCAGCCCAGCCCCAGCCCCAGCCCCAGCCCCAGCCGCAGCCCTGCAGGGGCGAGGGCGGGGGGGGGGGGGGGGGGGGGGCTGCAAAGCCAGCGAGGCGCAGGCTGGGCTGGGGCTGGGGCTGGGCCTGGGGCTGCCGTTTTGTTTTGGACAAAAAGATATAAAGAAGCCATCCTTACCTGTCAATGATGACGGGGTCGGAGGGGGTCTCGTTCCTGTTGCCACAACTTTTCTTGTCGCAGCACCGGCTGTGGAGGGATGGCAAACAGGCGCTTTAACAGGCATGTCCTCCTTGCATGCCTGACTCTCGTAATTTTCTTTCTTTCTTTTTCTTTTTTTTTTTTAAGTCTGACAGTCAAGCGGCTGGAGTCGGCAAACTAAGTCATCCTGCCCTGGCCGATGATGGGCGATTCTAAAGCCCGCGGGGTGCACGTGCTCTGTGGCTAAACTTAGGGTGTAAGTTTCTACCGGAAGGAAGGAGGGGGCAGCCGGGGGACATAGCTGCTCCTCAGGAGGAGGGTGGCAGGGCTGCCTGGAAATTGTGATGCTAAAATATGGAAAACATGTTGTGGTGTTTGTCTTTGCAGTGAACTGAGGAGAAGGGGAGGCGGGAGGCTTGGGAATAACTTTTCACAGCTTCGGCTTTTGTTTACCTCTAATTGTCAAGCTGTTATTTCTGGGAAAGAGGCAAGATGCCACCTTCCACCGATATTTCTTGGGGGCATTTATTAATTATAGCCACAAAAGCACGCCTCCGTCGATCAGCAACTCCCATTGTCCCTCCTTTTAAGCCCACCTCAACTCTGTTATGGAAACTTTAATTAAAGCAGAAATGAAACAAAAATGTTATGCTTCTTGCATTTTAAAAAAGCATACTTGTATAATGGTTACATGTCTAAATTAGCTAAATTAACACCATATGGTAGGCAAAGTATATAAAGCCTTTTAAAGCTGACAGCTAAAGTGATTAAAGAAAGTCTACAGTCTTCCACTTAGAGCTTAAATCACATCTGTGCGCTTTCTATGTTAATTGCAGTACATGCAGAAGTGGATAATAAAGAAATTCCACTTTATTGGTTGTAATTTATATTTATTACCTGATATGAGAAAAAGTCAGCTTTTGTATATTAGTGCCGTAACAATATGTCTGCTCGGGAATGGCATGTCGGCAGCCGGCAGCCGGCACCGTAGCCAGGCAGAGCCTGCCCCGCAGAGTCGGCGGCCCGCTACTGTCGCCGGCTCGCGGGTCCTTGTTATTCCTCGCCAGCCTCGACATTTCACAAGCCCCGCGCACAAAGTCAACAGTGCATTTTTTTCTATTTGCCGCGGAGGGGTGACACTCGAGACAAGAAGCGGGAGGGGGATGGCTCCTGTGACAGGGATCTGGGGAAGCGCAGCCTAACAGCCTAGGGAAGGGCGCCTGGCTGCCACAGGGAGAGGTTAACTGACAGACTCCCAGCCCCACGCTCACAGGCTCCGCTCTGAAACAAGCACAGAGTTTCCTTTTATTAAGACCAGCCGCCGGCACGGCTCAGGACCCCACTGCTGCGGCAGCAGGAAGCAGTCAAGTGCCTGGGAGGGATCCCCAACTCCTCCGCTCTGAGGATCCCGGCATCGCCAGGACCCCTCTGCATTTCTGATATCACAGCAGCGTGGCCAACACAGGCATCGGCTCTGCGGAGCCGCCAGCCAGCTGCGGGGACCGCTATGGCAGCCGTGGGGAAATGAGCCCGGCTCCTGGGCTGCGGCTTGCGGCCAGCCGGTTACATTTCAATCGAACCCCATCCCCGAGCCGAGCCCCGTGGAGGCGCCAGGGCTGCGCATCCTTTGTGGCTGCAGCTGGCGCCGAGGCTGCCTGCCTGCCTGCCCGCCCGCCCGCAGCTCCCGTCCGCCGCCGCTCACCTGCACATGATCTCGTGGGTCAGCAGCACACGGCACATCTCCGGGTTCTTGTCCTGGCCCTCATAGACGATGGCCTGCGCGGGGACATGCAGAGGCGGGCGTTACACAGCGCCCTCCAGGCCCGGCGGGCGGGCAGGTGCACAGGGGGCTGGGGGAGGCAGCGCAGCCCACCCATGCCACCCTCCGGGCGGGTCACCCAGAGGGAGGCTCAGCCACGGAGGCCTTCTCTCTCCCGGGCGCCCTCCAGGCCGGCTCGGGCTTTCACCTCCGGAGGATTTCAGTCTCCTGGGCGGGGGGGAAGGCCAGGGTGCAAGGAGCTGAGGCACATGAGTCCAGGCACCCCAGGCGCCCAGCCCCTTGGCTACCACCCGCAGGGCTGCTGGGCGCGTCCTGGGGCCATTGTCTACATCGAATCCCAATGTGTGTGCTGGAAGAGGCCGCTGACAGCACGCTGCAACTAAAGCAGGGCGGGCAGGCTGGGGCAGCCATTTGCCCGTAGCCCCGTGCACTCCCTGGCTCGGGCAAGGAGGGCGCCCAGCGGAGCCCCGAGTTCAAACCCCGGTTCCTGAGGTGGGCCTTCCGCCGGTCCGGTCCGGTTCGCCCCGCCGGGCCCTGCACGCCGCGGGCAGCCCGGGGACCGGGAAGCTGCAGCCTCACGTGGCCGCGCCGGCCCAGGCCTCCGGGACTCCCGGCAGGAGGGCTCCCGGCCCCTGGTGCCCAGCCCGGGGCGGCCACGTGCTCCTCGCAGGCTGGTATTTGGAAATAGAGCGCTAATGGCCAATCTGGTGTTTATTTTGAAACTGCTAACAATGATTTTTCTCGGGGAAGAAGGCAGTGCCGGCACACACACGCTCGGGTGGGTTTTGAGCAGAGGCTCCGCCAGATGGTGCGCAGCCCTAGGTGCGCTCACCACGGCGCTCACCAGCTCCGCCCGCCGGGAACCCGAGCCGGCCGCCGCGCCAGCCGCCCGGCCCCACAGCCACCCGCAGCGAGGGGGGCAGGAAGGGGGAAAGAAAAGAAGGGGGAAAAGGCCACCGGAGGAGGGGCAGAGGGCAGAGGGGGGCAGGAGCCGCCAGTTCCCGGCTGAAAATTCCACGGAAGGGGGCGGGGAGTCCCCTCTCCAGCTCCCGCCGCCCCCACTCCACCCCCCAATTATCTGGAAATTACTTCCAACCTCCTCGGGCACTCCTGACTCTCTCCGCCACTTCCAGGCGGACAAAGCCCTTTCCCGGGGAAACCAGCTTCCCTCCTGGAGGAGGGCACGGTCCCGGGAGCAGCTCTCCCCCGGCCTCCCTGGACCCGGCTCCAAACCGCGGTGCCACCCCAGGCCCGCGGGCCGCGGGGCGGGCAGCCGGGCACCGGCTCTGCCTCCCGAGCGCGCGGCCGGTCCGGGGACGGAGCCCCGCGTTTGTATCTGATTTATTTTTTATTTTGTAGCACACACAGAAATCCATAAACTGTCGGTTCAGCACCATTGACTCTTTGATCAGTTACTGGGCCATTTCTTTCCTTTTCTTCCCCCGCTCCATCCCCGCCGGGGAGAGGCGATGAAATGCCTGCATGTGCAGCCCTGTTTCTCCTGCAAAGGTCTGCGGCTAAACGAACAATAAAAGTGTCCTCGGAGCCGGCCTCCTGCTCCAGGCGCCAACAGGGAAACCTGGGGATGGATGCCTGCAGCCCCGCCGGCCCTGCCTCCCTCCGCAGCGCGCTGCGAGCAGCAGCCCTGCCTGCAAAGAAAGAAAAGCTCCCTGTCCGCCGCCGCAGCCCCTGTCCCCAGGCTCCCCGCCTCCAAGGGAGACCCTGACCGCGGGCCGCCGCCGCCTCAGAAAGAGCGAAGTTTACCACCAGGTCTGTGTTTACGCTCAGAGAAAACCGCACCGCGTTACATGAACATCTAGCAGGCGGGCTGCCTGGGGAGGGACAAACTTTCTACCGGGGGGAGTGAGATCAGCAAACTAATCGCCGAGCGGAGCGGGAGGCTGCGGCAGCCCGGGAGCTTCCCCCGGCTCGCATTCTTCCAGCCCGCGTCAGGAACCGAGGCTCCACTTTCGTTTCCCAGCCCGAAGTCCAGCCTGGAACTGTATTTCAAATCCATCTGTGCCAAGTGGGTTTAATTTACACGTCGCACCTGCCCCTCCCCCAGCCTCTGTTTTTTAAGAATAAAGGGGGGGGGGCGGGTTCTTTAAAACAACCGAACAACAGCAACGCGCCACCGGCACAGCCCCAGCCAGAAACCGCACCAAATCCGAAAGCAAGGAAGCGCCTGTCTGCACTCCATGGCGTTCCCGAGAGCCAATAGTTATCCTCGGAAAAGTTGACCAAGACAGGTTAAATAATTTAATAAGGAACTGCCTGTAATTATGTTATTTACAAGGTATGACAGAGGGCGGGGGCAGGAGCCAGCGCGGCTCTGCAGAGCCACGGGCGGGTTTGAGTGACCCCTGGAGCTCGGAGTTTGAATTATGGAGATGGGGGGCCGAGAGGTGAAGATGGGCTAGAGGAGAACAAGGTGACTTTTCACCCCGACACATTTAACTTTTAAATTCAAATAAACGTCTCGTGTTACTAGACCGTCAGGCTGGAAAGGAGGAAAAAAGGGACTCATCAAGCCCCACGCACTGGGCTTTGGAAAGGAAAGGCGCTCATCGCCATGGTGTTAGGGGGGGAAATCAATGAAATGATTCCAAGGAGAGGGGGAAAAACATTCCCACGTTAAAAAGCACACGGCAAGGGGCTTCTTGAAGATCCTCCTGTCACATGTGAATTACCATAATGAATTAAGAGAGAACCTGAATCCCATCACAAGCCATGTAACAAAGCCTATCTGTCCGATTGCACTGACAACCTAAACTATTTCACCAATTGCTCCACATATTCCAGTAAAAACGGGATTCTCATTAGCATGGCGAGGACGCTGGGTGAGAAACAAAAACACACGGGTCCATTTGTCAGGGTGCTGTCTCTGAAACCCAGGATGAGACAGTGGAGCAGTGAAAACTCATGCAAACGCTTAAACTTTCTCACCTGCTTGGTCATGGAATCTATGAGGCGAACGTACAGATCCTGTTCCGTTCTCACTCCTGCAAAAGAGAGAGAGAGAGAGAGAGAGAGAGAGAGAGAGAGTGGTGCCCATCAGTTTAGCAAGGGCACCAGGCACAGGAAGTCCAGGGCTCAGGGACTGCAGCCCCAGTGATGCAGCAAAACTTCAGGCTTGGCCTTTTAACAGGCAAGAAAGCAAACCCCAACACTCCTCGCTCTTCCTTTTCTTTCCTTTTCCTAAGTAAGAACCTTGGGGCTCTCAGGGTTTGCTTTCCTTGAAAGGAGCAAGCAATGTGCCCCGCCGAGCGCAGGCCTGGCTGCCATGCCCACAGGCCCATGTGGTCATTTATTTTTAGAAAACAGAAAGCAAGATATGGAAACAGAGTCTGAACTCTTTCTAAATGTCTCTCGAGGATTTTTCTTTTCTTTTTAAAGAATCGGGAGCCCCGGGAAAGGAAGTTATGCTCTCGGCCTCACCACCAGGGCCACCCCCATCTCAATAATGAACATTAATTTGCAAAATTGAAAAAAGTCACTTAGAAGTGATGTTCAGCCGGAGCGCCTCCATCGATCCGCTTTTTACTTTCTACTTCGTGCCCTACCGGTTAATCATGTGAAGTGCCATCGACTTATCGATCGTTTATGTTTTGTTTTCCTTCTATGCCATGCGAAGATTCCGTGTTTACATCCATGTCATTTTAATCTCAAAATCTTTATGTCCTTTTAGCATCCCGGGCAAGGAGAGCCCGGGAAGCCAGGGAGGCCGGGCAGCGGCCACTCACCATTGCTGTACAGGAGCTGCAGCTTGTAGTGGATGCCGTTGTTGGTTTTCTCGTTGTTGGGCTCCTGGAACGAAGGACACGTAATTGCATTTAAGTAGCGGGTCGGCGCCTGCAGCGGCCACCGCGCTCGGTCCCCTTTGCACCACCGAGGCCCCCGGCCTCACGCAGCGCGGGGCTCGGAACGGCGCAGTGATGTCACTGTCCGGCGAGCGGCCCCGCGGAGTCCGGGGCGCCCGGGAGCAGCCCGGCCCACCGTCCCCGCCGCCGCGGCCCCCGCGCCGGGAGAGAAAGCCGGAGGAGGGAGCGATCGCGCGCCCGCACTTACTTTCTCTTTCTCCACGAAGTCCACGAAGGCGGTCCGCTCGATCTCCACGGGCTGGCCCTGCCGGTCGTAGAGCGCCAGCACGAAGTGGAAGAAGTTGGACTTGCGGAGGTTGGAGGGCGGCTGCTTCTCGAAGTGCGCGCGCGCCAGCCCCACGCCGCTGCGGGAGGAGAGGGAGGGCGGCCGGTGAGCGGCGGCAGGGCGCGGGGCCGGGGCCGGGGCCGGGGCCGGGGCGCGCGCGGGGCCGGCCGGTACGTACCTCTGGGCGGCCGTGTTGGCGTCCACCACGCCCGCCGTGTGCATCCAGGAGCGCACCGGGTTCATGCCGCTGCCCAGCGGCTCCTCCTTCATGGTGGTGCCCCCGCGCGGAAGGTTCTCCTGGATCCCGAACATGAACCCTGCTGGCGGCGGCCGCGGCGCCCGGCCGGCCCACGGCGCTCCCCGGAGCAGCGGCGGCGGCGGCGGCGCTCGGGGCTCGGCGCTCGGCGGCGGCGGCAGCGTCCGCCCTGGCCGCGCTGGCCCTGCTCGCTCGGCGCCTGCGGAGGGTCCGGCCCGCCGCCGCCGGCTTCAGCCCGTGCTCCCGGGCAGGCGCCGCATGCACCGGCGGCCGGCGCTCCGGACGGCCGGGGGCGGGGGGGGGCGCGGGGGCGGCGGCGGCACCGGCGGCGGCGGCGCCCGGAGAAGCGGGCGGAGGAGGACGGGACCGCGGCCGCGGCGGCGGCTGCTGTTGTTGTTGTTGTTTGCAGGCGCTCAACGTGGTGTCATCCTCGCCGGGCGGGCGGCGGCCGCGGCGCAGGCAGGACCGGGACCGGCGGGGGCGTCCGCTGCTGGCGGGCCCGCCTGCTCCAAAGACAAATAAGCGGCGCTGAGAGCAGCCGGGCGCAGTCCCGGGCGCGGGCGGGCGGGCGGCGGGCGGGGCGCGGGATGCGGCGGGGCCCGGAGCGGCGCGCGCAGCGGACGGAGGCGCACAAAACTCAGCCCTCTCTCTCCCCGAGGAATGGACCCTTTCCCGGGAGCCAAAACTCGAAGCCCCCGGGAGCGGCGCTGTCAGAGGGTGACGTCGGGGGGCGGCGCCTGCGCCATATATGGCAGCGGCCGCCCCTCGCCGCGCCCCCGCCGCCGCCGCCGCCGCCGCCGCGCTCGCCGACTGACTGCCTGACGGCGGGCGCCGCGAGCCGGCCCGAGCCCCGCGAGCCCCGCGAGCCCCGCCGCGCCGGGCGCCGCCGAGCGCCGCCGAGCGCCACCCAGCGCCGCGGCCGCCCCCGGGCTAAGCGCCCTGGCTCCCGGCGCCCGCCCGTGCGCAGCCGGGAAGTTCGCGCTCGCCCAAATACATCTCCAAATGAAACCACCACCGACCAGTGCACGATGGCAGCTTGTGTGTCCCCCCCAATACCTCCTCCCCAATTCAGAGAGACGGTCCAAACACGGTGGCCAGGAAGGGTACCATGCGAGGCGCCCCGAGTTGTCCAAACGCATGCAATCCATGCAATGCATGCAATCAATGCAGGGGGCCCGAGGAGGAGAGGGAGCGGGCAGAGGAGGCCCGCAGGATGCGGGGAGGGCGCGCAGGGGCCGGCGCAGGGCTGGGGGCTGCAGCGCGGGGAGCGGGGCCCGAGGCGCAGCCTGGCTTCCTGCAGACCTGGGGCTGCTGGAGGGGCCGGGCCGCGCCCCCGTCTGCGCCTCGCCAGACGCTGGCGCTCGCTGCCGGGGAGGCCGCGGGCTGCGGGCTGGGGCCCACGTCGGAGGCGGACGCTGCCAGATGCTCTCTCTCTCTCCCGGTGGCCGCGGGAGACCCCGGCCCCGGCCCGTCCGGAGCCGCGGCGGCGGGTAACAAAGAAGGAAGGCGACGGGCGCTCGGGCTCACAGGACGCGCGCCCGGCCTCCCTCTCCGGCGGCCTGGAGCCGGGGTCCGAGGCGCGCCCCGTGCGGGGCCCAGCCCTCCCCAGCGCCGGCCTCCCCGGCAGCCCGGCGGGTCCCGTCCTCCGTGCCGCCGGCCCCGGTAAGCGCGGCGCGCGCCTCCCCGACCTGGTTTCGAGGAATCAGTCAGGAGGGTAGCGGCGGGGAGTGGGGAGCCAACCGCAGTCCGCGGCCCGGCGGCCAGGCTCCAGCGGCAGCAGCGGCTCGGAGCCCGGGCGCGCCGCCCGCCCGGAGGACGCGTGCGGGACACCGATTGGCGCCCCGGGGACCGCCGAGAGCCGTCCTGCCAAGAGGAATCAGGCCCTTTTGATTAAAACAAACAAAACCAAAACACGTTCCAGGGCGCGAGGGTGTCTGTCGCAGGACAGCCTCTTCCCCCCCAGTCTGGAGTCAACACTCCCTTTTTTTTATGAATTGGCCGGCGCTTGTGTGTGTGTACATTAATATTTTAATTAATCGGGGAAAATCGAAGTCCGATTTGCATTGTCTGGGGACCCCCACACCGCTTGGAAGGGGTGAGGGGAGAGAAAAAAGGATGTGTTGGAAAGCAATCTATTTTGCTGGTGTTGGGGGTTAATGACTATTGCCAAAGATAAGTGAATTATCAAAGCTGTTGCGCCGGTCCCATCTCAAAATCCATTACGGTGCCGGCCGTCTAATTAAATACGTAAGTATAATAAAATCATATTTTATGACTATTTGAGGGTAATGAGATTAGTCTTTAGAAGCGATCGCCACATATTAAAGATGCCACTGTCTATAGAATGTTAATAACCTTAAATCAAAGTGTATGGAAACTCTTCGCGATAAATTAAAAGAAAATTTCTGTATTCCTAATCAGCCCGGAGCTGTCCTCCCTCGGCAGCCCGCGTGGAGCAGGGAAAACACTGTCTTCACGGGAAAGACAACAGGGCGTGAAGTTGGCCATCGGGGGAGGGTGGGGTTGAGAAGTGGCTTTGTCTCTGCGTGCTGAGCAGCCCGGGGAGCTCCCGTGAGGCGGCTGGCTGGCCAGGCCGGCAGCGTTATTGTCAGGCTCTGCAGAATGCCTTTTTGGGGGGGAAAAGATGAAGTTGGAAATAGAAAACAATACTTTCTTTGTCGCACACTTCCTAAAATGCCGGCCCCGGCTGGAGGGGCCCCCTTCCCCGAGCTAACGAAAAGTATCATGCTTAAAATCATTTACAGTATCTTTAATTCAGATTACACGCGCCAAGGCGATTTAAATCTGATTACCAAATTAGAAGGTTTAAAAACAAATCCTTCTAAATCTGATACTGTTGACTAAAGAGGGAGAGAGAGGGGAAAAAAAAGTTCCATAAGCCCGTCGCAGAAGGTAACGATCCTGCCCCAGAAAGAAAAGGGGTTTTAAACCTTTTTGACAACAAATGCAGCTGCCCCACTGTTTTGGACGATATTAAGCGAAAATGAATGCAAATCTGTGTTCAGCAGCCATCTGGCCCGAAATGGGGGAATCAGCTGCTCTCACAACAGGCTCAGAGGCTGAATCCATTTCAGCTCATTTTCTAGATCATCTGGTCCCGCACCCAAAGCGTGGAAAATACGGTCTTTATCATTCACCAACTTTATCTTTTTTGTCACTCCACTGCTGGCTCCGAGCTGCTGCGAGCACAAGGACTGGCCGCCTGGGCAGGGTCTGCACCCCGGCCTGCTGGGGAGCGGCCTGGGAGGGCAGCCTCCTCCCCCCGCCCCCCAGTCCTACCCCAGATTTTCCCTTGGATAGGGTGGGAGCAGTTATGGAGAGCTGCAAGGGACCCAGCGCCCAGGCCCCAAAGCGGAAGGGAGGGGCTGCAGGTCAATTCCTGGAAGCCTTGGGGGAGATTGGAGCGCCCCTGAGCCCAGCCCCCCAGCCCTCTCCAGGGAGCTAGGGGCACTCAGTGCCCAGGCAGGGGCAGCCCGGGGAAGGGCAGGCTGACACTGGACGTTGGGCAGGTCCTCCGAGGCTGCTGGTCCAGCCTCTGCTCCCCGGGCACTCCCAGGGGCCATTGGTTGGGGCCTGGCCTTCGCTGGGAACCCCCCGGCCGTGACCACAGTGAGGAGGGCCGGAGGCCGGCCCTGTGTGATTTGCACTGGTGGCCCTCTCGCCGCCGGCCGCCGCTGCCGCCTCCGCGGAGGGTGGGAAGTGTTCCTTTTGTGCGGATTTACAGGGAGCGGCTTCAATGAGCCCCCTCGCATTTGCATTTAAATAGCGGCATCCAGCGCTTCGCGTGCCACACACCAGTGGGCTCCCAGATGTCACGCCGGAGTCAGTCAGATGGCCAGTGCCCAGCTGTCCTCCCCACCTCGTGCGGGAGCAGGCAGTGACCTCAGAGGGACAGCGCCTGCCGGCCGTGGAGTCCTGCTCGGGGAGCAGCACGCAGGGCTCAGAGCCCTGGCAGCGCCGGCTGCTTCTCAGGGCACCGGCCAAGGCCGGGCTGGTCCGTACCACCGTGCAGCGGCTGCACCCCAGTTCAGCCGGCCTCCCTGAGAGCCGTGCCCCTCTGGTCCTCCCCCCCGCTGCCGGGCTCGCCCAGCCCCTCCACCCTCGCCCAATTCCCATCCGAGGGCGGGGACTGGTCAGTGCCTGCCAGGCATGGATTTCCCCATCGCACCTCCTCGGTCCCGGGTCCAACACAGCTGTGTGGTGCCGGGCCTGGAGAGTGGGAGCCCGGCTGGTTCCCTGGGGGGCAGGGCCGGGTGCGGACTCCGGCATCCAAGGCACCCCTGGGCGCCCCTTCCTGTGGCAGCAGAGCCCATGGAGCCTGCGAGTGTCCTACTGGCTTCCAACGGGTAATAAAGTGCATTTCCGGCGAGGAGAAGCCCCGGGTGCGGGGACATGGACAGTCTCGGGCCCTCCAAGGGCTGGTGCTTCAGGCCCAGGCTGCGTGGCCAGGCGAGGGCGCTGGGAGCACTCGGAACCGGCCCTAGCCAAGGCGCCTAAAGCTGGCGGTTCGCGTTCTCCCAGCCAGTGAGGAGTCCTCCGTGCCCGGGGGTCACGCTCCTACAGCATCGGCTAAGGCCTCTGGCCTGGCTCCCGCCTGGGGTTGAGCCGGCGCCAAGCACAGGCACCAAGCACAAGCCAGAGGAAGAACCGAAACCCTGAGCCCAACTGACCTTGGGCCCCTGAAGGAAGGAGGCCGTGGGGGCCAGGAGAGCAGAGAAGAGGGAATCCCAGGAGGGGGCACCTGGAAAGGGCAGTGAATTGCAGGAGAGGATGGGTCAGCCACACACTGGCTCACTTGCCCCCCTGGGCTTTGCCTGGCACCGCGGGGGGCCTCGGCAAGCAAGGACTCCACACCAGGCCACTCCAACCTGTGAAGCTTTGCACAAAGGGTGGGAGGCCAGGTTGGGGGGGGGGGTGTCAGGCCCAGGGAAGGCGCCTTTGCTCTCTGCACCCAGACAGAGGCCAAGGGGCCCTCGGGAGACATGTGGTGACTGACCCGAGCCAGGCCGGAGTCCCGCTCACTCTGAGAGGCAAGTACCCGGGCACCGGGCCGGGCACACGGGGAGCACCAGCGGCCTCCTCCCTCCTGCGCTGGGAGGTGGGGGGCCTGGCGGGACTCACAGGTAAAACGCAGGCGCTGAAGGGTCCCAGACCCCTTTCCTCTGCACACACACACACACACACACACACACACACCGGCCCCCCATCATTCTGTGGGGCTGAGGTTCCTGAGCCAGACCCAAGGACTGCAAAGGGAACAATTCTCCCGGTGAGAACTTGCAGGCGCCTCCTGCCTTGGCGGCCAAGTTTGACAAACAGCGCCTCCTGGGGAGGGCAGAGCAGAGTGGCGCAGAGCAGCGCCGGCTCCCAGCCACCCCGGGGGCAGGTGGCCACCGCGGCTCCCGGCTGGCCCCAACAGCTGGGCGGCGGCTCCCGCCTGTCCGGTGCACCTAGGCCTCGCTGACCCCGTGACCCCGGTGCATGCACCCGCCTCCTGGTCCTAATTGCCTCCACACACACACACACACACACACACACACACACGCATCTGCAAAGGCGGGAACGTGGGGCTCCCCGCGGCCGGCTGTGCAGGGGGCAGCGGACACACAGGCACCCCGCTCACTCTCTCCCTGGAAAACCCTGCAACGTGCGGGGTCCGAAAGCGCCCGTCTGTTTATTGTCTCCTAACTTTCCTCCCTCCGGTTCCTTGGGTCGCTGGCTGTGGCTGCCCCCACTGTTCTGGGGGGGCCCTGGGGGCTCCTCGGCCGGATCCCCAACCCCCAAATCAAACACTCGCTTTCAGGAAGCCGGGCTTCCTCTCAGCGCACCCCGCAACCTTTTAGGTTGCCTCTCCGGGAAAAGCTCGGGGGAGCACCCGCGCTGGAAAAGGACAGCTGGTGCGTGGCGGGCGGGGTCCCTGGGACCCGAAAAGGTGCAGCCGCGTAACAAAGCCGGCTTCCCCGAGGCGCGATCAGCAGCCCCCGAAGCAGCGGAGCAGGCTGCGGGGGGCGCAGGCACCTGGACGGGGAGCCGCCGCCCCCTCCGCTGCACAAAGCGAACTTCCCCCGGAGCAGCTCCTGCACCCAGCGGCGCGGGCGGAGCGCGCCCATCAACACCCAAACAGACCCGAACCGCGGGAACGGCGGATCGATCAGATAATTTCAGATATTATAATTGGCTTTAATTAAACACACTGCGTCCTAATTAACTCTGAAATTTTAGCATGCTCTGGGACACTGGTGCCTGGTTTGATATTGTCAGTCCAGATGTCCTAATAAAATCCAACCCTCCGCTCAAGACGTCAGTTATTCACCAAGAACAAAATGCAAATTAAATGTAAAACCTCAAGTATCGCCAAAGGTATAATCAAGAAAGGTGTCTCCAAACTTCTCACTTTTTTATTACTCGGCGGTTTAAAAATGCAGATTACATCCTAACAAGACCTCTCGGCTCTCCCCTGGATCGCTCGCAGGAAATCTTTAACTCTTTCCTGGGCGGCAGGCAGTGCCTGGCGGCGGCTGCCAGGTGGAAGAGGGGGCGGGCAGACCCCTGCCCAGACCTGAGCACCCTTCCCCTGGGAGCTCTGGGGACGCAAACCTTCGCCCGTGGAATTCTGGCGTGCAGACCGGGTTTGCCAAGGCGGGAAAAGGAGCTGGGGGGATAGAAAGCCAGGGGGTAGGAGTGGGCAGCCTGGGGCGGGATTGGCGTCCTCTCGGGCCGCTCCCTAGCCGTTCGCGGCGAACAAAAAGCCCGGGGGAACCGGGGAATCGTTTCCGCTTCAGGGGCAGCGAGGATGGAGAGCCTGGGAGCGAAGCGGGAGACCCTCTGCCCTCGGACAGAAACGTGTCCGGCACCGCTGCTTCCCTGGGGCTCACGTTTGCACAACGTCAAGGCATCCGCGGGCGGGTGGCCGGGGTCCGGCGGGGCGGCGCGGAGGGATGGCCCGTCCAGGGAGGCGCTTTGGGCGACGGAGGGGGCGCTTTGGGCGACGCATGCAGCCAGGACGAGCTACTTCCCCCCAGCCGGAGGAGGAAGGGCTGCTGCATTTGCAGTCCAAAACGAGCCCGTTAAAAGGGAACTATTCCCCCGTCAAACGCGTGTCTGTTTCCCATACTAATGGAGCCGCTTAAAACTGTTGCTCATTTAACTTTTTAAAAAGGCCAGGCGGCGGAGATTTGCATTTTCTTTGGGATATTGAAATGAAGGGAAAGCTGCTGGGTGGTGAGGCCGCCCAGGGCATAGCTGGGGGCCATGCAGAAATAAAAACAGAGGAAGAAAAGAAGAAAGGAAGAAGCCCGCTTCTCTCCCAGACTATTAATAAGCAATTTGTCCCGCTGAAATTTACATCGCAAAGCGGCGCGCGCCGGCGGTCCGGGGCGGCGGGGCGGGGCGGGGCGGCCTCCGGGCGGTCCGGGCCGCCCTGGGGGGTGATCTCTGGGCGACTTTGAACTTGACGTCCTTGCCGCCGCCGACCCTCGCCCGCACCCACGCGCGTCCGCATCCCCGTGCCCCGCCCCGGCCGTGCGCCCTCTGCGCGGGGAAGGGGCTGCGCGGTCGCCGCCAGGCCCGAGCCCCAACCGGGATGCAGTCTCCCCGGGGAAACCCCTCGGCTCCCAGGACCCCCGTCCGCCACCAGCAATCCCAACATTAAGATGTCCACAATAAACGCTATTTTTTATTTATTTTTTTTCTTCTTTTCGGGCCGAGCCGGGCTGCCCGGGCCCGAGTCCTTGGCAAGTGCGGCGCCCCGAGCTGCGCGCCCGCCCGCCCCGCGCGCCCCTCCCGCTCCCCGCCGCCGGCCGCGCGCCTCCGGGCCGAGCGCTGCGAGCCTAGCGCGGGGCCAGGGCGCCATCTACCGGCCGCCCGCGGCCCGGCCCGCCCGCGCCGCCGCCGCCGCCGCCGTCACCGTCCCCGCCGCCCCGGCCGCTCGGCTCCGGAAACACGGGCCGCTGAGCGGGCCAACTTCCCGGCCCCGCGTGAGAACTTCCCGGACCGGGGCCGCTCCGGCCGCGGCGCCTCGGAGCCCGAGGAAGAGACACGAAGTGGGAGGGCGATGCCTTGCGATGCGTGAGTCCAACTCCGCGACGTGAGACTCGATGTCCCCAAAGACCAGGCGGGCTCTCCCTCCCCCTCCCCCGCTTTATTTATTTTTATTAAAACATCAATCTGCGCGCGAGCCGGGTGAACTCGGTTTCACCTGGAGAACATAAAACTCCCCATACCCGAGGAGCGGGCGCCGCCGTAAATCAGCGGCATTCCTGACACATCGATCAATGTTCGGCTGTTAATCCGAGAGGAGGAGTTTTAATTGCTTCCCGCGCCCTCGTCCGGGCGCCTCGGCGTTGGGGCCTGTGCCTCCCTCCCCTCCTCCCTCCCTTCCTCCCTCCCTTCTTCCCCTCCTCCCTCCCTCCCTCCCTTCATCCTCTCCTCCCTTCCTTCTTCCCCTCCTCCCTCCCTCCCTCCCTCCCTCCCACTCTCCGGGGTGTCACTTGTATTGGGGGGAGCGGCGAGAATAGAAAAATCCCGGGTCCTTCAACTCCATCTCCGGGGGACCCCCCCTCTCCCCCTCTCCTCGGCGCCGAGGGCCCGGGCACGAGCTCCCTCCCCGCAGCCCCGGCGGGAAGGCCACGAGGGGACCCCCCAGGACCTCCCCGGAGCTCAGGGGACCCCCTGGGCCTTGCCCTCCGGCCACCAGGCGCAGCGCAAAAGTTCCCGGGGAGGCCAGGCGCGAGGCCCCGCGTCCCCAGCCCCGCGCGTCCGCCACCACGGCCCCCACCACGGCCCTGCCGCTCCCGCTGCGAGGAGAGCGCGCCAGCCTCGGGGCCCGCGGTCCCCCAGGACTGCACCCCGCCCGCCCGCCCGCGCCAAGTTCAACTTTGCGGGCCCCGCCTCCGGGCGGAGGGCTGGGCGGGGGAGCCCCGAGGGGATGGCGAGCCGCCCCGCGCTCACCTGCTCCGCTCGCTCGGGCGATGGGCGTCGCGGGGCGTCGGCCGCGGGTGTCGGTGCGGCCACGGCGGGCCGGGCGGTGTGCGGCCGCGCTGCCCACGCTCCCGCCTCCCGCCTCCCGGGGAGCCCCCGGCCGGCCGCGAGCGCCCAGTGCGCAGGCGCCGCGCTGCCTGCCACCGCGGGGGGCGGCGGGG
Source organism: Pipistrellus hanaki (assembly GCF_964339955.1). NCBI lineage: Eukaryota > Metazoa > Chordata > Mammalia > Chiroptera > Vespertilionidae > Pipistrellus > Pipistrellus hanaki. The sequence continues at coordinate 51,163,355 of NC_140516.1, read as the reverse complement.
GGCGGGCGGGGCGCGGGGAGATGCCCGCAGGCGGCCCCGCGGCTGGTCCGCCCCGGTGCCCCAGGCCGCAGCTGCGCCCAGCTCTGGCCTCTGAGCCAGTGGGGAGGGGTGGGGAGGGGTGGGGAGGAGGGAGGGACCCCCAGGGGCCCCCTGGCCCGCTCGGGGTCCTTCCCAGGGAGGAGAGCAGGGGATGCCCTTAACCTGCCTGGGCCCATAACGCGCCAGGCCAGGCCGCAGGCGGGGCGAGCCGTTGACACCTGTCCAGAGGCAGGTCCCAGGCCCGAGGCCTGAAGCCCTGGGTGTACATGTGTGCAAGCCCTCAAGCCCGAGCGTGGATACTCCCCACACACACTACCTGGTCATGTAGGGAAAGGGGACAGCTTCCAGAGTGTCCATGCTGTCCTGCCAGGGGGTAAAGCCACCTCCCACCGGAGGGGGGGAGGGGGAAGAGAAGCCAGGATTCTCCTGGAAAAGCCATAAGAAACTGCCTGTCCGGGTCCAGCCAGTTCTCAGTGAGGGCCTGTCACCGAAGTGCTTCCGCTCGCTGCTCTGGGAGAAGGAGGCCAGGAGCCCTCCGGCCTCCGGGGGTCATCCAGCCAATGCCCAGCTGTGGGGCCTGGCCACCACCCCTGGAGGTGCTGCTCCGGGCAGGAAGGGGGCCAGGCTGGTGCCCGCACCCCAGCCCGCTGGCTGGCCCTGGGCTGGAAGGAACTGAGGGGTAGCCCTGGGCCCCGCCCCGTGGCAGCATTTTCTCGCCCGGACAGAGACCCCTTCGCCAAGAACCCGGGGTTTCCTCCTACTGATGCTGCGCCCGGAACCTCAGTGCTGTGTCAATACCCGAATACATACAACTTGAGTATGGCCAGGGTCTGTCTCCGAAAACAGAGAGCACCGGTGTGTCCACGCGTGACCCTCGCCCGGCACCGCCCACTCGGGGCTCTCTCTTGCCTGCGTTTTGCTCCTCGGTGTGTGTTCCCCTCTATCTGCACCTTGCATAGTGAAACTTGGATGTGCTGAGTCATGGAATCTTACTGGAAGGAAAAGTTATTTTTGGCCATTTATTTAGTAAAGAGCACTCTGGAGAATGCAACCCAGAACTGCACTTTATTGTGATAGCTTAATGTAAGAAAAGAACTAAATAACGAATATTTCCCCTCTGTCATCTTCACTTGGGAATCATTTTTAATGTGAGCCAGCGTGAAACCGTTTCAGCAATATGCAGTATTTTAAGATACAAAATTACCCATGTTTTTAATAGCGGCTCACACGGTATTGAATGCTACATGCCAGGCGCCCGAGACAGGCACGTGCACAGAAAAGTTAGAGGACGTGCCACCATCACTCTGCAAGGAAGCCCGGGCTCCAGCCTCGGTGCTGCACCTGACTGAGCTCTGGCCGTTCCGTGGCTCGGCCACATGTGGCTTCAGAGGCTAAGGGGAGGGGTTTCCGTGTCTTGCAATCACGGTGCATGCATGGAGCCTTGGCATGGGCTTTGCTCAATCAGTTTGACGAGGGGATGAGGGGAGGGGACTGTGGAATGACAGGAAAGAAACTGAGGGGCTGGGTTTGATCCCTCTAATGGTAGTAGCTCCCCAACCCTCCCCCTTGATGGGTCACCCGCAACCAAGGTACATGCCCTTGACTGGAATTGAACCTGGGACCTTTCAGTCCGCAGGCTGACGCTCTATCCACTGAGCTAACTCAGTTTCGGCTCATGTCACTGTGAACAAGCAGGTGTTGACCATCCCAGGATGGTCAGCCCAACAGGCACTTCCATGGGCCATGGAGGAGCCAAGGTCATTGTCCCTGAAGCCCCGAACCTGCAGCTTTCTTCCCGGCCTGGGGCTGACTACCCTCTGGCCTCAGGCCCGGCCCCTCCGGGGACCCTGAAAGGAGATGCCGCCTTCACCTGGGCACGGTTTGGGCCCCCAGGGCGCCCGCCTGACCAGCAGCCCGGAGGCCGGCTGCGAGGTGGACACGTGTGCCCTCCGTAGAGGAGAGGCCGGTGCAGGGAAGGCGGCCAGCCCCAGTGCTGCCAGTGCCTGGCTCAGGCTCTCTCTCTCGCCCAGGCTGCATCCCTGCGCCAGGCTGGCCTCCAGGCACCTGCGGCGGCAGACCCGAGCCAGGCGGGCAGCTGCTGGGAAGCGGGGCCCGGCGGGGACAGACACTGGGAGTGTGCAGGAATGTCCCCGACTGCTCGCTGCCAGGCCGGGAGCCTGGCGACCAGGGCCAGGCAAAGTGGCCAGCGCCTCGGTCCCGGCACCCACTGGCCAGGCACCATCCTGACGCTCAGATGCCGGGACAGGAGGAGCAGCGAAACCAATGCCAGGTCTTAGCGGGCTGGCTGCCAGGTCAGGCAAAGGCTCCACCAGCTTCGCTCGCTGGGGCCTGCGGTGGCCGGCAGCCGCCCCGGAGTGGAGTCAGAAACCGTTTACAAGGCAGGGACACCTACTCAGAGGCCCAAACCATTCCCCACAAGTGCTCTCCGCCTGGAAAGATCTGAAGTTTTCGGAAAGATCCGAGATTTGGGTCCAGGTGCGAGGGTGTTGTTGAAACAGGATGGTGCAGGGCAGTGGTTGGCAAACTCATTAGTCCACTGAGCCAAACATCCACAGCACAACGATAGAAAATTTTTTTGAGAGCCAGATTTTTTAAAACTTAAACTTCTTCTAACGCCACTTCTTCAACATAGACTCGCCCAGGCCGTGGTATTTTGTGGAAGAGCCACACTCAAGAGGCCAAAGAGCCGCATGTGGCTCTGGAGCCGCAGTTTGCCGACCAGGGTGTAGGGGGACAGCACAGAGCAAAGGAGCCCTTACTTCCTCACCTGACACAGACGGGAGCCATGAGACTGTGTCCCGGGGGGTCACAGCCATGGAGCTCCGTGAGCAGGACTCCAAGCTATTCATGAAGCAATGGCAGAGCTAAGCATGATGTCATAAAATCACCGGGAGAATGCAGGAAGTGGGAACAATAGAAACTCCTCTTTCCTACCGAGAAGCCACACAGAAATGGCTTAACACTGGCAAAAGCAGAGACAGAAGGAAAGGCATTTTACTGGCGGTAACACCCGGGTCTGAAACCATAAACTGTTCAGTTCAGAGCATTCAGTCCTGAGAGCGGGAAGGGGGTGGGGAACTTTGCTTTCTCGTTTACTATCAGTCTATCCCACTTTAATACGTTCACTTGGTGTGTATCACTTTTATAATTTTAAGAAATGTGGAGAGAAAGCCGTGTGCACAGACTTCAATGTCCTTGTTTCCTGTAAAATGTCCCCACTTGTTTATGATTTAGCCTCATGCCTCTGGACTTTATAGAGGGTCAGTATAAAAAATGGCCATCTGAAGACTATGCCCATATTGTGTGAAAACTGCAATAAAAGGCATTCGTGTTCATTATGTCTCCTAGAATTTCTCACCTGACAAAAGGTTTGTCTCAACTGGGGGAAATATATCTACAGCAGATAGGAAGGACAAAGAGGTTGACTTTCTTAGAGAAACTTCTCAAATTACTTTAAAAAAAAAAAAAAAAGTCCTAAGAAAAATCCTAAATACATGAAGAGAAAAAAAAGATAAAGCATACAGAGCATACCACCAAAGAAGAAATAACAGAAGTCAAATAAAACAGCAAATTACCATTGTACCTCCCAGCCTGGTGAGATCGATGGGGTATGAGGGGAGGAGACAGCTCACAATGACCGCGGTGGAGACCGGGGAGCCTGGCCTCTGAGCTCTGCAGGTGGAGACACCACCGTCCGTGGGCCAACTGGGTAACACGATCAAAAGCCCCGCAGTTTCGCTTCCAGGCATCCAGGCTGCGGAAATAACTGTGAGGCGTGCGAAGCCGTACTTCGATCCAACGAGAAGAGAAAGCAGATACTCAAGCACACGCAAGGGAGAGAGAAGCTGTGTGAGGACAGAGGTGGAGCCTGTAGCCATAAATCAAAGACCACCATGGAACACCTGGACCACCAGGCAACACCTGGACCACCAGGCAACACCTGGACCACCAGGGAACACCTGGACTACCAGGGAACACCTGGACCACCAGGGAGCACCTGGACCACCAGGGAGCACATAGACCACCAGGAAGCACATAGACCACCAGGGAGCACCTGGGCCACCAGGGAGCACATAGTCCACCAGGAAGCACCTGGACCACCAGGGAACACCTGGACCACCAGGGAGCACCTAGACCACCAGGGAACACCTGGGACCACCAGGGAACACCTAGACCACCACGGAACACCTGGACCACCAGGGAACACCTGGACCACCATGGAGCACCTGGACCACCAGGGAGCAACTGGACCACCAGAGAACACTTGTGAGCACCAGGGAACACCTGGATCACCAGGCAACACCTGGACCACCATGGAGCAGCTGGACCACCATGGAGCACCTGGACCACCAGGGAGCAGCTGGGCCACCAGGGAGCACCTGGACCACCAGGGAGCAGCTGGGCCACCAGGGAGTACCTGGACCACCAGGGAGCAGCTGGGCCACCAGGGAGCACCTAGGCCACCAGGGAGCAGCTGGGCCACCAGGGAGCACATAGACCACCAGGGAGCACCTGGTCCACTGGAAGCTGGAGGAAGCAGGAAGGACCTCCCCTGGAGTCTTCGGAGGGAGTGTTGCCTCACCAACACCTGGGTTCGGGTCCTGGCCTCCAAGCTGGGAGAGAATAATTTCTATTACAAGCCACCAGCTGTGGTGCCTGTGACACGTCCTAGGAAACCAATGCCCTTGTCCAACAGCCTTCCGATGGACCGATCGTCTTGGGCAGCCCCATGGGTCCATGTCAGGCCCCCATCAACGGCCACCAATGTCTGGGTTCGGGGCCTTAGGCCAGCTGCTCTGTCTGTGAGGAGTCTGCTCCGAGGTGGCACCGTCCACCATTGGCGTGGCCCAGTCGCCCCGGTGCCAGAGGCCGTGAGAGGGCCCTCAGCCGATGCCGAGCCCTGGCAGGAGCTCACGGGGTCTCGTCCTAAAAGGAAGATGGGAGAGGGATGGGGGGGGGGTAGTTTGGGTCAGTGGGATCGCTCCCCTGCACTCTGTGCCTCAGGGGTGAAATGGTGTGGCTCCGGGCAGCACCTTGGGGGGGGGGGGTCCTGGGAGGGAGGGCCTTCCCGGGTCAGCAGCACCAGGGTGCCTGGAATCGTGGCAGCAGGCAGAGCGAGGCTCCCGGTTGCACGCAGCACCCGGCAAACCCCCATCAGCACCCCGCAAACCCCCGACTCTCCTCCCTTTTAGAAACAGGCCTCGGGGAGCTTGATGCCATATTTAGCAGGTGACGCATTGCTCTCTACTCTCAGCTCCAGCAAGGAAGACAAAGTGAAGGGCAACCTGGCTTCCCACCGAGGGCACCCGGGCCCAGAGCACCCTCAGAATGAGGCGGCGGCCTGGGCTCGCCGAGGGGCCGGCTCACCCGGGCTCCCGGCGTGAAGTGGGCACAGCCCGGGCTGTTCCGGCCTCTGTGGGCGGGGAGATGTGTGCTGTGGCCTGGTCCATCCAGACACCATCAGGAGAGGAGCCTTACATCACGCCTGCAACCCCGGGCCTATAAGTGTGTCACACGGTGCCGCTGGCAGGGATGTGCCATGCGCTGTCGTGAGCGCTGATCACATGACAAATGGGGTTAGGACATGATCTCTATTTTGCATATGAGCCCCTCAGCCAAGGCCGCCGCTGGCCTGCCTTTCCAGACAAATGAGCCTGTGCTGGGCAGCAGCCAGGGTGGGTCCGAAGGGCTGGAGGATCTTCAGCCCAAATAGCGCCCCCTCCTGCCCAAAGGTTGCCTTGGGCAGTGGTCAGCCTTGGCGCTCATCACCGTGTTAACTACTCTGACAGCGTGTTATTGTTATTGTTATTGTTATCTTTATTCTGCAGATGAGGACTCAGAGGCCCAGGGAGACGCAGGCCGTGTCGGAGTCCTGCGGCCGCCTGTCCTGTAAGAGCGTGGCGCCCGCAGCAAGTGCCCAGGCACCCCTTGTGCCACGCCGGGCGCCCCTCCACGCTCCAGCGTCCATCACCACAACTGATTCTCACTCACATCCGGACGTGTTATCCGAACTTCACAGAGGAGGAAACTGAGGCACAGCAACCTGGAGAAATCCGCCAAGGCCACAGGGCTGGGAAGTGGGGAGCTGTCAATTATGCCAGGTGGGCGGGGCTCCCGCCTCCAGTGTCAGAAGAATAGACAGGGCATCGGGAGAATGCTGGCTGCCTCCTCCTGCCCTCTCCGGGTTGGCACGGGGACCGCCCCCTCCACCCAGGAGGCTGCTCCCCAGGCCCCTCCTGCCTCACATGGGCCCCACGGCGTCTGCATATGGGTCTGTCCTGCCCTCTGGCTGCCCCAGGTGGCTCTGGCCTCCATGTGTTGCTGTCGGGGGGCAGGGGGCCCTGGGCAGAGGCCTGGGGAGCAGTGTGGGGCCCGGGTGGGAGGGGCCCGCTCTGTGTGCTGGGGCTGAGATGGCTCAGCAATGGCCTGGGAAATACCGTGTCTTTCATCACATGGACCACATGTGGGGGTTTTTACTGACTTGGTTGCTATGTAAGATCTTCCCCAGGACTCTCTCATAATCAGGTTTTCTAGCCAGGCTGAAGGTGTCTCCCTTAAGAGGCATTAACACCCCAATAAATTGTTCTTAAGGTGCATCTGCTTAGGAAGCAAGCTGTAACAAGCACACTGCAGAGGCCCACGGAGCACAGGAGACAGGCTAACACGCAGAAGGCTGCTGGCTGGTCAGAGCCGTGTTGACTCCTTGAATCAGCCCTGCAAGGGACGGGCGCCTTTCTGGAGCGCTCTCTGCTGGAGAAAAAAGCTTACCCAATGCTTCCTCTGACCTGAGCATTCGCAAAGGGCAGAGGTCAGTGGGGATGGAGGCGGCTTGCGGGGCCCGGGGGGCCCTCCGGCCAGCAGCAGGGAGCCCAGGCGCAGAGCTCTCCTCCGAGGTCTTTGCTTCCATCCCGCCCCCCAATCTGGATGCTTCATAGTCTAAACTTCCAAACTGCAGCTCGAAGACTTCCCTGCGTTTGAAGCTCTGTCCTCTAACGGTAGGTGTCAACTACATCGCCTCATCCAAACATTAAGTATTAAACACCTGCTCTGATACACTGTGAAATGCAAACGATGGCAGCTGTGCTATATCTTAATACAAAATTCATTAAACGCATCACCCCAAACTTCCCAGCCTCAGAACCCCGCGGTGTGCTCAGTGCTCAGTGCTCACTGCCAGAGGCTCAGCCTCGTCCGTGGCCTGTTCGTGAAGCCGGCATGTCCCAGGAGAGACGGGAAGTAGAGCGGTGAGCGGTGCATCTCTGGGGGACACTGTGCTCAGGATTCACCAAAGTCAACCCAAATGTGCCCACGCCTGAGAGCGCCACGGCGCCCCCATCACGGGGCAGGGCGGGGCGGGCGGGGCAGGGCCCCACTGGTCTAGACCCAGGGATGCCCCCCGGTCAGTGCCCTGCAGAGAGCTATGGGCAGAGAGCACCTGCGGGCAGCAGGCCCCCACCACCCTGGGGGTCCTGACAGATGTCGCCTTGAGGACATAGGCTGGTCAGAGGCTCGGGAGCACCCCTTCTGCCCACAGACACTCTGAGCACCTCCAAGGAACTTCCGCTAACCAATCACAGGAGCATCGGGGCAGCCCGCACACCGGGCGGCGGGCAGCACTTGGTTGGTTAACTCATCCATTCCGTGTTCCCTACGAGGTCATCCAACATTCCCGGTTGACAGCTGCTGTCTCGAGCTCCCGCCTACAGAGTGACTGCACATGTACAGCACTAGGGGCCAGGACTCAGCTTCATGAGCACGGAAGGGGGTCCTGGGAGGGGGGTGCCCTAGGCCTCCGGCGGGCAGGGCCTGGGCGCTGCCAGGGCTTCCTCCGGCTCTATTCATCCTCTGAGCACTTCCCGTCCTTCTTCCACAGAACCTCAGCACACTCTCCGCCCCGCGACTCCACGGGGCCTCCTGGAGAGACTTCCTCTCTCTTTTGAATGCACTTAGAAATGGCTGTGCTGGGGTTCCAGGGGCTCCCAGTTCCTGGGATGTTCTCCTTGACTCGAAATGCTTCCCCTCACAGCTCCCGAGAATTGGCACAAACGATCCCCTGAGGGGCAGCAGGCAGTGTGGACCCCAGATTCAGGCGCTAAAACCCTGGGTGTGCACACTGAACGAGACAAAGGAGAGGGCAGCCCTCTGCTTGTGGCCCCCGCGAGAAGTGGGGCTGTCGGAGTGATGGCCGTGACGAGGGGCCTGGGCGGTGACTCGCACAGCAGGTGACGCAGTGAGCCAGGCCTGGGTGCCCAGCTCCACTGGGCCTCTCGCTTCCTCCAGCAAACGCGCTGGGCGTTGGGAACAGCGGGGGACTCCCCGGCCTGAGGCTCTGTGAGCAGCCCCCTGGACGGGAGGAGGCAGGAGCTGGCTGTGGCTCTGCCTCGGGTCAGCGGGAGGTGGGTGAGCAGCCTGAATGGACCAAGTCTGAGGGCAGCTGTGTTGCCGTGAAGTTTAGCAGCCACAGCCTCCTGAGGGCCAGACTCAGTGACGCTGTCCACACCCCAGGTGTGGTTACGGCCTTGACGATAAACAGAAACGACGATGACCCCAAACTGAGGACTGGGCCTCTCCCTTAGTCCTGCCCCACCGCCTGCCAGCAGATGTGGCAGCAACCCCACCGCTGGGAGCCTGGGCAGCTGCTGTGTGGCCCTCCCTGGCCTCCGCTCTGTGCGGCAGCCTGGCATGCTGGGCAGGGAGCTGGAAGGTAGCTGGTCGGCCAAGCCCAAGGGCAGGGCCTGATCTCACTGGCATCCCCACTCACCTCCCCTGGGCCCACAGCCCAGCCGGAGTGGGAAGTGGACTCAGAGCAAGCCGGGCCCTCTGGAGATGGTCTCCCCGGATGTTAGATGGCACCCCCGGCTCTGCCTGACCCGGGAACACAGAGGGAAAGGCACAGGCACCCTTCTGGAGGCTCCAGAGGAGAGTCCATGTCTTTGCCTCCACCGGCTTCAGGGGTGGCTGCCCTCCTGGGCTGTGGCTTCCTCCACCCCGAAAGCAAGCAGAGCAGGTCAAGTCCTGTTCACATCATGTCACTGAGACTTCCTCTCCTGCCTCCCTCCCCCACTTACAAGGACCCTTGATGACTCAGGGCGCTGGAATAATGCAGGATCCAATCGCCAGGCCCTAGCAGAGCGGCCTTCAGCCCATTTGTGATCTTAATTTGCCTTGGCACGGAATTGGGATATTTTATTTTAGCTAACGATTCACAGGCTGTAGGGACGAGGATGGACACCCCGAGGTGGGGTTTATTCATCATTCTGTCTGCCACAGCAGGCTTCCTGGGCATCTTCTTGTTCTTGATTTCCAATCTGATTCCATATTGTCAGGCTACATCTTCTGCATGAATTCAGTCCTTTAGATTATTAAGGCTTGATAGGTGGCCCAGCCTGTGGTCATCTATCTTGGAGAACACCCCACATATTTAATTTTTTATTCTCCTTAGAGTTAACATTGTACCATTATGTAAAATACAAAAAAAAAAAAAAAAAAAAGTTATAACTGTATAGGTCCAACTGCTCCCCAGTCCTTCCCAAAAGACAATATTGGAATTTTTAGATTCAAACAGTATTATGTATTTCAAAGGGATTAAGATTTTGAAGTTCTTTTACATTTACACATACTTCCCAGTTTTGATACTCTTCATTGCTTCCCTAAAATCTAAATTTCCAACTGGTCTTATTTTCTTCAAAGAACTTGTTTTAGTATTTCTTATAAATAGCAACAGAGTCGCTAAGTGTCCTTTAATCGGAAAGTATTTTTATTTTTGGAGGATACTACCTCTCCCTGGTGATAGAATTCTAGGTTGACAGTTCTTTTCTTTTAGCACTTTAAAGACATTCTTCCACTGCCTTCTGGCCTCCATAGTTTCTGATGAGACGTCTGCAGTCGTTCAAATAACACTGCTCTGAGTACAATGTGTATAGTTTTTCTCTGGTTGCTTTAAAGATTTCTCTCTCTCTCTCTCTCTTAATTTTCAGCAGTTTGATTAGGATGCTTAGGTATTATTTATTTCTATTTATCCTGTTTGGAGATCACTGAGTTTTTTAAAATTCAAATTTATGTGTTTTGTCAAATTTAGGAAATTTCTTGATCACTAGATCTTTGAATACTTGTTTGGCTACATTCCCTGTTTCCTCTTTTCTTGGGACTCAAATTGCACAGATGTTAGACCATTTGATATTGTCCCACAGGTTCCCAAGGCTCTGTCCATTATTTTCAGAGTTTTATCTCTTTGTCATATTGGATCATCTATATTCATGTTCATTGTTCCATTGTTCATTGTTCCATATATTCATTCATGTTCCATTCTGGTAGTAAGTTAATTCACTGAATTTTCAAAATCAAATACTGTCATTATTATTATTATTATTATTATTATTATTGGTTCTAGTATTCCCATGTAGTTCATATTCTTATTATTTCAATATCTTAGCTGAGATTTCTTTCTCCCTCTTTCACTACCAGCATATTTTTCTTTACTTCCTAAAGTACAGTTATAATATTTAAAATCCTTGTCTTCTAATTCCAACACCTTGGAGTCATCTCAGGATTGTTCTCAGTTGAGTGATTTTTCTCGAGACTGGGTCACATTTTCCTGTTTCTTCCTGCCAAGCAGATTCAGATTGTATCCTAGAATGGATGCATTGGACTATTACCCTGTGGAGAGTCTGAAGTCTGTTACAATGCCCCAGAGAGAGTGTTGATTTTGTTGTTGTTGTTGTTGTTGTTTTAGGAAGTAATTAACACAATTGGATTTAGTGTGAAAACTCTATGTCTTTAGTATAAGCCAAATCACAATTCGGATATTTTATTCTAGCTGACTTGCTTAAAGTCTGTGAAAAAACATGTGTGGTTCAGGGGTCAGCCAGAGACATGAGCAGAGAATATTATTTTTCTTTCTGTCCAGAGTTTGTAGTTTTTATCTGCAAGAGGGTTAGGTCCAGCATGAGTTTACTTGGCTTGTATTCATATGCTTGTTTCTATCACACAGGTGTTCTGTTCTCTGTCACAAGGCTGGGAGGCCCCTGAGCATGTGACTTAGTGATGGAAACTTCTTCAGAAGACACTGGGGAATAATGGCTAAGAACAGAGGCAGCTGTAGGAAAACCTATATTAGTCTGTACAGGTGGCCATGACAAAATACCACAGAGTATGTGGCTTAAACAATAGAAATTTATTTCCTCACAGTTCTGGAGGCTAGAAGTCCAATATCAAGGTATCAGCAGGTTTGGTTTTTTCCGAGGCCTCTCTCCTTTGTGTATAGAGGGTTGTCTTCTCCCTCTGTCTTCTCATGGTCTTCCCTCTGTGTGTCTGTCCTATTCTCCTCTTCTTACAAGAACAAGGATAAGATTGGGTTACAGCCCATCCCAATGACCTCATTTAACCTTAACTGCCTTTAACAATTCTATCTAATAATACAGTCACATTCTCAGGTACTGGAGGTTAGGACTTCAACATATGCAATCCAGAGGGAGAATTAATTAATTCCATAACTCTGCCCTTCAAAGGCTGAGAACTGTCTTCTATTAAAAGGTTGCAATTGCCCTGGCCAGTGTGACTCAGTTGGGTGTCGTCCTGTGCACTGAAAGGTCGCCAGTTTGATGCCTGGTCAGGGCACATGCCCAGGTTGTGGGCTCAATCCCCAGTAGGGGACATGCGGGAAGCAGCAGATTGATGTTTCACTCTCATTTTGATGTTTCTCTCTCTCCCTCTCTCTTCCTCTCTCTAAAAATCAACAAAGTGCCGAAACCGGTTTGGCTCAGTGGATAGAGCGTCGGTCTGCAGACTGAAAGGTCCCAGGTTCTATTCTGGTCAGGGGCATGTACGTTGGTTGCGGGCACAACCCCGGTAGGGGGTGTACAAGAGGCAGCTGGTTGATGTTTCTCTCTCATCGACGTTTCTAGCTCTCTATCTCTCTCCCTTCCTCTCTGTAAAAAATCAATAAAATATATTTTTTAAAAATCAACAGACTATTCTTAAAAAATAAAAAAGCTGCACTGAGTTCAGTTGATCTGCCCAATGGCACCTGTTATCCCATATTCTGATGAGGACACTGAAACTCAGGAAGATCAGTCACGGAGGGCATGGCTGGCACACCTGATGGCACCTCCCATGCCAGGCCTTCTGACCAGGAGCCCACGTGGGTCCTGGGCTCGGGCCTTCTGAGCCCAGTAGGTTGTAGGAACCACCCACAGAGCTCAGCACCTCCCATCACAGAACCATAAGCACATGGGAGAGTTGCCACCATGGCTGCAGGGCTCTGTGGGCCTGTCTGTAGCTCAGCATTGACACCTGGGAGCCACAGTACCTGCCCCAGAGGCAGGAGGCTCCCTCTCAAGTCCCCCGACACCAGGGCCTGGACGTTTCTAAAAGCCCTGCCTTAGGCCTCACCGAGGGGAGCAGCTCCCTCCCCTTCTCCTCGTGGGCGGCCCCATGGCCACATGGTTCCTGTGAGCACGTTTCCGCGGTCTGTATCTGACGATCAAAGGGAGAAGCCATGTGGCTCCGTAAGGGTTGTGGATCAGGGTGAAGTGTCCGGAGTCCCCTCGGTGGGACGTGGCCGTGAGGCAGGCGTGCAGCCCCCCTAAGTGCACGCTGTGCCCTGCTGCTCCCTCTCCAGGTGGACCAGGGTGGGGTCCCCGGAGAACGGCGGTCCCCAGAGAACAGCAGTGAGAGCATGCAGTGTGGGTCTCCAGGAGCATCAGCCCTCCCACATGCACCTCTCCTCAGCAGGGACTGCCCCAGGAATGAAACCTCAACAGAGATGTGTCCCCATGGAATGGGGCGGGCTCTCCAAGGTACAGCTCAAGGGATGAAGCAACGCCTGGAACTAGCAGAAGTAGAATGTTCTGGAAAACTTGGCTTCAACGTCATTTTAAATTGCAGATGAAGGAGAAGAGCCTGGCAGGATAAGTAAGGCATGGACCAGCCTGGCACCACCAGACAGTCCAGGTGGAGAGGGTGTGTGGAGGCGGCAGGGGCAGACAGGCAGGACGTGTGTGTGATGTCTCAGTCCTCTGCAGCCATGCTCTGGTTCGGTGGCATCTCACAGGTCAGAGAACATCTGTGTCCGAGCACTGCCCCTCTCCCGGCTGCCTTTCTGCATCACACACACCTGGTACATTCATGAAACCTGCCTCCATTACACTGGCAAGCATTAACCCCCTGATAAAGTTATGTAAAAAGCTAACGCACTCAGAGGAAAATCACTCCGGATCCTGAATCTCACCAACGCCCCCCGCTGTGGGAGAAGCTGGGATGCGTGGCCTCCCGGGGAGGGGCAGCGGGCTCTGTCCTCTGTCCATCCAGGGAGGTGCCACGGCCCGGTGGGCACAGCCCGAAAGGAGAGAGGGACGCATAGGCATCCTGCCATCAGGTACCTGTAGCCCACATGTCACTCCGCCCGGGGTCACCGCGGGAAGGTGTGCAATTACAGGGACAAAAATGCCCCAAGGAAATCAACAGGGAACTTATTAATATCAGACCCATAGGTGACAAGTGTCAGACAATCGGTCAACAAGGGGCCCCGTGTCTGCGTGATCCCAGCTAACCCATTATGATCTTTATGAAGTGTCCTTCTGGGGGTCCGCCTCGCCGGGCGGGCGGGGGAGCCCCTTCCCTTTTATTAGCAGCTAAGCTCTTTATGCTCTGACCATATTGCGGCAGGTTAGGCGTCTGAGCTTTATTGTCTTATGTTATTGAAAATCCAGCTTCCGGCGGGCTTCTCCCTCAGGTCACGCTTTGTCTGCGAATACATTCTCATTCTTCCATGTACAGAGACCGTCTGGAGAGAGGCAGGAAAAGATTATGACTGTAATATACTTAAATCCAATTTATTTGCCTGGCCAGAAACTTGCACCCTCCACAATTGCTTCCTACCCTGGATGTTGTCTTTAATTCTTTCCTGATGGTGAGAGGCATGCAGTGCCGGCGTCCGGCGGGTCCCAGCATGGGGAGAGGGTGAGGGTGCCCAGCCCCCGGGTGGCAGGAGGACCTGGGGGGGCTCCAGGCACGCACTGGTTTCCAGCTGAGAACTTCTCATTTGTCACGGGAAAGGCGTCTGCAGGCACATGGCGCTCGGCGGAGGAGACACGCGAAGGTGAGAAAGCAGGGAAGTGGCCACGAAGGAAGGGAAAGAAGTCCCGGGAAGGAAGGCAGGGCCGCAGCACATGGAGGACACTGAACTTGAATTAGTGTCAGATTCCACTAGGGAATCACTGTTCATTGGGTTGGGTTAGCTATCACCTAACCACGTGCCCGAGCCAGACCTGCTGCCAGAATAGAACCTTCCAGCCCGGAGGGAAATGTGAGTCAAGTGGCTGACGCTGGCTGATTAAAAGGGTGCAGGCCCCCCTCGTGTGCCCTTGAGACAGAGTGTGTGTGAGTGAGGGCCCCGCAGCCCCGGGGCCCTCACTCACACACACACACACACACACACACACACACACACACACGGGGCTCGGTGTTTCTGGGGCCACCCCTGGGCCCAGCACCCTTACACGTTCCACTCACTTAGAGCTGCCACACGGCGCTGCTGCTGCCACGCTAAACCCTTTACTCCAGAAACGTCGTTATTCGGCGGCACCAGGAAAGTGCCCCTGGGCGGCCGCCCTTGCCCAGTCACGCCCCACACGAGTGGAGATGGAGTCACGGCTCAGTCACATCCTGTCACGTCACGCCGGTGCGGCACGTGCCCATGGGCAGCGTGGATGCAAACGCTGGCATCTCATTCGCCAGGAGCCTGCCCGGACCCCATAAGCACCGGCTTTCCCAGAGGCCGAGGCAGACTGACAAAGTCGTCGGGTACAAATGAGTCCCAGATTCGATTCTGCAGAGCACGTTTTCCTAGGAAATCCAATTGCGCCTGCTTTGTTTCTGGGCCCTGTCAGTCACCGCTGGTGTTCCATGTGATGTGCTTAGGCTGCTGAGAGGAGCGGGAGCACCTTCGTTGATGATGGGTGAGACTGAACCAGGGAGCCTGCAGGGGCAGGAGCCGTGCTGGACACCCGTGGGGTCCCGGCTGGCCAGGCAGCACCGCCCGTCCCCTCCTCCGGCGCCTCCCCCACCAGAACCTGCCCCGGAGGCACCAGCCCACCGTCCACACGTGGGCAGGCAGGCAGTTCGTTTTAATTACGTGGGACGCACCAGGACCACCCAGGGATGTGACAATGCTGCCGGAGTCTCAAGGTTACTGTGGGGAATACTTCACAACCCGAGTGTGTTTTCCCCAAGGACTGACGCCATGTGATTTAATTTTTAATTTTTACATGTTAATCAAAAATAGATCAAATGGCGGTGGTCTCTCCGGGGAAGCACACTTCAGATAGGAGCCGGCCACGCTCCCTCCGTGTGGGAAGCTGCCATCTCCGCGGAAGTCACAGCGCCGCTGCCCCAGCTGCCCCTGGGCCGAGCCGGGCGTGTTCCTGGAGCTGAAGCCACGGGCACACCAGTGGCTCCAGCGCGCACCGCTCCACAGCCAGCGGATGAGAGCCTGACTTACCCATCGCGCCTCCGCACAGGGTGGGCTTCCGTCTCCCTGGAGGGCCACTTCTGTCTCCCCGGGGAGACCCTTTACCTGCCCAAGCAGGGCATTGGGCAGTGTCCATCCCCTCTCAGGTGTGTGTGTGTGTGTGTGTGTATCTGTGCGCACTTGCTTTTTTGAGGCTCTGCCTTCCAGAAACAGGCAGTATTCTGATTGCAAGGAGAGGCACACACATTCTCACCCAGGTGTTTGCAAGGAAGAGGCGTGTCTTCCGTCCACAATGCTCACCTGGCTGTCACATCACAGCTCTGAGTGGCCCAGAGTCCCCTGCTGACCCCAGGTGGGCTCTGAGAGCAGCCCTCCGACCGGCTGAGCGGCCTCCCACGGCGCAGCTTCTCTGGACCTGGTGCCATGTGCCCAGTGGGCGAGGCTGGAACATGCCCATGGCGTCATGGGAATCAGGTGTCCGTCAAAGGCCGTGCCAGAGAAATGCTAGCTGCACCTAAGCGCTCACTGTTACCGCGTTAGCGTCACAGCTGTGGCGTGGGTCATGAAGGCAATCTGCTCTCTCTCATCCTGTGTCCACGCAGGACACCTGAGGGTCTGTTCAGGGCCAGGGGGTGGGGGGCTGGGTGCCTGGTAGGGAAATAGTGGGCAATGGGGAGGCCCCGGGCCTCCAGAGCTCGGCTTTGCCCAGAGGCGCCTCAGGCCCCAGCAGTGCCCGCAGCACCCTCCCAAGGACCTCGCTCTCTTCCGTGCGTCACCCTCGGGCTCAGCAAATGGCATTTGGTTTTGCCTTCCGCTCTGTGGATCACTGACTGTCCCGCTCCCTCCCTGAGCTGGAGGACAGCAGGACGAGGGAGGCTGGTCTGGCTGGAGCCCCAGTCTGTGGGCACCGCATCCACTGGCCAGGGGGACAGGCCAATTGGGAACAGGCACCCCTTTCCCCATGACCTGCACCCCCAAACTCCCCCCTTCCTCCCGCCACTGCCTCGGCCATTGGCTGGGCTGGAGCGCCAGCTTCCTTTCCAGCAGTCCTGAGCGTGCACATCACTGGCAGCATTTATTAGTGTCCTCCGGCTCCCTGTCCCCTCTGTCTGTCTTTCCCACGTGCATTCCCTCCACAACTGCACTCGGCGACTGTTGATGGTCCGGGCTCCTCAGAGCACCGAGGAGGTGGTGGTGGCCGGCAGAGAACCGGCCCACGTGGGTAACAAACGAGATCACCGAGCTCAGGGGCTCTGCCCGCCTCTGGCTGGGGAAGGGGAAGAACCCAGCAATCCCTTAGCTAGCTCCGTTTGTCAGGGCCTCGTCCTAGGACACCCTGGGAGCCTCTGACTCAGGGCCAATAGCACTGGTCTCCGCAGTCAGACGACACATCGAAACCCAAGAAAACGAGAGTCTGCCGTTTAATGTCAGAGGGGCCGTGCCTGATGGCCTCGGGGCACAGCCACACAGAGCGGCGCGGACACCAGCACGTGGTAAGAGAGGGCATTTAAGTATAAAAATAAGTCTTCATTAAAAAGAATGCCAAGCAGCCCTGGACACACCCACAAAGCCACGGAGAAGTACAAAAGGGAGGCCACGGTTCCAGAAGCCGCAGGGTTCTCCAACCTCCCAGGACACTGGATGGCGTTTCACTGGCACCACGGAGCTCCGTCCACCGGGCTGCGGGGAAGATGGCTCGGGCGGCACCGGCGGTCCGCAGTCTCTGAAGTGGCAGGGCCTCCTGGCTGGGTCGCGGAGGGCGGTGGGTTACCGGGGTGAGGGCACAGGTGTGCACCCACACCCATCTGTAAGAGGCTCACATTCACCATCACGTGGAGGTTCCTATCGGAATGTCCCTCTCTCTTCCAGCTGCCATCTTCTAACGAGGCTCGGCGTGGTTAAAGTGGCCCTGAAAGATAAAGCAGCGCACGTGGGAATGGATTTTCATGGGACGAAATTCACCTACTGTGGCTGCATGTTCACCGACACACAGACCTGCCACCCCTGAAGTGACCGCTACCCCGGTGAACGAGGCCTCACTGCGGGGGCAGGTGCGTGCTCACGGAGTGGACAGGGCCGACTCGGAGTATATAAAGTGAGTATCCGATAGAACTCATCATGCCAATCTGTTGGTTTCCCAGGGCACGTGAAAGCTGCTTACACTGTACGATAGCCTAGTAAGTGTGTAATAATAGCACCACGCCTAAAAATGCATATCTCTTAATTAAAAAATACTTCATTGGTAAAGATACTTTGCATCACCTGAGCCTTTTTGCTGGTGGATGGTCTGACCTTCAATTTGTAAAAAAAAAAAAAAAAAAGTCAGTTTCAGCGAAGTACCATAAAGCAAAGTGCAATAAAACGGGGTATGCCTATAAATATAAAAATGTTATAGTTAAGATAGTTAAAGCACTTCCTACAGTGCCCGTATGTAGAATGTTCTTAATAAATGTTATTTCTCCTCTCGCCTCTGAGGAAAAAGGAGAATAAAAATATCTATATATTCATAAGATAGAGTTTTTTTAAATGATGTCCAGATACTGAGTCGGGATTCCACACAAAAGTGGCGCCTGGGCGGACGGGATATGGAAGCAGCCCAGGTTCCTCCCCATCCGGCCACGCCTTCCGCCTTCAGAGCCCAGCAATGATCGACGTGAAGCCCTTCTAGTAACACTCCCTTCCTGGTACCCACATTCCAGAGAGCTTTCGCTATCAGACGCTCCATCGGAAGACTGCGTCAGGGAGTCTATTCAGAAGCATCTATTTTGGGACTCACATTTGGCTGCACTGGCACAGCCCAGCTTCCCCTTGGCCAGCTCATGCGTTCTCAGTGTGAATGATTCAGCCCCGCGCCTGGGCCAAGCGGCTCTCATTGTGTCTGGGCATGAGGTCCACGAAGACCCATCGTCTCCCTGCTGCCTTCTTGGGGTGTCATGGCAGCCGCTGTGCCCAGCGCTGGGAAGTGATGCTGGCACGCTGGCTGCAAACACGCACGCCAGCCAAGAACAGGGGGGAGGGCGGTGCTGGAGCCAGCCGCCCTCTCACCACACCACACGGCAGGCCAATCGCCTCCCCCTGCTGCCCTCACTGCCCTTCTCTCTAAGCTGACAGGGTCAGACCGATGAACTCAGGATCCCTGACCCATCGAGGGGGGAAGGCACGGAGACAATTCCATTCTTACAGAACGACCAGTGAGATCCTGTTGATGACTCCATGACTGCGCTTTCTTCTCTCAGGACGGAAGAATAAAGGACCGACAAGAACTAGCTGCTGAAGCAGGACACACGGAGCGAGCCACGCACATGGATCTTCCTAACCTGTGTCAGGACTCACCCTTCCCTCCCTGGCCTTGGTCTCGCCTGCCCCGTGGGCCTGCGGCACCGAGCACGGGCGGGCACAGGAGACAGGCCGAGTCTGTTCCCCCCCGGGCCTGGGTCCGCTCCTGCGCTGCTACCGCGCTCCTGGACGCTGCAGGCGTGCAAAGCAATCACCAATGAGACAGGCGGGCAAACAAATACAGCAAATATTTTAAAGGTCACCCACTTGGAGATAAAAGTACAAAAAAAGTATGTCCATTTAGAATCAGAGTCATCACCACGCTTGGCTCCTCCTGCCGTCCCTCCAGGGCAACGATGAACCGACACCCCCTCCTGGGCCCTGAATTCCTACCCCTGCGGTGGCCCAGCCCCGCCATCGGGCAATGAAGAGCGAGTGTCACACGATGAGCAGCACAGAGGCTGCTGAAGACACTCCCTCAGCGGCTGCCTCAGCCCCTCGCACAGGCCAGGATCCCCAGTCAGCTAGCTGGAAAGTGGGGGTGGGGTGCTGGTCAGCAATACCAACAAGCATGGTTCCATAGTGGGTTCCAGTTTGGGCAGTGAAGCCCAGTGACGTCAGGTAAAAGAAAGCGAAGGAACCCCAGTGATGGGCCATAGTAGAGGGCCTGACGGTATTTTTCAATTTTACATCCCTCCCCCCGCCATCCCGTGACTCACAGCCAGGACTGGCCCTGCCACACTCCAAACGCTGAGCCTGGACCAAGACCCTGGCCGGAGGGGAGGCCTGAGGCCCAGAGGCCTGTGGGGGGAACTGCAGTCTGTGCCCGGGCCAGGGGCTCAGTGGAGAGAGTGCTGGCCCTCGGACTGAAGGGCTGGGTTTCGATTCCGGTCAAGAGCACATACATGGGTTGCAGGCTAGTTGCAGGAGACATCCATATGTCTCTTTCAGGTCAATGTTTCTCTCTCTCTCTCCCTTCCACACTCTCAAAAAAAAAAAAAAAAAAGAAAGAAAGAAAAAGGAAAAATATCCTCGGGTAAGCATTAACTAAAAACAAAAACCAAACAAAAATGGTGCATGGTGGGCCTGGTGCGTGGCGGGCCTGGTGCGTGGCATGGCCTGGTGCATGGCGGGCCAGGTGCGTGGCGGGCCTGGTGCGTGGCACAGGCTGGTATATGGCGGGGCTGGTGTGTGGCGGGCCTGGTGCGTGGCACAGCCTGGTATATGGCGGGCCAGGTGTGTGGCATGGCCTGGTGCATGGCACGGCCTGGTTTGTGGCGGGCATGGTGCGTGGCATGGCCTGGTGTGTGGCAGGCCTGGTGTGTGGCGGGCCTGATGCGTGGCGGGGCCTGGTGCTTGGCACGGCCTGGTGCGTGGCGGGCCTGGTGTGTGGCGGGGCTGGTGCGTGGCATGGCATGTTTAATGAAGCCGTCTGACATGCAGGGCTATGCCCGCTGGTGATCTGTGTTAAGCACTGCTCCCGGGGATCCTGTATCGCTAAAAACACTATTTGCTTTTTATTTAACACTGGACTTCCAATGTTCTAAAATGCAAAAACAGTGTCTTATTATTTTAAAAGCTTAGGAGGGTGAGTAGCCATATTATTAGAAAAAGAAGATATATGCAGCTGGAGTCTGTTCAAATATCAAGAGGTGTGACTTTTCGAATTCATATTTCAATCTTTATTTACATAAGACTTTTAGAAATAGTGGGTGTAAATATTAAGTCACCCAAGGCTGGGTGAAATTTTATTGAAAATAACTACAAATAGAGAGAAACTGGTTTTTTAAAGTCGGTTTCTGAAATTTAGATGAAAAGGAATATCAAGCATTAGCCAAAACCTGATATATTTACATATCAATATAGGTTTTCTGCTCATAGACTCATTTCCTGTGAAACCTAACAGAGGCAAGCTTGGGGAATTACAAAGGAAGGAAAAACCCTAATCAAATAGGTACTGTTGTTCAAACAGAATATTAGCCAAAATGATCCAATCAGTTGCTCGAGCCAAATTTTTTTCCTTTAAGCCACTCATGCCCGCGCACAGCTCTGAGAGCACAGAGACCCCGGCTCCTTCCCAGGGGGCGCCCGGGGTGGGAGGGGCTGGAAGAGACTGAAATGGGAGGAGAAGGGAGGGCAGCAGCAATAAGCAATGGGCCCGGAAAGGGTCACATTTCTCAGGGTAAATATTACTGCTCTGCATTGCACGTTGTGTGTGGCAGTCACGTGACTCGGCCTCAGCAGAGTAAGTTCCAGAGCTGGCTCCCTGCCTTCCCCGCTGGGCGGAAGCACATCACCTGGGAGAGCAGAGCTTCCTGAAGGCAGCTCCGAGGAAGAAGAGCCCGCCTTCCAGGGTGAGTCTGCACGGGGCTTTGTTTTCATACCTAATGACTTCACAGGAGCAGAGGTGCACACAGGTGACAACTAACACGCTTGCAGTTCTGGGAATAAAACAAAATCGTTGCCTATCACTGTAAAATATCATAACTTGCAGCTGAAACCGGTCTGGCTCAGTAGATAAGAGTGTCGGCCTGCGGACTGAAGGGTCCCAGGTTCGATTCCGGTCAAGGGCATGTACCTTGGTTGCAGGCACATCCCCAGTGGGGGGTGTGCAGGAGACAGCTGATCAATGTTGCTCTCTCATCGATGTTTCTATCTCTCTCTCCCTTCCTCTCTGTAAAAAATCAATAAAATATATTTTTAAATGTTTAAAAAAAAACATAGTAACTTGCAATGTGTCAACTGAAGATCTAATTTGTTGACTCAATCTTTTGCTTATCAAAGTCAGAACAATGCGCTTCTGTAAAAATCTTTAAGGAACAAAAGCAGAAACACACGGACATGCGCGCACACACACACTTATACACACTCCCGGTTTCTACGTAAAATTAAACATAATTCTATTTTATTACAATATTAAGATTCCAATTTTTAAATTGAAAAACCCCCAAGAATTACAGAGGTTATCAAAGATATATTAACTTGTTCTTAGAATAAGCTCAAAATTAATAACCAAGGCATGATTATGCTAATGTATACTTTATGATATTCCACCTGACACAGGAGACTGAGAACAGGGCCCTGGCAGTGTTAGACCGCCCTTGACTTTGAATTAATGGTGTGAATACTGCATTTCTCCTGAAATCTTCGGTTTATGGGAAGTTCAGGGGAACCTGAGAGAAAAGCTTACCAGAGAGGAGGAAAAACCACCCGGATTCCTCTGTGGATGATCACACGAGGGCAGGCCTTCCTCCCCGGATGTCCTCAAGAGATCCGCGCTCATCCCACCCAGCGGCCTGTTCCCTATCCTGAATCCTGCTCTTAAAGAGAATCTTAAGCATACGTGCAATTCCTATTTCCAACTTGAAGCTGGAGACAGATTAGCCTGCACCCCAGCAGAATGCTAAGAAAAGCTTAAATCAAACGGCACCTTTTTATTCACATCCCTCACTCCCGAGAAGCGTAATTGCCTTTTTTATTAACTTTGTTTTATGGGGCTAATATTTAAGAACAAGTCTACCCTTTGTGTGACACGGGAAGGTGAATGCACTTACAGACTCTCCCGCGATGCATCGCAGGCAGGGCGGCGAGGGGCTCCTTCCCCCGGGCGGAGGGACCTGGTGGACAGAGGACAGCCGAGTTCGGATCAGAACCGCGGTTACTCACCCTCTTTATTAGAATATCTAAACGGCAGGAACAGGAACCTACCCGCACACTCGGTGGCCCCTGGCCGCCGGCCGGCCTGGGCGCAGGGGCGCGGCCTCCGGGCGGCGCCTCCAGCTCCCGGCCGCCCCAGGCCCCCGGGGCGCCCGCCTTCACCGGGGGACAGCCCCGCTCCGCCTCGCAGCTCCGGCTCCGGCACACCCGCTTCTGAAAGGCAGCAAGGGTCACTGGGGATGGCCTCACAAAGCACCCGGCGCTAATCCGATCCGCTGCCTTCCCGGGAACTCCAGCTGCAGAGGCCCACCCTGTAGAGCTGGCAAGTTTATGGGACGTTTGAGGAGATGACTCTAAACTTGATCTTCAGGAATAACCGCCATCAATTACACTTAACCTCATTATTTCCTAAATTGTCTGGTGTTTACTTAGCTCTGCAGATTTAAAACAGTCATTTTCACAATTTGAGCGGAAAATCTCGCTATAAACTATCGTGACTGGTTTATTGATATTGAAAATGCACAAACCCCGTAAATTTTGTTCAAGAAATTAGTTCTATGCTGCAACGCATTCTGCTGGTGGTGAGTGGCACACTTTCTCAACGCAACAGGAAGAAGCCACACCTGAAGAATTCTTTCTTTCTCCGACGGACACCGAAGACCAAGTTCATTTCATTGCAAAAGCTGCACACCCAGTCTTCAATGATCACCTCTGGGAAAGTGAGCATTTGGTTTCTGCTTCCGCCTGAGCTAACGGTAAACTACCAAAGCACTCCCCTAAAGCTAACGGGAACATCACTCTCCCAGTGCCTAGGCTGTGGGCGGGAGGGCACCACGGGCGCTGACACAGCTAGAGGTGTAACTGTCTCTGGATCCCCGGGCAGCCTGCAGGCCCGGCTGCTGGACAGCTCCTGCCTGTGACACCGTGGCCACACCTTCTCCAGTCACTTACAAACCCTCATCATGATTTGTGCCAAATTATTTATTATCTGTACTGTTACTGACTTCATATTTTCTAAAGTGACACCTCTTTATTTAATAGATTTATTTAATAGAGAAGCTTTATCTCAGAGGGTTAGGCTGCTGGTTCTACTGTTCCCTAACGTGCCTTAGGACAGGTACGTAGAGATTAAAATGAAAAATGTTGAACTCTGAGGCCCGTAAGCCACTTGGTAATAATTCCTCAGGGTAAGCGCTTGACCTCTAGGGGGCAGAAGACAGTTACCACCTCCTACAGCTCCTCCCAAATGACAGGAAACTGAAGCCTGAGGAACTCTCAGAATTCTATACCAAACCGCACCCTGAGCGAAACTTAAAGACAGGGGATGCCCAAATCTGAAAATAAGGCTGATAAAAAGAGACACGCTACCCACTCTGAGTGTGGGTCCCCGGCTCCCAGCCCACACCCACTGATGGGGGCTCTGCGATGCACCACTCACCTAGGGTCAGAGCCATCTCCACGGCCTGGGAGAGACCACTACGAACACAAAGGAGCTATGACAGCAGGTGTGTGGTCCAGAGCATGGACGCAGGGAGGGATTGGAAGTCCACACAATTCTAAGGAACAAGCCATTTAAAGAAGCTTTATTCAAACTCACAGCATCCAGGAGCAAACAGGGGAAAGAGGAGTGTGAAGATAAAAAGAAGAAAAACAGGGAAATTTTCGGGTCCCACAAGTAAAGAGGACCATACTATCAGGAGGCTCAGGCCCCCCATCACTCACACACACACACACACACACACACCAGCTGCACTGACTGGACCAGGTGCCATCAGACCAGGGTCTTGTAGAAAGACCAACGCCATAGAAATTCCCTCGTGAAAAACCACCGTGAACCAACGAAAACCGTAGTTCAATAGTCTGCAAACATAACTAGACATACTCAAACACTGGAGGAGACGAAAATCACCCTGAATGAGAGATGTCAATTAAAAACAGAAAGGGACCAAAACAGGAGGAAGAAGGAAAGAGGTGAATGAACCCAGGAAAAGTAAAGGAAGGGGAAATCCAAATTATGTCAGAAATGAAGAATACATTGTAAAGTACCCAAGGAGAATTCAAACGAAAACTAGTGAGGGGCCTTGGGGAAAGAAGGAACACAACCAAGAGAATGAAAATGACATAAAAAAGGATAAAGGAGGTCAAATGCATGGTGAGGAAGACAACTAGACTTGGGTGGAAAGTACAGAACAGACGTTGCGTGATAAAGTTGGACACCTGAAATTTATATAATGTCATTAGCCACTGTTATCCCAATAAACTTAATGTATAAAAGAGGCATGACATGTTAAAACTGGCTTATTGTCAGCTTTCAATAATCTGTGTTAGCACAACCCATGGACACAGACAATAGGGAGGTGAAGGCTCGGGGTGGGGGGTGGGGATAGGCTGGAAGAGATGAATGAGGGAAAAAGAGGGACAAATGTAATACTTTCAACAAAAAGTATTTAATTAAAAAAAATAATCCGTGTTAAAGGGAAACAGTGGGAACACCACGTGGCCCATGCCATTTCATACATGGGCGTGGACTTCCCATCAGCAACATCCCTCCGCAAGGAGCACTCCTGCTATCTCCCTGCCTTCGGAGTGACCTCAGCCTCGCTGAGAAGGAAGCACAGGGCTGGGTGGGGGATGGGAGGCAGAAGCCACTGCCTCCGTGACACGCCCCGCCCTCCAGGGTGACATCTGGAAGCATGTCTGGGCGGGGTCACAGAACAACTGGCACGTGAAGGTCAGCGGACTGGTGAGTATCCATGGCGACAAGCCGAGGTGCTCCGGGGGGCTCAGGTGGCCGCGGAGGCCGGCTCCCGCCTCGGTGGCAGGTGGCAGGAGGACCCACGCTGATACCAAGGTGCTGGGCTGAGGCTGGGCTCCCCGGGGAAGGCAGGGATCACCGGCTTGATGGCCCTCCGTCAGCTGAGTGGATTAAATTATTCATGCTTCCTGCTATTTGCTGTGGATTACTGGGAGCTGACTGCATGGGATTGACCCGTACACTCACTCTGCAAATAGTCGGGTCACGCGGATTGCCTGGGCCCAGGGAGAAGCAAGGCTGCGGGGGCATCGCGCGCAGGATGCCTGCGTGACTCGGCTCTCCCCCTCCCCGCTTCCAGCGAGGCCCTGTCAGCCTTCATAAGGCCGATGGAGACTTACTGCCCACTATAAAGACACGCGCACTGAATAAACAAAATTAAAACCCGCGTCCACACAAAGACCCCATTACTTAACGATAATTGAAGGAGATCAATCGAACAGCAGCCTCGCCAGAGAACAGCTGAAGCAGGAATGCGATTAAGAGAAGACACTTGATACGACGCATACATTAAAACGTAAGATATGTATCTGGCTGCCTCAGTGATGGAGCAGAGCGGACAGGTCTGGCAGAGACGGGCTGCCCGCGCCTGTGCTGCGGAGGACCTGCTTCTTTATGGGAAGTGATGGGCCCGGGAGCGGGTGAGGGACGTGAGGAGCGGGGAGAGGGGTGAAAGGTTTCACAATCGGGCACAAATGAAATTCAAAGCCGCTGCTTCCGCGCTGATGCAAGCGAGCTGGCGCAGCGGCCAGACTGGAGAGGCTGCCCCGCGGACCGGGAGCCGGTGACAGCACAGGGACAGGCCGGTGCCAGCCCTGCTGTGGCTGAACCCGCAGGCCGCCCCTCCGGAAACCGTTCTTCCGCCCACACCGGAGAAGAAGGTGGAGAATAAGGAGAGAGAGACCAACTTCCTCCAACACCGACAGCAGAGCACCGTGTGCTTTCTCTCTTCCATCAGCACAGCAAGAAAATGCCACGTTCCTAAAAATCAAACACCTTGAACTAAACGTATATAACACATAAGCTGATATATGAGGTAAGCATATATACCATGACTTAGAATACCAAGGTAAATCATTAGAACTCAGCAAGGTAATTAGTGGTAAGTCTCCACACACACACACACACACACACAAACCCCTAACCTTTCAGATTGGAGGCATTTGAGGGTTTTTACTGACTAATGGCCTTTATTCATTTGTATTCTAAATGTGGAATGCTGGCTAATTGAGTCCTCGTTACTAGGAACAATTTGCTGAGTGAGGGTTTTAGTTGAGTTTGGTTTTAATCCTACCACAGTAAGGGAAGTTTCCTTCTGCTGATACGGAGTAGCTGATCCGGACTTCCATCAGGCCTGAGTACGGAGCCGTTACTGCTGATGAGAGAGATTAACAAGGCCCCACAGACCGCCATTTAGAAAGAGAGCACGGTTTCCATCAAGCAAAGGTTCCTCCTCCATGACACTTTCATTTGGAAAATGACCTTGCACTTGGGAGGTGTTCTCTACAACACAGTGAAAGCTGGCACAATGTCAACTACAGGGAAGACCGGAAATGAGGAGTCCCGCCATCAACCCCCATGCTAGCAGGGCATAGAGGACGTCAACCGGATCTGAGCATCTTGATGCTGTGCTTTACCCAGCTCTGACCATGTCCTAAGACCCCCTCAACTTTCTGTGCAGATCCACACTCAGCTTTCTGTGCGTGTCCACACTCCTGACCAATCTAGCCTGGCAAAGAGAAGGAAACTTATGAGGAGACAAGGCAAGCCAGCGGTCAGAAGTAAGAATGCAACTTCATTCTATGAGAGCGTGTTATCTAGAAGAAGATAAGCAAAGAAGAGCAAAGAAAATTCACTTTTATTTCGAATTAAAGTAAAAAGACATAAATGAACATACTGTACTTATTGGGGAGTAATCTTAGGCTTGCAATATTTATCAAGTACAATATAAATCTGTTATACTAGTGGCCTGGTGCATGAAATTTGTGTGGGGGAGGAGGGGGAGGAGGTAGGGAGGGAGGAAAGGGGAGGGAGTGCCCCTCAGCCGGGCCTGCATCCTCTCCAATCTGGGACCCTCAGGGGATGTCTGACTGCAGGTTTAGAGGGATCAGGCCTAAACTGGCATTCGGACATCCCTCTCAAAATCCAGGACCACTGGCTCCTAACTGCTCACCTGCCTGCCTGCCTAATCACCCCTAACCACTCTGCATGGTGGCCTGTTTGCCCCCAAGTGCTCCCCTCTGCTGACCTTCTCCCCCAACTGCCCCCCTTGCCAGCCTTGTTTGAGCCAATGTGGTATGAAGTCGCCCTGTTACAGAAGCTACACCTGTGCCCTAGAAACATGGTCCCCGGAAGTGGGGTGTGGCTGTGACGTAAGTGATGCTGGCCTAGTGACCAGTGGGTGGCCAGGAAACAAAGAATGCCGCAGCGGAGAAAGTTAAGCCACTTATCCTACTGTGCGAGATCTGTCTCCTGGAGCCTGTAGGGCCAGGAGAAGCGGAAAGAAGGAAGTCCGCCGCTGGGTGTGCAGGCAGCGGCCCGTGCCCTGGGCCAGAACCCCAGTATGGCCCAGGTGGAGAGGAGCCAGCCATCGGCAGACAGAGGCGGAAGATGACAGGGAGTGATGCCCGCTTCAACCCCACGGACTTCTTGGGGTTCCTGGAAAGGGGAGGAGGTGCCTTCCCAGGTCCCACACTGTTTTCCCTCCCAGTCTCGCACCCACCCGACCACCCACCCACGCCATCACCTCCCACCCGGTTCTCCAGGGTCAGAATACTCAACCCAGGCGGGACTGATCAGTCTGCCCCACCAACACTCCTACCGCACCAGCCAGCGCCTGCACGGGGAGGCGGGGCGCAGGAACAACGCCACTCCCTGGCCCAGACTCCGAGGCCTCAAGCCCTGCAGGGAGGCCCGCGTACCAAGAGGGTCACTGGTCCCGGACAGCGTGCGGATCTGATCTGGCGGCAAACCAGTCCCGACTTCTGCGCACGCGCGGCAAGAGGGAGGGCCCCGCCCACCCATAGCCCCGCCCACCACCTCTGGCCCCGCCCCAGCAGGTGCGCGCGGGCAGCTGCCAGCCCGGCCTCCACACGGAAGGGGCCGCCGGGAGGCAGACGCGAAGCCCACTGCGGGCCAGCCCGAGGACCCCGCCTTCCGGTTCCTCACGCCCAGACCCCCGGGGGCTCACCGCGTCCCCCGGAACCTGCAGCTCCTCCGGCCTCCGCCGACGCCACCGGCCCAGCGCCAGGGTGTCCATGCGACCCACAGGCCCGAGTCCGCGGGACTATCGATCATCGCCCCCAGAGGCCGGGCGCCCCGCCCACGCCGCCGCGTCCGCGCCCCCTGCCTCCACGTGTCCCGCGGGAGCCAATGAGAAGTGGGGGCGGGGTTCCGCCGGGCCACTGGAGTCCCGCCGGGGCGGGCGCTTCAGGCAGGAGTAGCGGAGACCAGAGTCTTCTGGACGGAAGGGACGCCTGCCCCGGGTCTTCATTTTGCAACGAGGGCCTGCCTCTCGCTTCTAACATCACTAAAGCAGTCGTGAAGCTCTTAACTTTTTAAGGGACCCACCACGCTTCGACTGCAGGCCTCGGATCGGAGGGAGGAGCGCCCGCCTTCTCGCCCTCGTAATTGGCCATCTTCCTGGCTGGTTGTCTGATAGAAGGCGCCGTGACCCAATCAGTATGGGCGAGACCGCGGGGGTCGCTGGGAATTGTAGTTCCAGTGAGGCAGCCTCACTTCCTGACCAGAGTTGGCCAGGGTGAGTGTGTGATGATTCCAAGCTCTCCAGCCACGTTTCGCCAGGTGCATGGTCGCTTCCGGTTCGAAGGCCTTAGGGGCAGTACTTCTCTGCTGGCTGAGGGCAGCGCTGCTGGCCCTTGGATTGTATACAGAGGGGGAACAGTGGCCTCTCAGTCCGACCCTTGGGCATGGGATTCCAGCTGTGTGCATGGTGAGCAGGGTGCCCAGGTCACTGACGTTGTAAACCACATGTGTCAAACACAAGGCCCGCGGGCCAAATCCAGCCCGCCAGGCCTTGCAATGTGGCCCGCACCGCGCTGTCATCACTGCACTCCGCTGTCAGTTTATGACATTGTCAGTTTATGACTGTTCAGTAAACCATTTGGCCCGCGATTTAGGCTGGATTTTAGATTTTGGCCCCTTCTCTGATTGAGTTCAACACCCCTATTGTAAACAGTGCTTAGCTACATGGCATCCTTCTAAATACACCTACTGTATGCCATGTTAGAGGAAAGATATTCGTGACACTTGTTAAAAACGGCAAGGCAGACTTTCCCCGGGGGACCATCATGACAAGTATTAGGGTTCGAAGTAGGGAGAGAGGGTAGTACCGCTCAACTCTGACTTCAAAGACAAGTGGGAATTTGTACCTTATTTACCTAGCATGTTTATTGAATTCTTAATTGAGGTATGGTAGCAACCATACTTAGGTAAAAACTGCTGTTTGAATTTAACCCTGCTATTCTGGCTTCTGCACTCACTTAAACCATAGGGTAGTTGCCTCAGCTTCCAGATGGAGACCTGGAGGCTAAGGCAGTTTTCCTGTGCCTGTGGACCAGGACCACAGGGGATTGATTCCCACTGACTCAGTAGCTCCAGGAGTAGAAACTGCAGATAACCTTTAGAGATTACTAACTCTGCTTGATTCTGCTCCTGTAAAAATTGCTTTTGCAAGATAGGGCCACATTCCAGTGTCCAGCTGGATGTGGCTGGGAACCGCCCTGCGGGTTGTTCCCAGCATTTAGAATTTAGAATTTAGAACAAAGGAAAATGTTTGTGGTTTAGACCTTTAAAAGGACTGCCTACACCTGGAACGGCGCAGTCATGAGTGTGGACTCTACCTGCATGTGGTGCTCCCTCGGCCGTCCTGGCCAGTTCAATAAATCCTTGCCTGCTTTTTTTAATCAATTAGCAGCCTTTTGACTCCAGGGTTCGACTCCACAACATTAATATCTTAAAATTTTTTTAAACGTTAAACATAATAAAAGGATAGTTAAAGTGCTTGTTATTTAAACGTTAAATACATTAACCGGTGGAAGAAAAAGGGAAACTTCGATGGAGTCTTGCATAAAACACAGTCAACAAAAAGGGGACAAAGGTAATACTTTCAACAATAAAGATACTTAAAAAAAAATCACAGTCAAAAGAGAAAATACCTAAATTGGACTATTGAAGAGTGTGAAACTTTTATGCATCAAAGGTGGTAATACAAATGGCTAGTAAATACATGAGAATATGCTCAAATCACTAATCATTAGGGAAATGCAAATCAAAACCACAATGAGATACCACTTCATACCCATTAAGGTTGTAATAAAAAAGCCAATCATTGTTGGCTAGGGTGGGAAGAAATTGGACTCCTGGTGCATTGTATGACAGCACCTCAAAAAATTAAAAATAAAGTTATCATATGATTCCACAATTCCACTTTTGAGTATAATTGAAAGCAGTGATTAGAATACACATGTTCAAAACAGTACCATTCATGATAGCCAAAAGGTAGAAGTGGCCTGATAAACGACATGTGGTAGGTACCTACCCGGGAATTTACTCGGCCTGCAAAGGAAGGAAATGCAGCTTTCATTCCAAAGCATCTCTGCATTATGCTGAATGAAACGCGCTGGCCACAACAGGGCAAACGCAATGTGATGCCACTCTTTGAGGTACTGGAATAGACGCTAGAACGGGCTCTCTCCGGGAATAGCATTTTCAGAGGGCTGAAGGGAAGGGGCAGAGGACTTATTGTTAAATGGAGACAAAGTCTCAGTTTAGAAAATAAAAAGGGTTGTGGACATGGCAGGGATGATGGTTGGCAAAAAGGTGAATGTGCTTAATGCTACTGAGCTGTACATCAAAGAATGATTATATACATACACTCTATGTCATGTATGCTTTACGACAGTAAGACATTCCTGTTACAAGGTGCTTATCTGTGCACCACCTCCTGCCGCCGCCTTGCATACCACATGCAGGGGGAGTGGCTAAGGAGGAAGGTGACCTGAGCTCCAGTTTCCCCCTGGGGACTTCAGCTCCAGGGCAAGGTGCTCTCACCTGGCAGTCCCCACCCCGGGGTGACAAATTGGGGTGCTGACAAGGGGTCTATCTCAAGGGGGCGCTCTGGGTTCCCAGTGAGCCTGCCATTCAGGACACAGCTCCTGCTCATTGTCCCTCCTGGGACCATCTCCTCTCTCTCCCAGCTGGGCCCTGGACCAGTGGGAGTTCGGAAAGGGTCAGGAGAAGTTTCATTGGCACTTAACCAAGGATGTGTGCTGGGCGAGTGTCGCCCTGTCCGTCTCAGTCCCCTCCTCTGTAAATAGAAACACAACAGCCTGCTCCAGTCACCTGCCTTCTGGGGAAGACAAAACTTCAAGGAGTAGCTGTGGATTACCTTTAACAAGTGGCTCAGCTCCTGGCCAAGGGAGCCTGCGTGTGTGTGTGTGTGTGTGTGTGTGTGTGTGTGGTGTGTGGTGGGGATGGGATTGAGGTTTTTTAAAACAGTTTTTTAAAAAATATATTTTTATTGGTTTCATAGAGGAAGGGAGAGGGAGAGACAGAAACATCAACAATGAGAGAGAATCATTGATTGGCTGTCTCCTGCACACTCCCCACTAGGGATCGAACCCACAACCCTGGCATGTGCCCTGACTGGGAATTGAACCATGACCTCCTGGCTTATAGGTTGACACTCAACCACCATGCCATACTGGCTGGGCAAGTGAGTAACAGTTTTCATTCAATTGTTGCAAAGCCATTCTATTCTTCCACTGACGTAACCTTCCCCCTTTCAACCTTTAATGGCCTCTTTCAAAAATTGCTGTCCTCTTATCTTCTTTGGGTCTAAAAGAGGTGGTACTCAGGGCAAGGCGGGTGAAGGGTGAGGTCAGCATTTAGCTGTGTGGCGTCTGCTCCAAAGGGCCCAGGAAGGCCTTCAAAGGGGTGCCCCGCCCCCCAGCTGCTGCCCCTAAAGACGGCTAATATGGCA
The DNA here is from genome assembly GCF_964339955.1 of Pipistrellus hanaki. Taxonomy (NCBI): domain Eukaryota; kingdom Metazoa; phylum Chordata; class Mammalia; order Chiroptera; family Vespertilionidae; genus Pipistrellus; species Pipistrellus hanaki. The sequence goes on along the minus strand of NC_140516.1, from coordinate 51,131,078 downwards.
CCTGTCAACCGCTTGTCTTTATTCAAATCAAGGTGTTACTGCAGAGTGGCTGATCAGGGTTGTCTCGGGCCCAAACTTGGCCCTTACCTGCCTCAGTGATCAGCTCTGCAGCGGACAGGTAACCTGTCTAGTCCACACTCGGTGGACAGTCCACTCTAGGCAGACAGGTTTCAGTCCCGGAGGACTGGATCTGCAGGAAACGTGTCTCTAGGAGGTCAGCACACATCTGTTCGCTGAGGGTCATGGTTTTGTTCCAGTGTCATCGTAGCTCAGGTTTCTTGATTGTTTGTTTGTTTTTTATTTTTATTTATTTATTTAAAAATATATATTTTATTGATTTTATACAGAGAGGAAGGGAGAGAGATAGCGAGTTAGAAACATCAATGAGAGAGAGTCATCGATCAGCTGCCTCTTGCACACCCCCTACTGGGGATATGCCCGCAACCAAGGTACATGCCCTTGACTGGAATCAAACCCGGGACCCTTCAGTCCCCAAGCCGACGCTCTATCCATTGAGCCAAACCGGTCCCGGCTGTTTGTTTGTTTTTAATGTATGACAAGACTCAGTATAAGATTTTCCTAGATACAATCCTTATAATCTAGACATACTTCCTTAAGGCAAAAAACAATAACCCGCTGCTTTCCAACTTCCCAAATAACCCCTCTCTGTGGAGGCCTTTGTGATCTGACCGGTGCCCTGAATTATTTCCTGACGGCATGTGTGCTCTTCAGGGATGACCAACACCAGAGAACTATTTCCCATTGGGAGAGGGACCGGTGCGGGAGAGAGGTTTACAGGAGACCGGGCGGTGGACGGGCCCCCTCCTTCCCATCGTGTGAGCATTCGCTGGGTCCATAGCGGGGATTTTTAACCTGCCACGTTGCATTCTCCTCACAGGTGCTGTGGGTGAACAAAACTATCAACACACCACAGACGTGCCTCCTTAACGCCACGGCTCCGGGTTTGACCGGGCAATGCACATTGTGCCTCATTTGAACGCACCCCCGCTTCTGATCTGTTGGTGACACGCCAGTGTGCCACACACAGGGTGCTCTCTGCGCTGCGCTGAGCTCCAACAAGAGATTAAATTTTAGCATGTTTTATATTTCATGCTAATTTTTTTTTTTTTTTTTTTACTTTCGAGCGTATGAAGTCACATTGGTGATGTTTGATAACCCACTTCTGCACGGATTTTCCTATAAATTAGAGGGCGTTGTGCCTCTCAGCGCTCACACCGTCGCACGGAGACGCCCCCGGCACGTGGAAATATGACGGATGTCGCAGCAGCGCGTGGCTTGGCAATAATAAGGATTATAAATGACTCGCCGGGTAGAGGAAGCCGGGGAGACTCGCTGGGAAGAAAGAAACGGCGTGCTCTCTTTATGGGCAGCGCGAAGAAGGCACCGGAAAGATATATCACTTCCTCCTGGTTTGTGCTTCTAAGGGGGTTTTGTTAACCCCTTTTTACCAATCGAGATAAACTGATTGCCAGCGGGTGCAGTACTCTCTGGCTCTTGGAAATGATAAAACAGAAGCAAAGATCGCAAACGCGTGCATCCCATCGCCTGGCAAGTGAGAGACAAACTCCTTCTGCTAAAGGGTGTTAAAGATCCCTGTGGATGTCTCCTTAAGGCCGGGGGTGGGCCTCGGGACGTCTGGAGCCGGCGTTAGCCTGCCGTGTTGGTGGCCAGGCCTTCCAGAACACCGCTCCTTACTATTCATGCCCCGTCATAAAAGGACACATCTCTGTAGGTAAACACACTGATGGCCAATAACGGCTCTGGGCAGGGAGTGATGCAATAACTGCTTTACGGAGGGAGGGAGGCAGCCGGGGGCCTGGGATCCCTTAACAAGTGCCACCTGGAGCCACTCCCAGCGGCGACACAGTGACGGCGAACGTGTGGGGACGAGAAAATAATTCTTCCAGGCGGGTGAGAGCATCCCTGCTGGTCCTCCCCAGTCCGGGAGGAAGGCGGGTTCGGGACAATTGGGATCAAGCCCAGCAGTTCAGACGGTGGGACCATGTGGAGACCCTGGGGCGGGGTTGAGGGTGGGGGGTAGCGGGCCTCGGCTGGGGACCCCCAGGCACCCGGAGCTCTGAGCCTGGACCTCCTCACCCTCCTGCAGCTGCGTCTCGCCGCTCGAGGGCCCGGGGCCTGGCACAGCCCTCCTGTCTGCCTGCAGATGGGCCGGCTGTGGCTCAGCACCCCTCTGTCCCTCAGATGGCAGCACAGGGACCCCCCGTTTTAGGGTCTCACCCATCTGTCCTTCATCCTAGGAAGGAGACTCCCCCATCTCCTGGGTCTACTTTCTCAGTTCATGTAGGAACTGGAAAAAGCATGATGTCACGTGGGAACGTCTAAGGAAAGCTGGCAGTGAAGTGTCTAAGTGAGGGGTTTCTTCTGATTGAAGTAAAGCGCGGATTCCCCAGGAATGAGCGAGGGGCAGGCACTCCCTTAGACTCAGACTGCCCATGGAGCCACCAGTGTTTGCTTCCCCTGGCGAGAGGACACAGCCACTGAGGTGCAAACGTCAGCGACTCGAACATGAGAACGTGAACTAATGCCCATTTATTTTATGATCTCTAGCCCCAGGCGGTAGGCCTCCGCACCGTTTGAAAATCACTAGGTTGCCTTTTCCATTTATTTTCTTTCTTTCTTTCTTTCTTTCTTTCTTTCTTTCTTTCTTTCTTTCTTAAAATATATTTTATTGATTTTTTTTTTTTAACAGAGAGAAAGGGAGAGAGATAGAGAGCTAGAAACGTCGATGAGAGAGAAACATCGACCAGCTGCCTCCTGCACACACCCCACTGGGGATGTGCCCGCAACCAAGGTACATGCCCTTGACCGGAATCGAACCTGGGACCTTTCAGTCCGCACACCGACGCTCTACCACTGAGCCACACCGGCTTTGGCTCCTTTCTTTTTTGGTTTGGGTCTACAGGAAGGCATGTGGGGTCGGCAATCATTCCACAGGAAGCATGTCCCAGCCCCCCCAACCAGAGGGAGGCAGCCTGAGGGAGGCAGCCCGATGGGAGGCCCTCTGAGCCGGAGTCCTTCCAGGAGTGGAGGCCATTGGGGACCGGCACCGCCTTCAGGACCGCTCTGTGTCACTGCCTCCCGAGGGCCCCGGAGCCGCGCTGGGAGCAGCTGCTGACCGCTGGGTACAGGAGGCGGAAGAGGCTCAAGAATCCGGTTTCAGAAGATTACAATTCGTGGCCCGGGCCACTGTGGCTCAGCTGGTAGGGCGTCACCATCCCCTACACCAGCGGTCGGCAAACTGCGGCTCTTGAGCCACATGGGGCTCTTTGGCCCCTTGAGTTTTTAGCAAAGGCCAGCTTAGGACCTTAATGAAGTTAATAACAATGTACCTACCTACATAGTTTAAGTTTAAAAAATTTGGCTCTCAAAAGAAATTTCAATCGTCGTACTGTTGATATTCGGCTCTGTGGACTAATGAGTTTGCCGACCACTGACCTACACCAATAGGTTGCCAGTTCAATTCCCAATCAGGGCATATGCCCAGGTTGCGGGCTCCATATCTGGTAGGGGGCGTGCACAAGGCAGCCGATTGGCGGTTCAATGTTTCTCTCCCCCTCTCCCTTCCCCTCTCTCTAACAAGTCAATAAGAAACTTTTACAAACACACTCGGTGTTCCTTTGCCTGCACTCAGAGGGCAGAGAGGAGGGGGGAGTCCTCGGGTGTGGCCCTCCGGAGGCTCTGTGGCAGGAGGAGATACGGGGGTCAGTTCTTTAACTAGTGGAGCCGGCTCACTGTCGAGGTTGGGACGATGTCTGCCATGGGACAGAGGGCCCGTGACTGTCCTCGGCCAGAGCTCGGGCCCCAGGACTCAGCGGCATGTCACCGAGCTGTGCCTTTCAGGGCCACACGTGTGTTCTCCGTGTCCCGGCCCTCTGCACCCTGAGTCCCTTCTACAGGTGGGGAGGGCCAGCTCTGCTTGGTGACGTCTCTGTGCAGAAGCAGCCTGTGTGAGAGCGCCCAGGTCAGTGGGATAGAGTGCCCGTCAGCTCGAATGGGGCAGCGTCCATGGAGACCCCGTGTCTGGAAGGTTCCTTGTTGAGGTGTGAGCTCTTGGAGCCACCTGCTTACAACTTCTGCTTAGCCCTCTTAAGAATGACCTCTGGCCGAAACCAGTTTGGTTCAGTGGATAGAAGGTCCTGGGTACGATTCTGGTCAAGGGCATGTACATTGGTTGCGGGCACATCCCCAGTGGGTGGTGTGCAGGAGGCAGCTGGTCGATATATCTCTCTCATTGATGTTTCTAGCTCTCTATCTCTCTCCCTTCCTCTCTGTGAAAAGTCAATAAAATATATTTAAAAAAAAAAACACAAAAAAAACAATGACCTCTGGCCCGGTCGGTGTGGCTCAGTGGTTGAGCACCAACTATGAACCAGGAGGTCAGAGTTCAATTCCCGGTCAGGGCACAGGCCCGGGTTTTGGGCTCAGTCCCCAGTGCGGGGCAGGCAGGAGGCAGCCGATCCATGATTCTCTCCTCACTGATGTTTCCATCTCTCCCTCTCCCTTCCTCTCTAAGTCAATAAAAACATGTTTTTTTAATTAAAAAAAAAAGAATTACTTCCGACTTTACAAGCGTTCTTGTTTGTGGCACGGAGGCAAGGTCACCCAGGCCCTTCGTTCCATTTGTCAGATTTGAAACAATTACAAGTCAGAGCAGGAAGTGAACTCCCAGTGGACGTGAGGAACAAACACACACAGACACACATGGGCACACACGCCAGTGCGTTTCCAGGTAAAGCCTTTGGCGGGACGCCTTGCAGCTGCGCACAAACACGCAGTTACCCCGGACACTCCTGGCCCCAGCGTGTGCCCGACGCTGCCTCTGGGTGACCACACGGGACAGGCCCTTGGGGTAAACCAGGATGCACGCCGAGGCGAGTGTGCAGGTGACAAATGCTCTGCTCCCCCCCCACACACACACACACAACACACACCCCTCAGTGCCAGCACAGACTCAGGAAACTACAGGCAGGACCTTGAATACCCACGCGTGGGCATGAGAGGCCGGGAGGAGGTGCGTGTGTCCGCAGGCCGGAAAGGCACCTGCTCTCTCTGGGTCAGCAGAGTCTGTAGAGGGGGCCTGGGCTGTGTGATTCTGAGACTCTCCAGGCTGAGGAGAGGGCACTCAACAAAGAGGCTCTGCAGCCTAGAGGGCGAGGGTGACACCTGCAGCCCGAGACGGGCTCTGCATGGTGGCGGCTGCGGGGAGAGGCGGTGAGGGTGCATGTCGGGGGTGGAAAAAGGGCAGGCTGCTCTCTGGATGCATTCGTTCCTGATGCATTGTCAACAGCTAAAAACATGTTTAAAGTGTATTTTGGCCAAAGAGTTTTTGGAGCTTGCAGCAATTAGATTAAGGCCCACGAACCACGTTTCTTAGACGTTGATTTCTTCTGGGGAGCACCTGACAGATGGGCCAGGCCCCTCCCCCTCCATCTATATCACCCCCAAACATCCAACCCAACGCGGCAGGTCAGGGGGTCCCTCCTTGCCCAGGTCTTATCTTCTCAGAGGAAACCGGAATACGGCGAAGCCATCCGACAGCACACCTCTGAGGAGAAAGGAAATGTCTTTTTATTGGCGGAGCCGAGATGAAGTATGTCTCGAAATCTGTTTTACAAATACCCCGGCACATAAATTGTCCATTCCTGCCTCGGGGTCCTTTGTCACGTTTGAGGAGCTGTCAGAGGACCCTAATAAACATGAGCCTTATTTAGTCTACGGGATATGCAATTCTTCTTTTCTTGGAAAATCATAATTTTTTTCTCCTCAAGCAAGTACAGCAAAAATACAACCAATAAAAATCTAGCTATGACAGCATAAACCACCTTTATAGCCCGCATATACATGGAGCCGTTCCAATAAAAGCAGTTCCAGGTAAGAAAGACAACACGGAAAATCGGCTGGCTCGTGTCACGATCAAGTCCGTGGCTCCGAGGGTGACAGTGGCAGCATCCTGGCTGCCAGGTTGGCCCGTGGGCTAAGGAGGAGGAGAGCTGGCTGCGAGGTTGGACCCGTGTCCAGTGTATCTCACCATCCTTTCATTTTTTAATTATGTGTTCATTGATTTCAGAGAGGAAGGACAAGGGGGAGAGAGAGAGAGAAGGAAACATCAGTGATGAGAGAGAATCATTGATTGGCTACCTCCTGCACACCCCGCAATGGGGATGGAGCCCACAACCTGGGCATGCACTCTGATTGGGATTTGAATTGTGACCTCCTGGTTCCTAGGTTGATGCTCAACCACTGAGCCACGCCCGGCCGGCTCTCATCATATTCTCTGAGCCAAGGCCCATTCTTGGAGCCACCCAAGCTGATGGACAGTGGAGGGTGCGTGAGGGCAGGAACAGACTGCCTACCTCTTGGTGCCCCCATCCTGCATCCCAGGAGGTGGTCCCCAGGAAAGGAGGTGCCCGGTTAGTGGCAGGGCTGGGCGTGGGGATGGGCTTTGGAGAGCCGAGTCCAGGGAGAGTGCTCTGGAATTTGGCCAACCTGTTGGGGCTCATGGGGAGGCAATGTTGTTTGGACCCTTCCCAGCCAGGCACCCGGCGGTGGTCACGGTGCCCTGGCCACCTTCGTGGACAGACTGGGGGGGGGGCCCTCCTGGTGTCCACAGCGGGGGGTGGAGGTGGGCTCCTTCCTCCTGGGGAGCTCTGTTAGCAGGCTCCCAGCAGCCTGTGGTGCTCATTTGGGCTTTTTACAGCAGTGGCTCCAGAGATGTTATCGCAGCTTGAGAAGAGAAATTTAAAATATGTATTCTTCAGGTGCAAATCTACTGTACTTACAGCTTTACTGTTTCTCTGCAGGGGGCTCCATTCATCTTCCAGCAGCGAAATTCCTAAGGAAATTAATTCCCTCCAGTTGGGGTTATTTTCAACTGGTCTTCTGGGGCAGAGTAATTGGAATTTAAGAGTCTCTCTTAAAAGGAAGGAAACATTAGCCTCTTTACCTGAATCACAACACTTTGCAGCGATGAATGCTCTCTGTCGAGCCAGTGTGGCTCAGTGGTTGAACAAGTTTGGATTCACGGTCAGGTTAGTGGCTCCATCCCCAGTAGGGGGCATGCAGGAGGCAGCTGATCCGTTATTCTCGCCCATCATTGATATCTCTATCTCTCTCTCCCTTTCCCTTCCTCTCTGAAATCAATAAAAATACATACATTTTTTTTAAAGTGTCCTCTGAATTCTTTCCTCCTGTTCTGCCGTGTCTCTCAGCCCCTCCGGGTGGGGTTTACAAAACTCCCACCAGCAGGAATTCAATGCCAAGAACTCATCTCCACTGACCGCTGTTCCTCTCTACTCTGGGTTACGTATGCCCCCCTGGAACTCAGCACTGGGCCCTGCCACAGAGGGCGGAGTGGCACTCGGTTGGCTGCCGGAATGAACGGTTCTTCTTCGGAAGGGCATGGCTACACACTTCCTTGCCCACGGAGGAGCAGAATTACCCTGTTTCCCCGAAAATAAGACAGCGTCTTATATTAATTTTTGCTTCCAAAGATGCGCTAGGTCTTATTTTCAGGGGATGTCTTATTTTTCCATGGAGAAGAATACGATACACATTTATTGCTAAACGAAAAGAAAGGAAATTTATTACCTGTATACGGTACGGTAGTACCGTCGTTGTCAACACAAACCAGACAAACTGTGAATCCTACAGTATCAAGAATTTACTCATTTATTCAATGACAATCATGTCATCATCTTCTGGAACATCATCATAACAATCCAATTCCTGAATTTCCTGGTGAATTTCTTGTGACTCCATTTCTTTCAGAATCAGTGGACCAAATCTCTCATGTTTAGCCTGGGGGGTGGCTTATTTTCGGGGGGATGCCTTATATTTCACTCAGAAGGAAACCTGTAAATAGGTCTTATTTTCAGAGGATGTCTTATTTTCGGGGAAACACGGTAGCTGTCATTACCAGGAAGAATAATCAATCACACACCCCCCTCCTTAAATGAGGTCAATCCACAGCCCGGCAGTCCTGTCTGGAGCTTCACTCGTCCAGCCCGGGACTTCAGCCCTGAGCACCCAGAGCCCCAGCCTCCTGGTCCTCATGCTCCTGGCCCTTGAGTGGCACCCAGCACCCAGAGAAGGAACTGTGCCGTTCTTCTCAGGGCTGTGCTGCTGCAGGGGGGAGGAGGGGAGGTGGGAAAGCTGTTCCTGGTTCCTGACCAAGAGGGCCCTGGGAGCCCAGGCCTTTGGGGACGAAGTGGCACTCGGTTGCCTAGCCCCAAAGCGGGAATAGGATGTGGCCCAAGGATGCTGACATGGCGTCAGCAGAATGCCAGAGATGGACTCACCTTGGAGACAAGGCCAAAGTCAGCCCCAGTATCTTGCTTTGCTGTGTTTTTGAACTTCTGAGCAGTAACAAGGGCATAAGGGTAAGCCAAAACCAGAGAGAGTGGAAGGGGTGGGGGAGAAACATCAGTGTGAGACACCTCCCACATGCACCCCGACCCGGGCAGGGAGTGAATCCACAACCCAGGTATGTGCCCTTGACCAGGAATCGAACCCAACACCCTTCGGTGTGCAGACAGATGCTCTAATCACTGAGCCAGGCTGAGGACCTTTTTAAGTGCTATATTCAGTTACATATACTTATGTATTTGATTTATATGTAGTTCTGCTGCAAAATGGTTATTGACATGTAATCCTGTTTTGCAACACGCTGGGGTTGCATTTTTTCCCCATGGCTATCTCTAGGTTTTATTTACTTTTTTTTTTTTTTTTTTTTAACTAACCTTTTGGCCCTGGCTGGGTAGCTCAGTGTTAGAGTGTTGTCCTTGATAAACCAAGGTTTGAGGGTTGATAAGTTTTTCTCTCTCTCAAGTCAATTTTTAAAAATTAACCTTTTTATTTTAAAATAACTGTAGTCACATGCAGGCGTAAGAAGTGACACAGAGGTCCTGGGGCCGCCTTCTCCAAAGACATCTTGCCAGCTGCGGTGCAGCTGCACAACCAGGATGCTGACGCTCCCACTGCCCGCCCATCTTGTCCAGACCTCTCCTATTTCCCCCGTACGTGGGTGTGCACTCAGTTCCATGTTTAAACATCTGATCAGTGCTTAGGTTTGCGTATCTACCTTCAGAATACAAAAATGGTTCCGCATCGCTCTCCTGTTGCATTATAAATACTGTAAATTACCGTTTTCCACCCCCTACTTCTCAGAGGGAGGCACACCTAGAACAGCTCCCAAAGGCCACTTCCGGTCTTGGGTGCAGGTGGCTGGACACGCGGTTGAGCGCGGGTTGGGGTCCCGCAGGCCCTAGTTCGCAGTCCAAGGTCAGTGCTATGGTTCTGAGACCTTTCACTCCAACCATGCATTGGTGCAGTTTTATTTTTTCTCCCATTTTACTTATTTATTAAAAAAATTTTTTTTGCTTTCTCAATAATTTTTATTTTACTTATTTACTTTTTCCATTTTTTATTAAGGTATTATATGTGTACCTAAGATTTAGATTAGGTTTTGGCATATTTCGTGCAGTAAGTACAAGCTTTCCCAGCCCAGAGCGCCCCCCGCGGCTGCCCTGGGCTCTGGAGCAAAGGGCGGCCGTAAGCCCCGCCCCCGGCGGCCCGCCCCGGATGGCGCCTGCGCAGACCTGGGGCGGGGCGGGGCCTGGGCGGGGCCTCCGCGCGAGCCGCCGTAGGCCACGCCCCCGCCGCCCGCCCGCGCTCGATTGCTCCTGTCTGGCGGCGGCAGCATGGCGGCGGGGGCGGTTGGGGCGGCGGCGGCGGTGGCGGAGGTCGGCTCTCCCCGGCAGTTTGAGGAGCTGCTGCGCCTCAAGGCCAAGTGAGCGGGGCGGCGGGCGGCCGGGGTGAGGTGGCGGCCGCGGCGGGCGGGACGGCCCGGCCCGGCCCGGGCGGAGTGGCGGGCGCGGCCCCGGCCATGGTCCCGCCGCCGCCGGCGCAGGAGCGGGGCCGGACCCCGGATCCCGGGCCAGACCGGTCCGCCGGGCGCTCGCAGGCCCGGGCCCACCTGCCCGCCCGGCCCCGGCCCCGGACGCGGCGACGCGGTGGCCGAGCCGGGGTCAGAGGGGCGCGGAGACCCCCTCGCGGCGGCGCCCGTGGGCAGGAAGGCCGCCGGGTCCGAGCTGCGCCCTCGGCGAGGACACTCGGGGCGGCCCGAGGCCACACCGGACCAGTCGGCCCGAGGGCTCACGAGTCCGGGCTCCCCGGCGATCCTGTCCGGGCGATCCTGCCCCAGCGATCCTGCCCCAGCGATCCTGCCCCCGGCGATCCTGCCCCGGCGATCCTGCCCCCGGCGATCCTGCCCCGGGCGATCCTGTCCCGGCGATCCTGCCCCGGCGATCCCGGCCCCCGGCGGACCTGCCCCCGGCGATCCTGCCCTGGCCTGTAGGGTGGCGGGTCCTCCGGCCCCGGCCGGGGGTTCCGGCGGGGAGGCTGGCGGGGAGGCTGGCGGGGGGCCGGGTGCAGTCCCCGCCTCAGCCACCGCCCAGCCAGCCAGTCCCTGGGCCAGGTTCATACCCGGCCTCAGTTTCCCCACCGCGACACGGAGTGGGACACGCCCAGCTCGGGGGTGGGGGTTCAGTGAGGTGACACACACGCGGCCCGGCACGCTTCCTGCCTGCGTGCAGCTCACAGGCAGCGATGCTGTTGACTGGCCCGAGGGCAGCGGAATGTTTGAACTTGGCCCGTGTGGCTCAGTGGAGCTTCAGCCGGCGCCCCAAATGGTTGCTGGTTTGATTCACGGGTCAGGGCACATGCTGGGCCAGGCTTGGTCCCCGGTGGGTAGGGTTGTGCAGGAGGCAGCCGAGGTATCCACCCATGTTCTGCTCTTCCATGGATGTTTCTTTCTCTCTCTCCCTCCTCTCTCTCTCTCTCTCTCTCTCTCTCTCTCTCTCTCTCTCAAAATCAATAAAAATATGTTTTAAAAAAGGTTAGTAACCTATTTTAGTTAAAAAAAGATATAATATCCCATGTCATTAAAAATTCTTTGACATACTTAACATATAATCTTAATGGATTTATTTTGCTATATGACTATTAAAAACTATATTGTTGGACCATATATATTCATATATACATATATATGTTTGCTAATCCTTATTTGAGGATATTTTTTCCATTACTTTTCAGAGAGAGAGAGAAAAAAAAAAAAGAGAGAGAGAGAGAGAGAGAGAGAGAGAGGAAGGGAGGGAGAGAGAGGAACATGGATGTGAGAGAGACACAGTGATTGGCTGTCAACCAAATCCTCCTTGACCATGGGCTTAGAATGAACCCGCAGCCCAGGTACATGCCCTTGACCAGGGCAATCCATGTTTACAGTTATCTGCTATTTAAAATAATAGCCAAGTATTTGTATTCATATACCTTTGTCTCTTAAATTGTGTTCTTAGGATAGAGACTTTAAAGCACATGTGTCAAACACAAGGCCCGCGGGCCAAATCCAGCCCGCCAGGCCTTGCAATGTGGCCCGCACCGCGCTGTCATCACTGCACTCCGCTGTCAGTTTATGACATTGTCAGTTTATGACTGTTCAGTAAACCATTCGGCCCGCAATTTAGGCTGGATTTTAGATTTTGGCCCCTTCTCTGATTGAGTTCGACACCCCTACTTTAAAGTGTAAGGCATTTCTGAAAGGTTCCAGTTTAATTTAACCAGCAGGATATTTCACTTCATCCTTTTCGTCATTGAGCTGGAGGCCCGATGCGTGAAATTCATGCAAGGGCAGGCCGTCCTTCCCCCGGCCGGCACCCGCTTCCCTCTGGCACCCGGACCCGGGCTTCTCTCCAGCCCTGGCTTTGTCTGGAAGGTCGTCCGGTCTAATTAGCATATTACACTTTATTACTATAGATATTATGATCTTAAAAATCTTCTTTCAACTTGGTAAGAAGTTGAGGTATTAATTTATTGTAATGAAATGCCCAGATCTCGGTAGATGCAGGGACCGTGGTGATTGGATGGGTACACACAGTGACCATCATTGGAAACAGGACAGAGAGCCCGGAGAGTGGGCTCCGTGTGAGTGGAGTCACACAACTCCCCATCTGTGTCTTGTTCTGCTCAGTGTGTTTTTGAGGCACTTCCATGTTGTTGAGTGTCTGTAGCTGGTACTTTTTCATTGCCGAGTAGTATTCCATTGTATGAATTTCACAAGTTCTCCAACTTGTGCACCTTGAGTTGTTTCCAGGTTCTGGCCTTTATGTCCAAGGCTACAGGGAACATTCTTGCATGGGTTTTTGGGGGTTCGCTTCTCCTCTCACTATGCCTTAGGTCTTGGGGCCCCGTACCCTCTGCAGAGGCTCTGAGATGTGGCTGGAGCAGGCAGGGGCTCACGTGGGAGGGTTTTTAGGGGCCAGTAGATCACTTCTGGCCTCACCCCAGCAGCCAGAACGCAGACCCACACAGCTGCAAGGGTCCGAACAGCCGTGAGGAAGAGGGGACCCAGCCTCGCTGTCTGCCCCAGAGGAAGGGGAAGCAGGCTGGAGGGCACAGCGCCTCTGGCCTGGACCCTAGGCCTTCCTTGCACACTGCGCTTCCCGCTCTGCTGGTACAAATGGTGACGCACCCATGGGGCCCCTCAGGCAGCGTGCCTCTCCCATTCAGGTGTCTCCATTTAGAGCTCCTGCTCTCCTTGGTGTTTCTCCTTCAGCATCGGTCCTCTCTGCCCCTGCCCGTGGCCGCCGTTTTCCTGGGTGTCAGCAATGACCTTCTTCTTATCTGGGAAGACAGGACTTCCGGCGCATCTCCCAAGCCCTCCTACTGTCCCTCCCCCGCACTTACATGGTTATCGATGCCTCTGCTTCGGGCCCAGAGGACACAGTCCCGCTTCTCAAGGTGGATTCCTCCAGCTCCCCCTCCCCTGCCGCCTCTGCGGCCTCGAACTCTCAACCCTCTGCCTTCTTCAGCTTCTCTCTGTGTCCCTCACAACATGAACCGCCAGGCTTTCTTGTATTAATAAAACCCATTCCTGCCTGGGCCGTGTGGCCCAGTGGTTGAACATTGACCTATGAACCAGGAGGTCACGGTTTGATTCTCGGTCAGGGCACATGCCTGGTTTTGGACTTGGTCCCAGTGTGGGGCATGCAAGAGGCAGCCGATAAGTGATTCTCTCTCATCATTGATGTTTCTCTCTCCCTCTCCCTTCCTCACTGAAATGAATAAAAATATATTTAAAAAACAACAACCCAGTTTTTGATCCTGTCTTTGCCTCTGCCTCCTTCTCTGTTTACAGCCAGATCTCATAAGAGCGGGGTTCTAGCAGTCTGGACTTCCTCATCTTCAGGCCCCCCCATGCTGCGGGGGGGACCTACCCTGCTCCCACTGGACCCCCACCCCCCCATTCCTAGCCTCCTTCCTGCTGAGCTGGTTGGTTGGCACCTCTTCTTTCTTGGCTCTGAGAGGCCCTCTCACCGGCCTGTGCCTCTGGGCCGCCACCTGCTGAGGAGCCCAGACTGACCCGGCCTGTGTCCCTCTGCGTGGTGCCCGGGTGCCAGCACGGACTGTCCCGAATCTGCAGATCAAGTGCGGATCTCTTTCCTGGCTCCAGACCATCTCATCTCAAACAGCGTTAGCCTCCCTTTCCTCTCAGCTTGGCAGCTTCTGTGCCGGGCTCTGCCACCCGGCCAGGAACTATCAGCTCAGACTGTGCCTCCAGGCCCCCCATCCTGCCCCTCCCGCCTCGAACCCAGCGCCTCCCTATGCTGGCGGTGGGCTCCTTCTCACCGACTCACCTCACTGTGTTAGTTACCTTTGGTTCCTCTCCATGGAACATACTTGAAAGGTGTTTTCTTCCTGAATTTTCAGATCTTTGTTTGTTAGTTTGTTTGTGGGTTTTTTGTTGTTGGAGGATCATATTTGAGCTTAGAATTGTATAAAACTGTAGGGTTTTTCAGTTGGATACGAAGATAGACTGGAGATATCTTTGGCAAGATAATTTTATATGAGAGTAGTTGATAGATATGTACAGAGACTCCTAAGAATTTCAGCAACAGCTTATTAATCTATTCTGTTGGTTCATACCATCCATTTTTAGAAAATCTTTGTAGCATAATATAGAAAGGATGTCTTTGTAAAACGCAGTTCCGTTTTTTCTGTTTGCTGCTTGCGTGCTCTCATTGTCGGTGTTTATTCCTGTTCCGATGGCACATCATGCCCTCATCATAGGTACGTGTTAAAACAGGTACATACTGTCATTCACAGCAGTCATGCTTCTGCAGTCGGATTTTACGAACATGGCACCTCAGCTGCAGGAATCCGGTCTCCACCGTCCCTCAGGGTCAGAAAGGTGGTTGATGTCCATGACTCTTAGTTCAGGTGGATCAATATTCAGGACCGCTTTGTGTGAGCTAAGCATTGACTCAAGAAATACCGTTAACTTGAAAATTCACCTAGAAGATTCCCGAGACCTTGCAAGTCCGTCTGTCTTAGTCTGTGTTTAATACAATGAAATTCTAGCACAACGAAAGATGCCCTGTGGGGAAGACTGAGTCTGTGTCAGCATTCGTTCTTTCTGAAGATGCCGTGTCTTTTAAATCTGCGCTTCACTCACTCGCAGGTCCCTCGTCGTGGTCCACTTCTGGGCGCCATGGGCTCCGCAGTGCGCTCAGATGAATGACGTGATGGCAGAGCTGGCCAAGGAGCACGCCCAGGTGTCCTTTGTGAAGGTACGTCCTGCTCCGTGTCCTGTCTGGTCAGAGTTTATATGAGCTAATGTGGAAGGAATGCCACATGCTTATAATGGAGGTTGGAATCTGTTATTTTTGTAATAGTCTATTCTTAAAAATCTTAAAATAGTTTTGCATTTCTCCAGTATCAGGAGTGTAAAACTCACCACACTTTGCCTACATGTGTCTTTCCCTATGTGTGAGGGGCGGACAGGACCAGTACAGAGCAGGATGGGTCACGGGGGAGGGGCAAAAGCAGACTAGATCATTCACTGTGGACAGTTGTGATTTTAATAAGGATTTTAAAGGAAAATATCAGCAGACACGTTTCATGGACCAGGTAGGTGTGGTGTGGAAAGTGATTGAGGAAAGGGGGTCCCAGGTGCTGGGATCTGGGGGGTGGGGAGAGTTGCTCTCTGGGCTGGGCAGACCTGCAGGAGACACGGAAGGTTTTTCTGACTTGTTCAGGAAGCAGAGGACAAAGGTAGCCATCTCTCTTGCTCTCTGTGTTTGTGCTGTGTACTGTGTTACATGCTGTGTATTTGCAGTGTCTCTCAGATGGGTAAGTACTAGGAAAGTGGTAATTGTGGCTCGCTTGGTTTAGACACATTGTTATTCAGGACTTAGTACTGGGTTAGACAAAAGGCTAGCATGTGAGTTGAGAGTCTTAGAAATGAATTATTGGGAAGAAGGGCACACTCTGTATTCAAAAGCCTGGATCTTTAGGATTTAAAACAAACAAACAAACTAAAAATCCAAAGCCTTATTTCTTAAAACCAGAATTTATTAGTTCATAAGCCATGTTGACAAGTATACCTGTACATAGAGTTAAAAATGACATCAGCTGGGTTTGTACGCCATTTGATATATAAACTGAAAACAGAATTTGGACAGGCTAATTCATTTGTACAGCAGGTGTATAATTTATCAGACAGTTTCTCTGCAGACAAGTGTGCTCGGAATAGGTATTGCAGTTAGGGGGCTCAAAATCAAAACTGGGACGCTGTGTTGAGCAGGCTCATCACACGCTTTCCCGTCAGTCCTGTTGTCCCCCCCCCCCCCAGTAACTGCTCGCATTAATTTTGTATGAATCCTTCGTTATGCAGATAGAGCAAGTGTGAATATAATGGCTAGCTTTTTAAAATTTAAGGACTTATTTAAAATTCCAATGAAATGTGTAACGTAACCTTAGAATGTAACCCTAAAATGTCCCATATAAATAATGGAAGGGAACATTAAAACTGCATGTTTGGTCAGTGATAAAAGATAACGATTACAAGTGAAATGAATGATTAAACATTTCAATCATAAGATTAATCAAGATGATGGTAATTGTTGTAAGTCTGCTTTTGTATGTCTAATGTTACCGGTTTAGGTAGCACGTTCATTGTTCCTGGCTGCCATCTGAATGATTTATTTAAAGTGACTCTACAGTTACTTCTCACATTGGTACCAGACTTGGCAGTGAGACTTTGAGTTGTTCAAGTGCTTAAGTGTCTCAGCAAGCCAAGGTCGGAAGCCCTTATCTGTCGGGGATACCTGAGCCCCACCGCACCTGCCGTTCGCAGGGAGGGTGACTGTGGGGGGGCGCTTGCTCCTCGCACAGGCTTCTGTCCCCGGACGGAGGAGGGCAGGGAGTTTGCATGGAGCTGTGCGGTGATTGTTCCAAAGGCTGCGATTGCCGAACCACCGTGAGCAAAGGAGAAAGGAGATATAGGCGAGATCTACGGGCATTTCCTGGGCAGAGCGGCATGTGGTTCATTTGAAAACAGGGTATATATTGGGAGCCTTTTGAACTTCTGGGCTATGGAACTGATGTTCTGTTACCTCTTTTTTTTTTTATTTTTTTTTTATTTTAATATATTTTATTGATTTTTTACAGAGAGGAAGGGAGGGAGATAGAGAGCATCGACCAGCTGCCTCCTGCACATCCCCTACCTGGGGATGTGCCCGCAGCCAACGTACATGCCCTTGACCGGAATCGAACCCGGGACCTTTCAGTCCGCAGACCGATGCTCTACCACTGAGCCAAACCGGTTTCGGCAATGTTCTGTTACTTCTGTGTGTTTTCATTTATTACTTAGTCTTTTTTTTTTTTTTTTTTTTAACTGCAGTAGTGTGGCATTTTTGACATGTGAAATATGGAGTTACAGAATATGCAGGTTAGCTTTTTTTAAAAAATATATTTTATTGATTTTTTACAGGAAGGAAGGGAGAGGGATAGAGAGTCAGAAACATCGATGAGAGAGAAACATGGACCAGCTGCCTCCTGCACACCCCCCAACGGGGATGTGCCCACAACCAAGGTACATGCCCTTGACCGGAATCGAACCTGGGACCTTTCAGTCTGCAGGCTGACGCTCTATCCACTGAGCCAAACCGGTTTCGGCTATGCAGGTTATCTTAAACTTGTTATTTTTAATAGTTGGATGTAAAGTTTTGTGACCATCAATAATTTCTTATTTTATAGATAATGGTAAAATATGCCTGAGAAAAGGTAGCATGTTTTTTTGGTCCTTGTTTGTGCTCACTGGGAGAGGCTTTCCCATCACTGAGTCTGAGTGCCCTCATTTCCCGGGCTGCTGGTGTGGGGGTGAAGGCCACATGGGGTCCACTCGCCTGGATCGGCCACCAAGTTCGGTCAGATCCTGAGGGTCTCATGTTTATAAGGGCTTTGAGGTGATACATGAGTTACTTCTATTGCTAAGCCTCATAGAAACCTATTTTATATATATATATATATATATATATACACACACACACACACACACATATATATATGTATATATATATATATACACCGTGTGTTCCTGAAAATAAGACATCCTCCGAAAATAAGACCTAGCACATGGAAAGATAAGACATCCCCTGAAAATAAGACCTAGCGCAACTTTGGGAGAAAAAATTAATAGACACTGTCTTATTTTTGGGGAAACAGGGTATATATATATACACACATATATTATTGATTTTTTACAGAGAGGAAGGGAGAAGGATAGAGAGTTAGAAACATCGATGAGAGAGAAACGTTAATCAGCTGCCTCCTGCACCCCCCCCACTGGGAATGTGCCCGAAACCAAGGTACATGCCCTTCACCAGAATCGAACCTGGGACCCTACAGTCCCCAGGCCTATGCTCTATCCACTGAGCCAAACCGGTTTTGGCTAGAAACCTATTTTTATTTAGAATAAACTTAAAACGTTGGTTTTCTAGCACTAACAAAAATGGGAATACATATTTATCATGTATCAGTTGTTTGGTAGATAAAATCTTTGAAGATAAAGTGCCTGGTAGAGAAGATGGGAGGAAGAAGAATATATAAGGCTTTTTGGGTGATGATCAAGTTGGGTTCCACTTGGGGTGTAAGTTGGGGTGTAAGATGATCAAGTTGTCTAGTCAGAGCCAAAGTCCAAATCAAACCCATGCTTTTATAGGAGTGGCCATTTTTTAAATTTTATATTTGATTTTATTTTAAAACATAAAAATGGTCTCTATTTAAGGTGTCTAACAATGATTCCTATCAAACCATTTTATGTGAAGTCTTTCCCATGTACCCTGAGGCTTTTTGGGGGCGGGTCTCTGAACTTGGTCTGTGCTGTTGGTCGGACTGTTAGGGAACTTGTTAAACTCTTGTTTTGATTGGTCTCTGGACTCGGTGGTAGGTGCTTGTGGGAGCTGTACCCTGCCATTTCTTAATTGCTTCCTTGTGCAGGTAGCTCCCCCTCCTCCCCGCCCCAAGTGTAGTGCACTGATGGTGCTGGGCTGTGGTTACCATGCAGTGCACTTGGGTACAAACATTCTCCAAGTCAGACTCCTCAGCCACCTGATTAGTGAGATTTTTCTGTTGCATTTCCTTTAGCGTTAGTCTTGTTTGTATAGTAGCTGCTGTACTTGCATTTTATATTCATTGTAACTTCATACTGTAAGATCAAGGGTACAGAAGGAGTTAATATACTTCCGTTTGTATTTTCTGATTTAAAAAAATAGGAATATTTATGGTTTGATTTATTCTTAAATGTGCAGCCATCTTAAAGATACAGCTCACGCTGTTTAATTTCGGAAGCTCTTGACAGTCAGTATAGATCATCTCTGGAGCCTGCACTGTTTAATTCTCAATGTCTGTGCAGATGGTGTGTGTGAGCAGACAGCATAGGGCAGCCTCCAGGGCACCAACTAGCTGTGCAGCTAGGTACCATCTGACCAGCCCAATTCCTGTTTTTCTCTGCCAGAGGATATTCGCCAGTTTATTTGGCATCTTATCATAAATGCCTCTCAGATACTTCTAGTGGAATTGTTAAATCTTAAAAACATCCTAGTTTTTATCTATGTTGTTATGGTAATAAAAGAAACCAATAAACATAGTTGATTAGCTGCTACTGCACTAAATTTGGCAAACATTTTTAAACAGTTATCAAAAATGTTAATTTAAATATCTATTTTGAAATTGATATTTGATAGACAAAGAATTTGATTTTGAAAATTTCTCCTGTGCTGTCACCGCGCCCTGCGTAGAAAGAGACCTCTGTGTGAGGGTTAACAAAACGTCCCTGAGTGCGGGTCAGCCTTCCCCCCTCAGCCTGGGAGCCTCATTGCCACGACTGGCAATTTTTCTTTCCTCCCTGAGCCCAGCTGCTCACTAACTGTCTTTGGACAAGTAACCTGTGCCCGCCACCTGTGAAGGTGAGCTGCATGCTGCATACCTGTCCGGGGTGTAAGGAGACTGCGCACACTCATGTAGAGGGCCTGTCATGACTTGTGACACAGAGTAGGTCTTCCATGAAAGATATCTATTATCCATCAAAGATGTCTTTGGTGTCTTCTGAATGTAGGTCATTATTAAATATTTATATACTTCGTTTCCATTTTCATTATGATAACTCATGTTTTACATTTAACAAAAATATTTCCAAAGACTTTTAGTGCTGCAAAGGTTTTTGAACTTCAGATGCCCTTGACATCCTGGAGTGGGGCTGTCCTTCATTGGTACTCCTGGCCCATGAGCAGCAGGAACTGCCTGTCACCAGTGCCTTTGTCTTTGTGAGATTGGTGTCTGCAGCTCACGGAGCGGGGGAGGGAGGCACACGTAGTGATCCTCTGGCTTCAGTGGGAATGTCAAGAGGCTTACTTGCTTCCCAGAAGAGTTTCCAGAAGGGGCCCTGCTGAGAACCGGGAATGTGAGAAGAGACCACTTTTTAAAAAATATATATATATTTTATTGATTTTTCACAGAGAGGAAGGGAGAGGAATAGAGAGTTAGAAACATCAATGAGAAAGAAACATCGGTCAGCTGCCTCCTGCACACCCCCCACTGGGGATGTGCCCGCAACCAAGGTACATGCCCTTGACTGGAATCGAACCTGGGACCCTTCAGTCCGTAGGCCGAGGCTCTATCCACTGAGCCAAACCAGTCAGGGTGAGAAGAGACCACTTTTAACAGCATACAAGACTTTGGTTTTACTTATGCCTTTTCTGGGTTAAGACCACATTATCTTAGTGGTCTTAGTGTAGCCCTTTTATGGATTTTACTTTTCTGTTAGAATCCAGTCATATCAAAGATGAGAATCTAGTGAGCCTACTCAATGCCCAGTGCCCAGTGTGCAGTGGGCATGCCACAGATCTCAGTCTAAGACAAAAGAGCCTAACGATTTGGCTCAGTGGATAGAGCATCAGTCTGTGAACTGAAAGGTCCCGGGTTTGATTTTGGTAAGGGCATGTACCTTGGTTGCGGCACATTCCCAGTAGGAGGTGTGTAGGAGGCAGCTGATTGATGTTTCTCTCTCTCCTTCTCTCTTCCTCTCTGAAAAAAAATAAAATAAAATCAACAAAATATATTTTTAAAAAAAGACAAAAGATAATGAATTGCCTTTGCTGCTCCTCGTTGGTCTGACTGCGGAATTGTGGGGAAAACACAGATGTGTCTCCGATTGTAGAGACTGTTCTAAAGAGTGTCTCCCTTGCTTCGTCTTCTCTTTGTTCTTTTTCCACTTTAATTGGACAGCTGATGCTGATTTAAAGTGTATGGAGTTTTTCTCATAAACACATTTAAAAATGAAAATAATTAAAAATATTGTTTCAAGAGGGTGTTGTAGAGAAAAATGGAATTAAGGGAGTAAAGGAGCACCCAGGAGCATACGAGGTGGGAGCACCAAACCAAAGACAAATGGCTGTGCCTCCGCTATGCCAAGGTTCGTTTGCGTAGATGTGCTGGATTGGTTAAAGCTCAGGCTGGAAATAGTGTTTCAAGCCCAGTGGAAATTTCTCACTCTGGGAAAAATACAGTAGTTATATTTTAAAAACTTTTTAACAATGTAATTTACCAATAAATTTTATTTCCTACAGGTATAATGTAAATACAGGTCTTTATTGGTTTTAAAAAGTTTATATTACATTGACGGTCCTAGGAGGGAGAAATGTAATAGACATCGGCTTTTCTCAAAATGCGCTGTTTTTAAATCTTACATAATAGCTCATAGTAATCGTGTTTAATTATTCGGAGATTGTGTTACTTAATGTGTTTCAGATGCGCGCATCCGCTATCACAGGGGGTCTTGTTGAGGGGAACTGTCGCACAGCGTGCGCTCCCCTCAGTTCACAGGCATGCACGTGGGCGCGTGTACCAGCAGCCGGGAACCTGCGAGGTGTCTGCTTCGTGCCCAGCAGCCTTGCAGGAGTTAAAAGTAAAATTTATCAGACATCAATAGTTTATTGAAGAAATACTCCTTTTTGCTTCATAATTTGCAGAAGGCTGCAACTGTCAGTCATGATGTACTGCCTCTTGAAATTAGTCAATAGAGCAAACAGCAAGAATTGCTGTGGGCAGAAAATAAGCACTGTAATCATGACATAACTGGGGTCAGTGATTTATGGATTTCAATATAGTAGTAGCTGCATATGATTGAAAATTTACTAGGTCACTAGTGCACCAAAAATTTTATTCACAGCCTGCGGGCATCTTTTGAAATGTGCAACAAAATAAAAACCTCTGAACCTGTTTTGACACCGCAGACTCAGTGGATGATATGCCAGCCCAGTGAGTCTCATTTAAATGTAAATGTGTCATAAACTTTTGTACTACACTCTTTAGAAAAAACGTCACCTACCAGAAGGAATAATGCATGTGAAACTGATTTACATATTGAAGTTGTCAAAAAGGACCTTTTTGTAATCAAGCTTCAATTCTCTTATTTTAAAGTTGGAAGCCGAAGCTGTTCCTGAAGTATCTGAAAAATATGAAATTAGTTCTGTTCCCACGTTTCTGTTTTTCAAGGTAAGGATGAAGCTGGCACAAGAGAGTCTCCATCTGCCCTGGGCCGTGGGGTTTCTGTTTTGGTTTCTGTACCCGCTCCCCTGGCCCCTGACCATTCCCATTGGGTTGTTCCTGCTTTGTTTCTTCTCGGAGTCTCAGTGTTTGCTTGTCCTGGGGGCCTGGAAAAGTGACTTGGGTTGGAGGTCCAGCAGCCAGACTGGACCTTCTTGAGAACAATTCAGACACATGCTGTGGACCACAGTGTTTCAGGCGCTGGGTCAGAAGTTGGTTGCTAGGGCGGTGTGGACGGAATGAAAGAGCGGGCTGGCCCGGTTTGATTAATGATTCCTTTATGAAGCCATGCGGGTCTGTCCTGAGGGCCCCCGGGTGTTACCACAGCCCCAGATGCCTCCTTTCTACTTGATAAAGGACGCGTCCCAGCCCGGTGGGAGATCTCTCTGTTTTAGGTGGGACTGATCTGTTTGAGTTACAGCCAGCCCAGTGCTTCTCAGGTAAATGGGAATGTGTCCCTGAAACTCTGTACCACTCTTGAAAAGCATCAACTGCTTGAAGGGATTTGATATTTGAAAATTGACAGATGTTTTCCTAGTATGTTCCCAAAAATGAGGGGGAAAAAACAAGAACAGTTAGTTATTTCTAAAATTGAGATGCATTGCAGGCAATTGGTAGTCAGATTTCTAAAAAGTTCTCCAGTAATAGTGTTGACCCCTTTAAAAATTGACTAGAACTATGGACTCATAATGGTTATAATTTTGGAGCCTAAAATATAGAGGTGACGGAGGAATGCCTCACATACTAAATGGGTTTTTTAACTTCAGAATTCTCAGAAAATTGACCAATTAGACGGTGCCCATGCCCCAGAGTTGACCAAAAAAGTCCAGCGACATGCATCTGTGGGCGCCTTCCCACCCAGTGGGAATGAGCACCCCAAAGAGGACCTCAGCCTCCGCCTGAAGAAGTTAATCCACGCCGCCCCCTGCATGCTGTTCATGAAGGGGACGCCGCAGGAGCCGCGCTGTGGTAAGAGCTGCTGTTCGGATCCTGTAACCAAGGGCCTTCTCCAGGATGGGGCAGCTCGGAGCCCACGCTGGTTTCAGCCGTGCCATCCTCCTGGGCTTGTTCAGATGCCTCCAGAAAGTCAGGAAGGTTTAAAGGTTAGGAAGTGAATTAGTCTGCACTACAGACTCAGAACATGGGAACCAAAAGGCACCTTAGAATCATCTAATTCCAGATCGTTGCTGCTTGCGGAGGTACCCACAGGCGTGAGGGCAGCTTGCCCACGGTCTGTCTCCTGGCTGCAGAGTTGGGATCAGCTTCCTACTGCACACTGCCCGCCCCGGAATGGCTTCCTGCCTGCTCCGCTCCCTTTGCTGCTCACAGCTCCTCTGGGCTGGCATCCCCCTTCACCCTCCTCCAGCCGAGCCGTTCCTGAGCTCGCTGAGTTTGCTCGTGTTCCTGTGTCTGCCCTGGGACTGCTGCCTGCCAGGTCTCACAGCATCTAATGACTGTGTTTCTCACCCATCGCTGTCATTTCGATTTTAGCTTCTGCTCATTTAAAGATTCCTAATTCTGTGTCTCATAGTCACTCTTATTTTCTGAACCTCATAGCTGCTTGTGATTTCGTCCTTAAGTTTTACAGTTATTTGATGCCTCTGGTATGGGGCTTACATTGGTTTGTTTGTTTTGTTTTTTTTTTTGTACTATGCCTCGCATACAGTGTGATGCTGCATAATTGAGCATTTAATGCCTTTGGATGCGCTGCTGAGAATCTGAGTATTTGTTTCAGCTGCATTGGAGGGATTGTGTGAGGAGGGTGCTATTGGTGGGATTACTGACTGGCTGTCTAGGGTGACCATGAAAATAGCCAAGTTTCTAAATAAATTCAGTTATAAATTCTTCCCCATGTGGTTAGCAAATTATATATTAAATTATGAAAATGTCTAGTTTAAAAATACAGTTTCATGATGAATTCTGTCCTAAAAAGCTACAAGAAAATAATTTGTCTCTCAGTTCTACTTGAACAATTTCCTTGCCAGCATCCACATGCCAGGCGGCCTGCTGCTCACGCACTGAGGCTGACCTGTCTGCCCAGCGCTGGCTGCGGGGCCTCGGGCGGCCTCTGGCAGGTGCTTGTTTTCAGTGGAGGGCACATTGGTGTACTTCCTGCCGTCAGGCATGGAGGTCATTTCTGGACTTGCTGTGGTGACAGTAACAGGACTTAGAACGCCAGCCCAGGCCCTCTGAGTCTGGAGCGCTGCAGACCTGGCGGCACAATGTGGGGGAAGCTGTGTGACAGGTTAGACCTGGTGAACCTACAGAAAACCGATAGCACGCTCTCTTCTCTGGGATCGAACGAGCACTCTCTTCCTCTGTGCTGGTGAGGGCCTAAGGAAACTGGCAGGTGGGCTGACTGAAGCTGGAGGCACCGGAGGGGAAGGCCAACTAGATGTCACGAGGTGGGCTGTGGTCCCGGCTCTGCCCCTGGCCACCCGCCTTGTGACTGGAGGTGCAGGCAGCCCGCCTCCTGTGCCTGCCTTTCTTCCTCGTGGAGGTGGGGGCGGGAGTGGGGGCCAGTCTCGGAGATCCTTTTCAGTTCACTTAGAAACAGTCCTTTCCTGCTTACATTCCTTTATTAGACTGACTGCATGCCGTGTTCATGGCTATTTTTATATTAACTGTCAAAGTGGCATTTAGAAGACGGTACAAATAACAAGTTAGAATAAAACAAAGCTTTAAAGCATTTCAGAGCAATCTGAAAAACACGATATAGACAGATATTCAAGATCTAATGAGGGGCCGAAACCGGTTTGGCTCCGCGGTGGAGCGTCGGCCTGCGGACTGAAGAGTCCCAGGTTTGATTCCGGTCAAGGGCATGTACGTTGGTTGTGGGCACATCCCCGGTGGGGGGTGTGCAGGAGGCAGCTGGTTGATGTTTCTCTCTCATCGACGTTTCTAGCTCTCTATCCCTCTCCCTTCCTCTCTGTAAGAAAAATAAATAAAATATATATTTAAAAAAAAAAAAGATCTAATGAGGAAACTAAAAGATGTTTAGATACCAAGGGTTTAACAAATTCTTTATAATTTTTGTATCTACATTTTTCAAAAATATTTTTCAATGACATTTGACATTCAATATCGTTTTGTATTAGTTTCAGCATGGTGGTTAGACATTCATATACTTTCCAGAATGTTCCCCCCTGATATTTCAAGTACCTGTAACTACATTTTAAAAGGCTTTTCTGTTTCCTGATAGTCTGGTTTTTGCTACAGGTCTTTCTGTCCCATTTGGGAACACATTGTGCAGTTTTGCTGTGTTCTCTAATAAAATACCTCGCTGAGGATGAATTGGGAGGTGTTTATACTCCTGCCTGCACTGCCTTCATCAGCTCTGCTCCCTCTTCCAGCTGTTTCCTAGAGGATCGGGTACCATTTCGCCCTCTTCCTGCCGGAGCCTGTGCTGAGGGAAGTAGTTTTGCTTTTCCTTAGCATGTGAGAGGGGAAGCCAGGCAGACCTCCTTTGTCATGGCTGTTGGTGGCTGGTACTTCTGTGTTTTCACTGAGTTCACTTTGAAAGCCCTCCCATCGGTAATGACCAGGCTCCCATTAATGCCTCTGCTTTTTGACTAGCTGGCTCCCACCTACCTCACCTTTAGTTCATCAGGAAAAACGTGCACAAGCAACACTAACTTTGTATCAAGGAACCTGGACAGCTATTTCCGGGTCTGCCCTGGCGTCTCCCGGGCTCTGTCTGCGGAATGCCAGTGGGTCTCAGTCGACAGGATTAGCTGTCCTCATCTGTGATCCGAGGAAGACAGGACCGAGCCGTCGTGTGTGCGGGAGATGTTTGCGAGGGCCGAGCTGTGCATCTTCTTACGCAGAATGTAATATCCTCCAACACGCAGTTAATACGTTAGCTGGGAATTCTTTTATCTATTTCAGCGAGCAGAGCTTTTAGCAGAAGGAAAGGTGTTGGAACCACAGTACAGAAATTTCTCCTGCAGTGAGAGTCATCTAATTGGGTTTTACCTTTTACAGCGGACAAAAGCTTCGGAGCTCAGGAGCGTCTGCAGGGCCTCACTGTTGTTAGTGATGAAATGTGGCAGGTGGGCTTGTTATTCACGGCTTCTGTCGTGGTAGAAATGACTCCAGGTAGAAGGGGGGATTCTGTGGCAATTAAACGCTTTTCTGCTTGTAAATATCTTTATTGCATGCACGCACGCATGCATGCATGCATTTTTCTTTAAAAAATGTGTGTAAATACTTTGTTATTAGAATAAAGCCTTCTTACTATTTTATCCTTAAGCATAACATTTCCAGCCAGCCACTTTAACCCTTAGAAATGAAGCACCACCAATCAATCTTTCTGGTCTGCATGTAATTGCCTGAAGCTAAAATAAAGCTTTTTCTCAGCCAGTTACAGTAGAAACGAGTTAATATATTGGCAACAGAATAACCATGAGCAATCAGCCGTTAGCTGTTTACTAATGAACTCCCAGATGAGTGAAAAAATCTCAGAGTCAGTGTTTTACTTCAGGCGGTACATGAACTTAACACTTCAGTTGTAGGAAAAGCAACTTCTATGCTATAGAAATAAATATAGGGTGGCAAAAATAGGTTTACAGTTGCTCCCATGGAAAACAATACAATGACTGATAAATAATGCAAGAATAAACTGTGTTTCCCGTGCAGCTGTAAACTCCTTTTGTCCCCCCTGTGCTGGTACCTGCTGTCAGTAGGCTGCGGGCTGGGAGGTGTTTGGTTCTCACTAATAGATCCACAGCTTAGTGGTGAAGGTGTGTTTGCAGGGCATCAGATAGAGCCTGATCTCAAAACAATCTGTTCTTTGTTTGCTTGCTTGCTTTGTTTTCTTTTTTCTTAATCCTCACCAGAGGGTATTTTTCCTATTGCATTTTTTTAGAGAGTGGATGGGAGGGAGGAGGAAGAGAAGAGAGAAGCATCAATGTGAGAGAGACACATTGATTGGTTGCCACCTGCATGCACCCTAACCTGGGCTGGGATCAAACCTGTAAACTAGTTATGTGCTCTTGATGGGGAATCGAACTTGAGACCCCTCAGTGCTCAGGTTGATGCTCTAACCATTGAGCCACTGGTCAGGGGTGGAAATAATATTATACTGAATTTTATGATTCAGTTTTATTTATTAACTAGAGGCTGGTTGCACGAAGAGATCCGTGCAATAGGCCTTCTTCCCTTGGCTTCCAGCACTGATTTTCCTCTGGCACCCAGGACCCAGGCTTTCACTCTGGCCAGAGTCTGCTTTCTTTGTCTTTGCTGCAGACTCAGGTCAGAGTCTGCTGTCTTTGTCTTCGCTGCAGACTCCAGAGTCTGCAGTCTTGTCTTCACTGCGGCACTCCACTCCTGTAGATCCTTTTGCCCTCCACCCTCCCACTTATAGCAGGCATCCTGCCCTGCCTGGCCACTCTGTGCCTAGAACAACTGGGCAGCCGCTGTCTTTGGCCTTCTAATTTGCATATTCACTCTGATTGGCTGTGGGCATAGTGGAGGTATGGTCAGTTTACATATTTGTTTATTATTAGGTAAGATAATTGCAAGCATTGAAAACACTTGGGAAGAATTAGCTTACAGAAAGAAAAATATCTTCTTTTCAGACAAGACCAATAGGTTTATAAAAGACTGATATTCACACTCTTATTCTTCATTGCTAATGTAATCCTAAGAAAATTATGTCAAAAAAGTATGGAACAAAAATGTGTCACTAAAATGTAATAAAATCATGGAGCATAAGATTGTCACTACAGTGTAGGGAAAAAATCACATAACATTCTTGAGGGAATGTAAATAGTTTAAAAAAAGAAACTGAAGTTATGACACCAGATGAGAAAGAGCTCCCTCAGGTTGACAGTTCATATGTAACAACAGGGGATAGGGATAGCTTTGAAACCCAGTGTGGGAAGTATCCCTTTTAGACTGCACAGAACACATTCACTTGCATATATTTATATATATTGATTTTTTACAGAGAGGAAGAGAGAGGGACAGAGAGTTAAAAACATCAGTGAAAGAGAACCATCCATCAGCTGCCTCCTGCACACTCCCCACTGGGGATGTGCCTACATCGAAGGTACATGCCCTTGACCAGAATCGAACCTGGGACTTTTCAGATCGCAGGCCAATTCCTCTTTCCACTGAGCCAAACCAGTTAGGGCTCACTTGCTTTTTAATTTCTTCTATTTAGAGGGGCAAAGATTGAGAACTGCTGAAGTGGTTACATGGGAAGTAGTAACGGACAATCTGAACCGAGTCTCCAGAATGGGCAAGCAGTGGTTAAAAATGACTGTTGTAGCGCTCTGTCCTCGCCAGTGCTGGTTCTCACAGGGGCACAGGACAGCAGAGCTGGCAGGGTGAGTCCCGGGTCCAGGTCAGTCCCCTGATTGATGGGCAGGGCTTGAGGCTCTGCTTTTTGGCTTGTACTGTTTCTTTTACAACAACAGCAAAAATGTGCCTGGAAGAGGAATTTTGATACACACACACACACAAGAAAAATTCACAAGGGTATTAAAAAGTTAAATCCTGTGAACATGTGGTATGTGGTTCGGCATGAGATAAGGGGGTCTTGGAATTTGTTTTCTCTGAAATCATTGGTAAAGCAGAGGCAAACATCTATGGTTAGTACATACGTGTACTCTGAATTCAGAGTTGTGTGTATGTGAGAGAGAGAGAAACCAAGTTTTTTCTTTCTTTTTCTGAATGCAGGTTTCAGCAAGCAGATGGTGGAAATTCTCAACAAACACAATATTCAGTTTAGCAGTTTTGATATCTTCTCGGATGAAGAAGTTCGTCAGGGCCTCAAAACCTACTCCAACTGGCCCACTTACCCTCAGCTCTACGTGTCTGGCGAACTCATCGGCGGCCTGGACATCGTGAAGGTTAGGATTGGGAAGGTGGATGGCTGGGGGTTTTCATTTAGAGCGTGGTTTCCTGAGTGCTGTACACGGTCAGAGTCAGTTTCTTAAGAACTTCTCCCGGTAGCAGGCTGAGTCTGGCACATGTGAGGCATTTCTGAAGATGATTGGGACTGGCATTCTGTGTTAGGTGTGGCCAGGGCCTACCTGTAATGTTCCTTCATCTTACCTGTGTTTATTTCAGGAGCTGGAAGCATCTGAAGAACTAGATACAATTTGCCCCAAAGCCCCCAAATTAGAGGAAAGGTAAGAGTTTCAAATTGTCTGTCATTATTTTTAAAAATAGTTTTAAAATTCTCAGCCTAGCATTGCCTTACTGTTCAGAAATCAAAGGTTGGTCTCATGTGCCAAGCTCGTCATTCTGCTGTTTGCAGTCAGACACGTCATCCTCACGCAGGACGGTGTGATTTGGACAGCGGAGTGCTGGGTGTCAGTGTGATGACTAAGCGGAGGGTCTTTGTTTTATAGAAGCGATACTGCTGCAGCGGGGCCACCCCATTTTAGTTGTGTCTGTGCTTCTGAGCCAGGGTCCAGCTGTCTGGATGTGGGGTTTTGTCACGGGTCCTGCTCACAGCATAGCTGGTCCTTGTGTTTTCCTACACAGGCCTTGGCGCTGCGGCCGTCCCTGTCCTGTCGGGCACTGGCGTGGGAGCGGGAGCCAGGCCTGTGCTTGCCGGCCGGGCCGTGCGGGCGCCCCGTGCCTCCACACCCTGAGACTTAGCGTCCGGAGGTTCCGGGGCTGTGAAGTCTGTCTGACTCGTTTTATGAAGCATCTCAGTCAGCTTTTAGACATTTTATCTTACAGAAATTTTGGACTTTGGCCTGTAGGGAGACTTAAAGGAATTTTTATTGTAATAAATATGAATTTAAGTAAAGGTTTGAGAAGGAATTTCTTGTGAAGTGTAGCGGCATATCAGCCATTCATCGTGGGGAGTGGCTGGGCTTCAGTTTGTAAGGTAAACATTCTCCATGTCATTGTGTTGCCATTTCACATTTTGAGAAATTTAAAAAAAATATATTTTATTGATTTCAGAGAGGAAGGGAGATGGGGAGAGAGAGAAATAGAAACATCAATGAGAGAGAACCATTGATTGGCTGCCTCGTGCATGCCCCCTACTGGGGATCGAGCCTGAAACCTGGGCCTGTGCCCTTGGCCACAATTGTACTGGGACCCTTCAGTCCCCAGGCTGATGCTCTGTCCACTGATTTGCCTACCCTGGAGTAATGAAGTAATCCTTTATAAACAGTTTTCCGGCTGTGTCCAGCCGGCCTTTAGGTGGCACGTTTTCTCCAATGATTTACGTCCTTTTTTGCCTTTTTGGTAAGAAAGTGGTCTTCCTTGTCCCCTTGTTACTCTGGGGTCCTCTGCTGAGAGCTTGGGCGGCCCCAGAGGCTGTGTGGCCCCAGGAGAGTGCAGTGCACCTGCTCTGCTTGGGTTTGCTCTTCATTCGCTCTCGGTTGAGTGCACCCCAGTCTCTGGTCAGACCCGGAGGCTGGCCGGCTGGAATCAGGTAGGGAGGAAGGGCAGTGTACTTTTAGTAACAATATAAAGGGCTCCTGCGGGGCCAGAGTCCTGGGCTGGTGACATCTGTGGGTGGGACAGAGGGACCTGGTTGCTTCCCTGCATGCAGGTGGAGGTTACTAGGTGAGATTGGGATCAGCATCATGTTTCTCACTGTGTTTTGTTCGTTTGTTTATTTTGAGAATTAGGTAATCACACTCTGTTGAAAGTGTACATGACAGCTTTGTGCGTGATTTGTGGTTCCATTTGTGACAACTTTATGCTGTGAGGAGATCTGGAGCCACCACGAAGGATCCAGAGAAACAGGGGCAGGAGGTGAACATGCGGCCACGGGGCCAAGAGGATCTTCAGCAGCCACAGTCCCCACACTGGCTGTTCCTGAGGCCTGTTTCTAGGCGCTAGGCTAGCACGCGGATGTGCGCATTCTGACAGCAAGTCCGCTCTGGTGTTGAAAGATGGTGCGACGCGTTCAGCCTGAAGTGAAGCTGCTGAGTGGTGCTCCAAGACGCAGTGCCCCCCCGGCGGCCCTGTGGGCACTGAGCGGGAGCCTGCGCAGCCTCAGGACGCGGGAACAGGCAGGACGGAGTGCTGGAGGCTCCGGGCGGGCCCGTATCGAACAGTTCCTCATTGAGTTGGGTGTTATTGTTTCCTCAGCACTGGGAGCTGATGGGCTTAAATGGCAACTTGAAGGAACATTCTTTGCCTTAAGAAGCCACATTGTGCTTTGCAGCGGCTCAGGGAGAGCGTGAAATGAAGGAAAATGTCCGTGCATGTGCCTGTTTAAGGCCGTTCCGCGCGGTGAGCGTCCCTGCTGCCCCTCGGCGGGCACGCCGCTCCTGAAGGCAGGAACGTGGGCTGATAATTGAGCTGAGCCGTTTCTTATCAGTTTTCTCTCCTTAGGCTCAAAGTACTGACGAATAAAGCTTCTGTGATGCTCTTTATGAAAGGAAACAAGCAGGTAAAGAACTCAAAATGGTTTTCCTTGTAATTTCTTCTGTGGAAACATGGGCGGCAGGGGGACATTTACCGTCTTTTCCGCTGCGGCTGATGGAGCCGCGGAGGCAGCAGGAAGTTCTCAGGGCCTAATCGGTGCTTATGGACGTCAGACACGTCATCTGCGTCTCTGATTCCGTCCTCCCATCGCGCCCAGCTCCCCGGGCAGCACTGTCCTCACTTCCTGCCCGCGAGCTGCTGTCGGGACCATGACCGAGCCCACAGTGCAGTCTGGCCACCGCCTCCTGCATCCCGGAACCTCCTGGGCCTCGGGCTTGCGGCCTCAGACAGCCTTGTGTGTGACCCCTGCTGCCGCCTGTGTGCTCCGTGCTTGTGTGCGGAATGAGTGACATCGTTTTGGCATTTTTTTTTCCTCTTCTGTCACTGCACATTCCTCTTTTTCTAAAAAGAGCGTTCTTAGTGTTCATCAGATCCTCCAAGGGCTGCCCCTCCCTGGCTAAGAGCCGCTGAGAAGCCGACTTCACGACTTCCCTCCAGATGCCATCGCCATTGGCACTGTGGCGATGCTTTCTGGAGCTGCTTTGCCGTCACTTCACAGAGCCTGGCTGTACCTGGTGCTCAGAGCCTGGTTCTCCCTGGTGCACAGAGCCTGGCTGTCCCTGGTGCTCAGAGCCTGGTGCCCCCCACAGCGGCTGCGAGACCAAGGTCACAGGGACACCAGTTAGTTACAGAGGAACCAGTTAGTGTAGCTGTTACAATGGAAGCAGGACAGCTAGGAAATGGTCAGATGCATTTCAGCGTGTGATCCCCGGATGAGGGCCTAGATTCTTTGACTGCTCCGATGAACTTACTAAACAAAACAGAGGAAGCTAGTAATTCCCAGTAGTGGGAAAGCCAGCTTTTCTTTTTGGTGATTATTTTTATTCTTAAAACACTTTTTTTCTTTCTTTCTGGAAGCCCAGACAGTATGCGTGCGTTTGGGGACATAATCATTAGCGCCATTAAGGTGTTTGTGTGGCCCTAAGTCTCCCCTCAGGATTGAGGGGATTGAGACTCTGTGCATGAAAAAGTGTAAGATTCCCATAACCTCCAAGAAGTTTGGAACAGGACAGGGATGATGACGGTGGAAGGTGGAGTTATCGAGCTGGTCTCCGTGAGAGAGCATGGGGGTTTGTTCGGGGGACTGCTGACCACAAAGATGAGAAGCTGCTAGACACGTGGTTACAGACCCAAGTGAACGGGGGAAAGGGGTGCGTCTGAGCGATGTCTCAGTCAGTGCTGGAGGTGCCCCGGAGCCCTCACCCCTGGCTGCCCGGGATGTGAAGGGCCCTGAGGCGCGTACTCGCCCACCAGCTGGGCCAGGACGGAGCGGGGGACAGCCATGCTGTGGGCCGGGGGGAATGCCGGGCGTCCTCATTCTCTCTCTCTGCATTTAGGAAGCCAAGTGTGGATTCAGCAAACAGATTCTGGAAATACTAAATAGTACTGGGTAAGTCCGTCTTCTTTCTAAATGGTCTGTTTAAGACGTTCTAACTTTTTAGTTATTATCTAAATACATGTATTTTTTTTAAAAATATATTTTATTGATTTTGTACAGAGAGGAAGGGAGAGAGATAGAGAGTTAGAAACATCGATGAGAGAGAGTCATCGATCAGCTGCCTCTTGCACACCCCCCACCGGGGATAAGCCCGCAACCAAGGTACATGCCCTTGACCGGAATCGAACCCGGGACCTTTCAGTCCCCAAGCCGACGCTCTATCCATTGAGCCAAACCGGTCCCGGCTAAATCCATGTATTTTTATCTATGTATTGTTACACTGTTTTGTGACTGCTTTAAGGTAGATTACAATAGAATGTTCTGGCCATTGTCAAATTCCTGGTAACATGAAGGAGGTTCTCAGGCAGCAGTGACATAACTGTTGGTCTGCCTCCCGGAGGAAGTTAATAGCTGAGTTCTTTCCAGGCGTGAGGTGTGCTGGGGAGAGTGAATTATAGGTGTTTTCACTTCCTTTAAAAACACTGGATGTCTACGTAGTCCATAAAGCAGATGGGGCAAGAACTGGTCGATTGTATGAATCTGAGGGGGAGGGTAAATTACATGCAAGGTCCTTGCTGTTGATCTGCTCAGCGATAAGCTGTCAGGTGAGAAAATTGAGATTGATTTTTATGGTTAAAAACAGCCACTTTTACATGCCAATTATACCTCAATTTACAAAATTAAAACAAAACCACTCGGGGATATTTACACATGTCTTGTAGAGTTTGTCATGTGTTTTTGCTTATTTCTTTTATTTCACAATTGCTTTTTAATATAAGTTTTCTAATCAGAGCTTTAAGTAGATTCGGCAGCCCTATGAAATTATAGGGAAAGTAATCTTTGAAATATTTAGACATTCGTGGGGAGAGTTGAAGTAGTCGAATAGTACAGGTTTACATGCAGTTTTAGGGACATAAAAAGAAAAACTACAGATTTCTTAAAATGCTTGTGGCCTCTCACCGGGCAGAGTCTGGCCAGCCTGTGTGCTGTGTGCTGAGCCGTCCTGCTCCCTGCCTGAGGATGGCGGACAGCTGGCTTGGTTTTGGTCCTTATTTTTATGGCCCTTCCTCTGCCTTCCCTGGCCACAGCTCCACGGAGACGCACACTCCTTCCTGGCCCGCCTGGCCTGGGGCTCCCTCTGCTGGTTCAGGAGCCAGGACCGGACCGGTCTCCCTGCCGCTTTCTGTCCTGTATCTGCAGTCCCGAGGGGACGGGAGGGCAGCTCTTGGGGGCCTGGGCTTCCGAGCCTTGGTAAACAGGATGGCGCTGCGGTGGGCGCTGTGGAGCCTCTGCGGCTCTGCAGCGGGAACGCCGTGGTGAGGAGAAAGGAGGCCGGTTCTCTGTCCTTGCTCTGGTCTTGCTAGTCCAGGTTAACTCGCCATAAGGGTGGAGCCCCAGGTGCACGGTGAGGTGTGGACAGTCCCTTACACAGAACCGCTGGGACTCTGGGCCCGGGACTCCCTGGGTCCCTGACAGGTGGCTTTTTATCAAGACTGCTTAGCTGCAGATCTGCCTCCCTCCGTTCCCCTGAAGGAGACTCACCTTGTTAGGCCCTTTTTAATTCCTTTTGCTCTTTCCAACATCCCTTTTCTGGGACGTGCTGCTGGTTAACCCTGCCGTCTTTTTTTTTTTGAGTATTTCTGCGCCATGGATAGGTTTCTTAGGAACTTGTTTACTAAGTAACCAAGGTTTCCCCTGAGGGGGAACTCGGACTGTGTATGTGGCATTTTCTTTGGCCAATGTTTGGGCCCTCAGGCCTGGGCCCCGCTGACTGACTCCCTGACCACCACGCAGCCAGAGCACAGCACCGTCCTGGCCACGTCCATCCCCTGCCACAGGCGGCCTTTGCTGGCAGTGAGGGTCCCTGGCTGGTGAGGCCCAGCAGCCTCCGGCCATGGCCTGCGGCATAATGTTTCTCTTGCCCTTTAAGAAAAAGTGCCGGCCCCTGTGCAACCTAGTATTGTCCAGAGAAAAATTCAGACACGCTTGTGTCTTGGCATGACGTATTCTGAATAGTACCAGACGGATTAAAAAGTAAAATCGTTTTCGTTTTTCTGTAGTAAATTTTGTTGGCACCGAAATGGTTTATTTTCTTGACTATTTTAAAAACACAAAGTAGGTTTACAGTTTCTGTTCAGCACGGACTTGTCTGTTAAAATGCCCTCTCCTCTTGCAGTGTTGACTATGAGACATTTGACATTCTGGAGGATGAGGAGGTAAGCTCTGTCTGTCCCGTCCCTGGTCCCTGTCCCTTGCGGAGGGCCGGTGTCAGGGTCTGTGGTCCCTGTCCCTGGCGGAGGGCCGGTGTCAGGGTCTGTGGTCCTTGTCCCTGGCGGAGGGCCGGTGTCAGGGTCTGTGGTCCCTGTCCCTGGCGGAGGGCCGGTGTCAGGGTCTGTGGTCCTTGTCCCTGGCGGAGGGCCGGTGTCAGGGTCTGTGGTCCCTGTCCCTGGCGGAGGGCCAGTGTCAGGGTCTGTGGTCCCTGTCCCTTGCGGAGGGCCGGTGTCAGGGTCTGTGGTCCCTCTGTCCCTGGCGGAGGGCCGGTGTCAGGGTCTGTGGTTCCGCAGGTGCGGCAGGGCCTGAAGGCCTTCTCCAACTGGCCCACGTACCCGCAGCTGTACGTGAAGGGGGAGCTCGTCGGGGGCCTGGACATCGTTAAGGTGAGTCCGTGCCCGGGCACCCGAAGAGCTGGGGGTGAGGGTCCCGCTTCCAGTGGGGACTCCGGGCTGTCCTGCCGCCTTCCTCTCCTGGCCTCACGTCCAGGCATCCCGTGACCCTGTCTGTGTCGTCCCAGCTTGTCATTGCCCGTCCTGCCAGTCACCGCCCTCCCCGCTCACCCGAGTCCCAGGCTCTGCCTCGCTGTGGGGCTGCCCGGCACTGGCTGCTGCTCGGGGCCCTCCGGCTCCTGAGCGATGCCGCCCAAGCTCACCTGCGGCCATGCTCCCGCTGCATTTCTCCCACGGCACTCGGTCCGGTGGGACTGCCTGCACGATTCAGCTTTTCTTCGCCCTGCACCTTCGTTCCGTAGTTGTCTGTTCTTTGTATCCATCATGGTCGCAGTGTCTGGGAGTCACCTAGAATATTCTAGCCAGAAGCGTTTGCTTCTGCTCCTGAAGTCCTCCTGTGCCTTCAGACTCCCGTTGTTGTGATTATTCTGATACTGGAGGCCCGGCGCACGGACTTTGTGGGAGAGTAGCCTTCGCAGCCGCGGCTGCCTGGGTCCCTCCCTCGCAGCCGCGGCTGCTGCTCGGATCCCTCTCTCAGCCACAGCTGCTGCCCAGATCCCTCTCTCACAGCCACAGCGGCTGCCCAGATCCCTCCCTCGCAGCCGCAGCGGCTGCCCGGATCCTGCCGCTGCAGCCCCGGCTTCGTCCTGGAAGGACAGCTGGAAGAATGTCGGTCTAACCGGCATAGTACCGTTTACCACAGAGAGCTTTTCTCAGGCTACTCTTTCCTGCCTCACATGCTCTTGGGTGACATCAGGTCACTGTGGGCAGGAGCCTGAGCCGCAGTGCCAGCCTGGCCCTGTGGTTACTGCCTGGCTCCCGAAGGGAACCTGCAGATGCGTTAGCCACACCAGATCCCCCCTGGGTCTCAGAGGCTGGAAACTGGATTCCTTCTCACACTGTGAGCACATTTCAAGGGGACACGGTTTCTTACACGTCTTCTGGGACTCATTCCCTTCTTTGTTGGCTTTAAACTCCTGTTGGATTTTCGTTGGCCTTGACTTTTCTTCTAGAATTTCAGGTCTAGAGGTGCGATGGCACCTGTGTGCAGCAGACACTGTGAGGGACCTGGCCCCCGGGGTGACAGTGCTGGAGGGGGCCGTGGTGGGTGCGGCAGGGCCTGAGCAGGGCCTGCCAGGCAGCGAGCTGCTCCTGGGCCCAGGCCTTTGTTCTCTGCCTGGACTTCCTCCGAGGCCACCTCTCTGGCTTAAGGGAAGGCAGGTGGTAAGAAGTACTGCTCCTCGTTACGTGGGAGGTGAGAGCTGTGAAGCCGCACTTGGTAAGGTGAAGGGAGCCGAGCAGGACCTGCGTGCCGTCGGAGCTGTGGTCGAGGTTTAGGAGTGCGGCCTTGGAGGGCAGAGGCTGCGCTGTGCGCAGGCGCCTCCTGCAGGCTCCCGGGTGTGACGTCACACTCGCAGGCCAGCCAGGGAGGCCTTGTTCTGGGAAACTGCGTCCTGCTGGTGGAAAAAAGGGCTCACTTAGGAGCTTGTGAATAACCCTGAAGCAACAGAATAGGCCTGCATCTGTTCCTTTCCACAGGTATTTTATTTTTCTAAAACACAGAGAGTCTTCAGACCCAGACTCTCCTGAGCCTGATCCTGTCTGAATGTTTTATAGCCGGTACCTCAGCTATCGGTAACCCTTGGGCCGATGCAATCAATAAGTCTCATTTAATTCTGCAGCTGAGCCGCACGCAGCTTCTCTCGGCACAGAGCAGTGTCTGCCGCGCGGCTTGGTGCTCCTTGCTGGGAAGGAGGAGCGTGGAGGGGGTCTGTGGGGAGGTCTGGGAGCGGCCCCCGGATTGGCACGCTGGTGTGTTCCTGCAGAGCGGGGTTCCTCACCTGTGTTCAGTGAAAACCGGGTTACATTCCCGGTCTGTTCTGGCCCCTTTAGGAGAGAGTGCTTCTCTGGCGAAGGAGCGACTGACCCGAGGAGCTAGAGTCAGTGACCAGTCATCTCACGTCCTGAGAATGGGCTGCTGAGCAGTATGGACACACGAGTGGGTCTCAGCTCTGAAGAGCCCACTCTGGAGAGCGTTTGGAGCCCGAGTAGTTAGGCCTGGTCGCCCTGTAAACTGTGCCGGGCCAGCGCGCCGCTCCATGCGCAGCCTGAGAGGCCTCGCCCCGTCAGGGGGGGCACAGCCCCGGAGAAGCAGGCGGGCGTCTGCCCGTCACAGCCAGGACGTCCCCCCTCCGGTCTGCCCGAGGGCGGCCTCCCGGGCGGCGCTCGGACGGCCCTGCGGGCCTCGGTGCGGCGGGCGGCTGCTGTTTGTGGGTGCTGGCCGAGAGCACGACAGCACCTCCCTCCAGGTCTGACCCAGAGAGGCTCCCGGTTACTGACTGGTGTTCAGGCTGCTTCATAAGAACCGACACGTTACATCAAAGTAAATGTTCATTTTAACTAGAGATCTCAGTCACACTTCGCACCTGATGGCGGTTTTCCAGCTCTCCTGGGCGGTCCTGCGGCCAGCTGCTTCCTGGCCTCTCGCTGTGTTGACGCAGCAGCCTGTGGCTTTGCCGGGGGCTGGGGGCCGGGGGCGGGGGTGGATGGGGGAACTCGGGGTGGTGAGAGAGTGGCGGGGCGGCAGGTGGCGTGTGCAGGTTTGAGTGGACGCTGCACCGCAGAGCTTTTCCGCCAGGCCCTCGGTGTCCGCCCCTCTCTGTGTTGCCTAAGCAGGAGGCCTCGGTTCCCGCTGCGGTTCGCCAAAGCTAACAGCCTGCGGCTGCGGAAGCTTCTGCACCTGAACCTCGCGGCCTGGCCGCGCCCTCTGCCCGCGGCGTGGCTCCATGCTGAGCTGGGGGGCGGGCTGGCGTCTGTCTGGCTCTGATGCAGATGCACCTTTAACTGTGTTGTTTTTCACAGGGGCCTGTACATGTCACTGTCTCCTTTGTTTCTAGGAACTGAAGGAGAACGGGGAGCTGCTGCCCACACTGAAAGGAGGAAATTAGTGCCAGCTCAGCGGTGCCCACCCAGTGCAGGAAGGACTTCTTACAGCCGCGGGCTCCGCCACGCCTCCCCACGGACACGGACGGGAGGAGAGGCCCCTCCTGTCGCTGTGCCCCACAAAGCTGTGCTAAAGACATGTTACATCTCCCACCAAACTAGAGCGCAATAAACCAACTCCGTTAACGGCCTGCGGAGGGGTGCCTTTACCGGGAGGGTAACCCTCGTGACCGGTTAACTCACAGTCTCCTAACGTGGCTCCTGGGAGCTGGTAAAGATCGGCAGGCGTCAGGCAGGGAGCGGGGGTCCTCCACACCGGGGGCCTGAAGGGTACTCTGCCAGGGGAGTGTTCTTAGGGGATTGGTGTTCCCTCGGGAAACAGCCTGCAGAGATGGCCTTTTTCTTTTAAACTCTTTGCTTGGCAACCAAAACTGGAAAGAAAAAGACAGTGAAAGGCGGTAGGAATTGTGCAGGTGAAGGACTTGGGGACATAATTCATAATTCGTTCAAGGACATTGTGGTAGCATTGCAGCAGGGATTTCTGTCCCCAGGCTTGCTCCTTCTCCACAAGAGGGCAGTATTGCAACACCTTCCTTAGTACGGTGCTGTCCTCAGAATGTCCACAAGAGGGCACTATTGCAACACCTGCAGGATGCGAGCCCTGTAGGTCTCAATAGGGTTTTCTTTTCAAACTTGCGAAATTCATGACTACAGTTCCGGTCTCAGAATACCCGCAAGAGGAAAATACTGCATGACTTCCTGCACGGGGAGAGCACTCTAGGACTGTCAGTGGGACTTTCTTTTCAGACTCCCTAGATTTCATTAGGAGAGTGCTCTTCTCAGAATGTCCACAAGAGGGCACAGTTGCCACACTTCACAGGACCAGAGCCCTCTATCAATCAGTTTTCCCTTCAGACTGGCAGAATTCTATACTGGGGTGCTCTTCTCAGAATGTCCACAAGAGGGCACTGTTGCAGACCCTCAGCCAGCATTGCCTGTAAACTGCCCATTTTCCATACCCATTCTTACCAGTTTGTCTTTTCCTTCTACCCATATAAGCAGCTGAAGGGCTATGGTGGAGGGCAGACCTGTTCCCCCACGCTGCCGGCAGGATTGGAGTAAACACTCATATGATTCAACCCTGTCTCTGAGAATTGGCTCAAGTAGGGACAGGCAGCCTGGACCCATGAGTGTCCAATTTCAGTTTCTGACTTAATCTTTAACTAAAACCAGTTTCCTTAAATTTTATAGTTACTAAAATTTAAAACTAAAACCTTTTTCTAAATAAAAGGTACTTCGCACATGAATTCACTCGTTGATACATATTCCAGATGCTGAGTTCTAGGGATGGATATACCTTAACTTGCTGATGCCTCATTCACCACAAGGCGAATTTCTTTAACCTTTAAAAAACTTTTTAATTTTTTTCAATTGCAGTTGACATACAGTGTTACATTCATTTCAAGCGTTCAACATAGTGACGGGACATTTACGTAGTTTAGGAAGTGGTCACCCCGAAGAGCCCAGCACCCATGGCCCCGGAACGGGGAGCTTCACAGAGAAGTCTGGGGGTTAGGGTCGCTCTCGGGAACCGTGGGGGCTTTTCGTCCAGCAGCGTCTGCTCTGCGGACGTTCGGGTTCGGGGGGTGGGCCCGGTGAGGAGGGTGTGTGTGTGTGTGGCAGGGGGGGGTCCCTGTGCTGCTGTGGCCCTGGTGCCACTCCCCTCTCCTCCGGCCGCATCCTCAGCAGCAGGCCTCAGCCCTGAATCACTCGCCAGGGGCCTGGCTGGGAGCCCGGCGGGCTCAGTGCTCTGAGCCTCCCACACGGCGGCCACGCCAGCCCCTGCAGGTGCCTCCCTTCTGGAATAACAGTTTACATCGAACTCAGACTCGGTGCCCAGACGCACAAGGTGTGGCCGCGAGGCCTCTGCCGGCCCCTGCCTCTGAATGGTCATCGTTTGAAGGGGTTCATCTCGCCTTTGCTTAAAACCGAGCTGTTTGAGGGAGCGACACGCCTCCCACCTGGGCCCGGGGAGGCTGCCTTCTCGGGGGCCTGGGTCATGCCCGCGGGGGTGAAGGCTCCGTCTCCCTCAGGCTCCGCCTCGGGGCTCAGGCCTGGGGTCGGGACTCGGCCGTCTGACCGGGCAGCGGGAACTGGGTGTTCCCTAGTGCGGGGCTGCCGCAGGCCTGACCGTGAATGTTAGTTCATGTTCAATAAGAGCCTCAGGAGGCAGGTGCACAGCCGTTTGCTCCTGAAGAATCGCACTCTTAGTGTTTGAAGTCCAAACGTAAAGGTTCCAGTCAAACACCCGGGGCCCAGACAGGCAGGGCTGCGCCTTCTGGCCCCCGACCTCAGAGAATCCTTACAGACCTTCCACCTGGTCCCGTGCGGCCCCACGTTACAGGAGCTAAAATAGTTTATTCTGCTCTTGCCCTGCGTTTGAATGAAGGACCATGTGTGCTCTAATGAAAAGTTAGGGGGAGGTGAGTGTCCTCAGAGGGTCCTTTCCTCTTCCTCCCCCTCCTCCCTTCCTCTTCCTCTTCTTCCTCTTCCTCTCTGGCCCTGGGAGGGCGCACTTGGCCCTGGCAGTGCAGGCAGGGAGGGCGCCCAGGCTGTTTCTGGGCCAGTGGAGACACCGCATGGGGTGGAGCAATCCCGGCCCTCGTCTTTCCCGAGTCCTGAGGGCCCCCCCAGAGTTACCGCCCACTGAGCACCCCTCCTGGCTGGGGGCTTCGCAGAGGGGCGCTGAGTGGAGAGCCGTGTTTGGGGGTGGCCTGTGAGTCAGCACTGGGGTTCCCGGGCCAAGTGAGCTGCACTGGCTTTGAGTCTCACTGAGCTCCCCCTCCCGGGGCCCCAGCACAGAACGGGAGGGGCCTGGAGCCCAGGTGGACAGGCGGAATGCATGTGTCTCTGTTCACACCCCCCTCTGCTGCCGGATCTCACTCACCAAACGCAGGCCCAGAGACAACAGGTTCCCAAACGCAGCTGAAGAACAGCTCCCGGGAAGGGCAGGGCCCGGGGGCCACACCCCCAGGAACAGCGGCTCGGAGGGTGTGGATGGAGGAGGGCGGGGCTGGGACGTCCAGCCGGGCCCTGTGTTCTTTCCTGGAGATGCTGTCGAAGAGCCACTCGGAGCCACGGGCCTGCTAGGACCCTCTCTGACCTCCAGCAAAGCGCTCAGGAGGAGCAGCACGCCCCGTGTCTGCCCTGCCTTCCTGTGTCCTGTGTCCTGTGTCCTGTGTCCTGAGTCCTGTATCCTGAGTCCCATGTCCCGTGTCCCCTGTCCCGTGTCCCGAGTCTCGTGTCCCGAGTCCCGTGTCCCGTGTCCTGTGTCCCGTGTCCTGTGTCCCGTGTCCCGTGTCCCGTGTCCCCTGTCCCGTGTCCTGAGTCTTGTGTCCCGAGTCCTGTGTCCTGTGTCCTGAGTCCTGTATCCTGTGTCCTGTGTCCTGTGTCCTGTGTCCTGAGTCCTGACTCCTGTGTCCTGTGTCCTGTGTCCCGTGTCCCGTGTCCCGTGTCCCGTGTCCCCTGTCCCGTGTCCTGAGTCTCGTGTCCCGAGTCCTGTGTCCTGTGTCCTGTGTCCTGAGTCCTGTATCCTGTGTCCTGTGTCCTGTGTCCTGAGTCCTGACTCCTGTGTCCTGTGTCCTGTGTCCCGTGTCCCGTGTCCCGTGTCCCGTGTCCCCTGTCCCGTGTCCTGAGTCTCGTGTCCCGAGTCCTGTGTCCTGTGTCCTGTGTCCTGTGTCCTGAGTCCTGTGTCCTGAGTCCCGTGTCCCGTGTCCTGTGTCCTGTGTCCTGAGTCCTGTATCCTGTGTCCTGACTCCTGTGTCCTGTGTCCTGTGTCCTGTGTCCTGTGTCTCGTGTCCCGTGTCCCGTGTCCCGTGTCCTGTGTCCTGAGTCTCGTGTCCCGAGTCCTGTGTCCTGAGTCCTGAGTCCCGTGTCCTGAGTCTCGTGTCCCCAGTCCTGAGTCCTGTATCCTGTGTCCTGTGTCCTGTGTCCGGTGTCCCGTGTCCCGTGTCCCGAGTCCTGTGTCCGTGCAGAGCAGCGGCAAACACTGGTGCTGATTACGGTCAGGAGCTGCCCTGAGTACGTGACCCAGCGAGTCCCTTCATTCTGGCCGCACCCGGGAGGCTGCCTCGGCCCCTCGTCCAGATGGGGGACGGGAGCAGAGGCTCCAGGCAGAGGCCCAGGTGGAGCGGGGCTGGTCCTGGGTCAGGTTGCCTGGCCCTGGGTGTGGGGTCAGACCTGCTCCTTCTGCTCGGCGTGGGGGGGGGGGGGACCCAGAGGCACTGGGCACGGAGACCGGCCCAGCTGGCCCCCGGGGGCAGGGCTGCGCAGGCGGGCCCAGGAGAGGACCCGGGGAAACCAGGCGCTGCTGCCAGCATGCTCATGTCCCTCAGCAACGCCAGGGACCAGCAGTGGGTGCCTGGGTGCTAGTTTTGTCCTCTGGGGAAGGGTTTCAGAAATGTTCCCGAGCCCCTTGCCTGAGGGGGTGGCTGGACCCCTGGCCTCCTGGGCGGCTGGTGGCAGGGAGCAAGCCTCCTGGGCCGAGGGCAACACGGAAGCTGTAAGTCACGTTATCAATGGCGCTGCCCGCTTATGTGACAGATAACACCTGCCGATGGCCGCAGGCCGCACTGAATGCAGAACCACCGTCCACGGAGTGTGGGGCTGGCCAGCTGGGCATGCACAGTGGGGTGCGGGTGCGGAGGGGAGTGTGCGGGCTCCATGCCCCCAGGTCTGCTGCCCGCTGCACCCTCGTTCTGCAGGGCCCCCTCTCTGGAGAGTTAGGTTCCAGCGCCCACCTTTGGGAGGGGTCCGCGTCCGGGTGCCTCTCCTGCAGAGGTGAGTCCCAGAGCACCCCCTGCCGGAGGGCTCTGCCTGGCGCCCCCACTTCTGGAGGACTTGGCTGGGGCGCTCTGCGCGGGGCCTGCAGGCTCTTCACCTGCCGGGATGGACGGGGTGCGCGTAAAAAGCCACCCGGAGCCCCTCAAGCCTCGGGGCCTAGGGTGCCCGAGGCCCAGGCCCGGGATCTGGTTGCCAGGCCTCCGGGGGCCTGGAGGTCTACACGGTGAGGGCCAGAAAGCGTGGCCACCGGAGAGCCCTGCACTCAGCACGCAGGCCCGGCCCGCGCCACCTGCAGTGGCGGACTCCGGACACCAGGGGGCGGTATGGTATCTCTATTGAACATCTGGGTTATGGAAATGGTGGTCTGGTTAAAGATGAAGAACTACACTCCTGATACAACAATGGATTCTGTGTTTAAGGCCTGGGCCCTGGGATAAACTTCTCTGCTCTGCCACGATGGTCTGGCACCCGGATGCAGGTCTGAGCTCCAGGTGGAGGTCTGGGTCCTGTGAGGGCAGTTCGGGCCGGAGGGAAGTCTGAGCCTCCGGGGTGGTCTGGTACCTCACCTGAGGAATAGTTGTTTGGGTTACACATAGAGATATCTTCCCCTGATACAACTCTGAGTTCCAGGTTTGTGTCCTGGGCCCCGTGTGGGCCTAGTAGGCCCTGCAATGAAGGTCTGGGACCCGGATGTAGGTGTGGGTGCTCAGGCATGGTGTGGTCACCAGGGGGCGCTATGGGCCCAGGTGGGAGGTTTGGGGAAGGGCAGGAGCTCCGGATGATGAAATGGTGGTCATGACTAGCCTGGATATTTGGCCTCCAATTCAGGAATAGGCGCTGGCTTCCCGTAGGTTCTTTGAATTGGCCTCCTGGTCCTCCCCATAAAGCTCTGCGACCAGGAGGGAGGTCTGGGCCCCAGTGGAGGTCTGGGTCCTGGGGGGGGGAGGGGGGCTTTGGGGCCAGGAAGGGACTTTTCAGACCCTGGGGGCGGTCTGGCACCTCACCTGGACCTCTGGGTTATGGAAATGGTGGTCTGGGTTACAGATGGAGAAGTACACCCCTGAGACAAGACTGGATGCTGTGTT
Source organism: Pipistrellus hanaki (assembly GCF_964339955.1). Taxonomy (NCBI): domain Eukaryota; kingdom Metazoa; phylum Chordata; class Mammalia; order Chiroptera; family Vespertilionidae; genus Pipistrellus; species Pipistrellus hanaki. The sequence continues at coordinate 51,086,595 of NC_140516.1, read as the reverse complement.
TGAGGCCTGGGCCCCAGGATAATCTTCCAGCCCCGCCATGATAGTCTGGGTCCCGGATGTAGGTGTGACCCCAGGTGTCTACCCCTTTTCCTGGCCCTGCCCCCGCTCCCTGCCTGTACTAATGGCTGTGGCCCCGGGCTCCGGGGTCACAGGTCTGGCTCCAGTTGGCATCTGAAACCTGTATTCAGTGTCCTTGCCCAGCGGGGACAGATGGAGAGCGTGACTGGGCCCTGCTGGCCCCTGGCACATGCCCACCGCCTTGCTGTGGCCGCAGTGAGGATGCTTTGGAGGAGGGGTGGCTTTGCCAAGCACGGAGCTGGGGGTGCCTGTGGGGCCACCCCTGCTTCCCCCGGGACCTTCAGAGGGCCCCAGGGTTTGTGCCCCAGTGGAGCTCCTGTCCTGGGGTTGGGGCCACGCCCACAGCCCAGGAGCAAGGGGTGTCTGTGAGAGTCCCTGCCCGGAGCCCACCCTCCGCCTGGACAGCCGCCCGCCCGGGCTGGCAGATGTGGGCTTGTTATCTGGTCTGCCTTGGGGAAAGGTATTAGCTTGGCAGTTAATAAAGGATTTTAATTAAAGAGGGAGAAATCGTTCTGGCAAACTAGCCTTGTTCCCAAACTCAATGGCCTGTCCAGAGTTCTCCGTTGGGTGCATTTCCACGTGAGCCTCTGCTCTCCGGGCTTCGGCCTGGCGCCGGGGCGAGGCTGGTGGCCCCGGGAGGGGGTGCCATCCCTCTCTGCTCCCACCTGTGAGAGCCCGGCTGCCTGCGGGGGCCTTGCTTCTGCAGCCGCCCCTCCCGTCACCCCCAGAACCTCCAGCAGGTCCAGACGTGCCCACGGACCCCCTTTGAGTGGCTCTGCCTGGCGGGGTCTGTTCTCCACGCTGGCCGGGCGCCTGTGCCAGAACTTGTTGCGTTCATGGTGGGTTCCCGTGCAGCTGTCACAAGAGGGTTGCTCTGAAAAGGCGGGCAGAGCTGTGTGGGAGGCGGGCAGAGCTGTGTGGGAGGCGGGCAGAGCCGTGTGGGAGGCTGTGGCAGGAGTCCAGGTGCAGGAGGGCTGCACAGGTGTGGCCTCTGGCCTGGGGAGGAGGGTCCGAGGGCTGCAGCCCTGGTACACCCCCCCCCCCCCCCGATTGTGGGCATGAGCAGGGGCAATGGAAGAGCCGAAAGGCCATGCTCAGGTAGGAGCCAGGTCACGGGCTGGACCCCAGAGGCCAGTGCTGGCAGCCACTCTGGGGGCTCCCGGCCAAGGGCTCCTCGGCGTCTCCGTGCTGCCTGAAGAGGACACGGGCAGGGTCCCCAGGACCTGGTGGGGGCCAGGCCTTCTCTCAGCCACGCCGGCGTCTCCCTTGGCCCTGGCGTTTCCTAGCTGCCCCTGGTCAGGCGGTCCTGCCCTGCCCATCACGGCAGGATTCCGGTTTCTGGAGAGGGGAGGGGCCGGCGCCACCGTGCAGCTTGGAGGTTTCATGACGGGCTTCTTTCTGGATGAGCTTGGGACCAATTATGCTTTCATGCCAACGAGACAGGTGCCTCGGTCACCCTGTGCCCGCTCTCTGCTGTCCCGGTAGCACCAGTCCGCCCCTGCCCGACACCCACTCACAGCCGCTGGGTCCTGTCGTCTGGGGCCAGCTGGGGCAGGGCTCTCGCAGGGGTGAGGTGTGTGGGCTGGCGGGGGCTGCTGGGCTGGCACGGCCCTGTGCTTTTCATTCCCCACCTCACCAGCCGGGGCTTGTCCTCTCCGTGGTCACAGGGTCTGAGGCAGCAGCAGACGTGGCAGCCCAGGGTGGCACTGGCCCCTGTCCTTCCCTCCGGCCTCAGGGGCAGAGGGAGGCCCTGCCTGTAGGTCGGGCCGCAGAGGTGCACCGAGGGGGTGGGGGTGTGGGGGTGCAGTCCCGGGTCCCTGAGAGCCGCGCCCAAGGGGTCCTGTTGGGGGTCAGGGCTGCCATTCACCAAGAGAGAGCAGCCCGGAGGGGTCCCCGCCCGGGGAGGGGCTGGCCAGCAGGTGCCGGCGTGCAGGTGGGTGAGAAGGAGGAGCCGGGCTGGTGCTGGGACCGCAGGCCCCGGAGACACTGTGGGCGGGCTGAGCAGGGAGCCGGGCGCCCGGGCTGCAGGGCAAGGACAGAGCCCCCATGTCCCTGGAGGCCCGGTGGCTGCAGCAGGTGCCGGGCTCCCAGGTCTCCGCAGTGAAGCCCAGGCAGACAGGGGTGGGGGACGGGGGGTGAAGGATGGAGGGGGTGGGGGAGGGCTGCAATAGGGGGACAAGCAGAACGTGTATGATGGCTGCACACGTCATACAGGTGGAGGCTTGGCCGCAGAGAGCAGAGTGTCCCCGGCATGATGACTCCTACATCCTGGAGGGGGGACCCTGTCCCACCTCGGAGGGGCGCCCTGCGTCCCCGGGCGCCCACGCTGAGAGCGTCAGCGTCTCTGTCTGGGAGCAGCGGTCCTCCTGGAGCCGGCTCCGCGCAGGGCGGAGGGTGCACGCCAGTTTGGATCCACAGGGTCACAGTCGCAGTTCTGCCAGGGGTCAGGGGTTAGGGCGAAGGGGCCTTTTCCACCTGGGGAGCTCCCGGAACCCCCTCCCCGCCATGCCGCCTCCTGGCTCTCCCTTCACCGCCCTCCGTGCCTGCTGCGGGGGCTCAGGTGCGAATGTCCGAGTGGGGCCTGGAGCTGGCAGCTCCTCCCCACGGGTGGTCCTGGGCCTGGCAATGGGCAGTAGGACCGGCCAGCCGGTGAGAGCCCAGCGCCAGTCCCTGCCCCCACCCGTCAGCCAGCCGGGCCCCAGAGCCAGGCCATTCCCCTTGAAGTGATAAGGGGAGGTCAGCGCCATCCTTCAGAACGAACCTCTCCCGGTGAACAGCTTCCGCCCGTCACCCCGTTAGGAGCCGTCCCACACTCCGTTTGCTTTTGTTAGTTTGAAAGCTGCTCCCTGGGCCGTGTGCCCAGTGGGCTGGAGGACCGGGGGGCTGGCCAGACAGGAGGAAGAGAACCCACCCCCAGGGTCACGGCCGCCACGACCTTGGTCCTGGCCCACAGACCGGCCTCCCCCATCGGACGCTGCTGGCCTTTAGGCGACCTTGGTGGCTGCTTCCTGTTTTGTGGAAACTCCACATGCCTCCGTGCAATGGGATGGGACTCATGCTCCTTACTGCTCTGACACCTGCTGCTACGTGGGCGAACCCTGGGGACATGCTGGGTGGAATAAGCCGGCCTCAGGCGAGTCCACTTAGAGGAAGAAAGTAAAGTATGGATTCACCAAGACAGGAAGTAGGCAGGTGGACGGGTGCCAGGGACTGGGGAGGGGGTGGGGGTCAGTGTAGTGGGAGCAGAGGTTCGGGTTTGCGAGATGAAAAGCTTGGAGGTGTACAGCGATGGCGGCACGCATGGGGAGGGCACTGAATACCAAACTGTGCCCTTAAACACGGTACATGTTAGTGTGGCCGGCATGGCTCAGTCTTGAGCGTTGAGCTATGAACCAAAAATTCAAGATTCGATTCTAGTCAGGGCACATGCCCGGGTTATGGGCTGGACCCCCCATGTGGGGAGTGCAGGAAGCAGCCAATCAATGATTCTCTCTCATCATTGATGTTTCTATCTCTCTCCCCCTACTTCTCTCTCTCTTCCTCTCTGCAATCAATAAAAACAACAACCAACCAACAAAAAATAACGGTCCATTATAATATATTCTGTGTATTGTACCACCATTGCAAATAAATAAATAAATAAATAAATAAACAAATAAATAAATAACTTTAAAATTTCTGTGCCTTAGTCTGCTTCACTTTGGCATTGACCTTTGACCCCGGTAGACTTGGGGGCTCACTAGGGAAGACGCTGGCTGGGCACTGGATGTTAGGGTCAAGCCGCAGTGCGTGCGGGGACGTGGACATGGGAATGTCCTTGCCCCTTTCCTCCTGTGGCCAGGATGGCTGCGTCCGCTCCTGCCGATTCAGAGGCCAGAAGGGGGAGTGCAAGAGGCGGATGATCGATGTACCTCTCTCATCGATGTTTATAGCTTTCTATCCCTCTCTCTTCCTCTCTGTAAAAACTCAATAAAATATATTTTTTAAAAAGAGAGAGAACCTGGCATCACAGGGTTCTCAAACAGACATTTCATGTTAACCCGGCCGGCCCTGAGACTTACCCACCTTCCTGAGGCCAGGAGGTTCACGAAGCCGGAGTGGAAGGGTGTTTGTGGCGAATACAAACGCCTGGTCTTGTTCTGTTTCTGCAGGTCTCGCCATTCAGCGGTAATGAGATTGATCTCAAACCCCGCTCTCGTTCCCCACCCAAGACAATTGCGAGGGGTAATTTCTGGTGTGCCGAGGCCCCCTTTTGTGCTCCTTGGCTTTGAAAACGTGAAGGCTTTGTAAATTGTGCACTAAAAGGCTGGCTCTGTATCGGACAAAACAAAAAGGCTCTCTGATGGCCCCCGTGAATCCTGCGTGCTCCTCCTTAGCGGGGCTGCTGTGCTGGGAAGACGCGTCACAGTTGGCAATCAAGCTGCATCCTCATGTGATACAGGCCGAGACGTTTTTCTCTGTCGACGGATGAGGGCAAGGTTGTACCAGGACACAGCTCACGGCTGCACGTGGGCCCTGCCTCTCCGGCCGGGCCGGGCTGGGTGTCCGCCTTTCAGGGGGCCTGAGTTTGGTGGCGGAGCCATTTCCGGGCCTCCAGCGGGGCGTCTCACAGGCACTGGGGCCTCACAGCAACACGGAGTGGTCGCCGAGTCTGTCCAGCAGACGGGCACAGGCTCCGAGGGGTAAGGCCAGCTGCAGGCGCGTGGCGGGGATTTGAACCCAGGTGGATTGGTCTGAGCCCAAGTCCCATCCATCTCTCTCCGCCTCCCCCCTGGCGGGTCGGGTGGACGGGAGTGGGTGGGGTCAGGAGCAGGCAGGCACAGTGTCCTCGGGTGTTTGTAAACATGTCTGTGCTGTTTTCCCAAAGGGTCTCCCTCTGTGTCCCGGGTCCCCACCGGTCAGTGGAGGGCCGTGGCCTCACACTGTGCCTTCCCCTTGGGGGCCCTTCAGCACCGTGGACAGAGGAGAGGGACTCCGGGCAAGGAGAGGGGCTGGCAGAGGACAGGGGCGTTGGTTCATTTCTTGTGCCCCACCCACCCTCCCCTCTGAGATTTGCCCCCTGTTCCGTTGGGGCTGGGTGGAGGGGGTATGAGGGACATCTGTGACACTGACAGCAATAAGAGAATGTATATTAAAGAATAAAAAATTCAGGGACAAAGACGATTTAAAACCTTCATCCCTGCCTGGTCAGGTCGCTCACTGGGGACATTTGGCTTCAGAGCGGACAACGAGGAACCAGGAAAACTTTTAAGTGGGACACACTAAAGTAGCAGCTTGTTAGTCTGGTTGAGGACGGAGTTGTGGGAATTCGCTTTCCGCAGGAATGGGCTCTTTAATCAGACGCTGATGAATAGGCCCGCTGGAGCCTCAGAACTTGAAGGGCTTTATTTTCCTCTTGCCGCTGCCGGGGCGAGTGGCGTCCGCTCGTCTGGCTTTCATCATTATTTTCATCCCGCTAATTAGCTCCGCCAGCCAGATGCGGCGTTCCTGAAAGGGGCCGCGGTCACCTGAGCGGGTGCTCTGCAGGGAGCTGCTGCGGGGTTTGTGTGGGGAGGCCGCTGGGAAGGGCCAGCGACGGGGCCCCGAGCTCTTTCCTGTCCAGGAGGGTCCATGGCGAGGCCGGCGTCTCCGGTCTACCCCACAATGAATGTGAATGCTCTAAACGGAATGCATTTCAGAAAGTTCTAGAATGTGAGTTTCTTGAGTGTCTTCTGCCGCTGGGCCCCGTGCCGGTTTCATGAGCTAAGGAGAATGAGACCCCGTCCCCTGGGCCTGGAGGGAAGAGGCGGGCAGCCAGGGCCCCGTGAAGGAGCTGGCAGCTGCTCTGGACCCTCCACAGCCTCTGCTCCAGGCCCAGGCTGAGGCCACCCTCAGCAGGCCCAGGGGGGGCGTGCAGGCTCCGAGTTGGATCCTGGATGCCCCACCTGGCCCAGCACTGTTCTTGCTGTGTGGCCGGGGCACATGACTTGACCTCTCTGTGCTCTGCCCTCCCCACTGTTGAAGGAGGTGGTGATGGCTGCCAGCTACGCAGCCCTTTGGAACAGCCATTCTAGCCACCGGCTTTCTAGCCGAAAAGCCACCCATAGTATATGCTTCAGCACTGCTTTTATTTGAAATTATTAACTTTAAACAAACAAACAAACAAACAAACAAACAAAAAACAGTAGAAATTTGTTGCTGGGTAAAGACCCCACCAGCCCAGAGCTGAAGGCCACAGGAATCGGGGGAGTTGGTGTGTCTCCCACAGAGGACTGACTGCTCAGGTCCCACCGCCTGGCTCGACTCCATGGTCGCTGAGCTGGGGGCTGGGCTGTGGCCGCAGGACAGGAGAGCCCTGGGGAGCAGGGCCAGGGTGCGGCTCGGGGTGTCTCTGCTGGTGGGGAGGCCCCTCCCGCAGAAGCTGGGTTCCGGGTCTGGGGCAGCCTCTGGAGGGAACAGCGGCCCATGTTTATAGCACGAAGGGCCGGGTGTAGACAGCCAGCATTGGGGTCCCCACAGCTCCCCTGTGGTCACATCCCCGCCTGGCTGCCTTCATGGCGCCCTTGTTCTGTGGGCATTTGTTCTGCAACTTCATTGCGTCCGAGCTGACTTCCTTCTGGGCGCGGCCGCAGGCTGCTGGGGACGCGCCTGGGGCGGTGCCTCCGAAGGGCCTGTTGGCACCAGGCACCAGGAACACGTGCCCGCACCTGCCCGTGCCATTCCTCAGCTAGGAACGTGCGACACGCGTGCTCAGGACTCAGCCGGAAGGACACACATCTCCGCTGAGTGTAGCATTAGGAACATGCGAAGGGCCTGTGTGGTTCCCATGTGAATCACTTCCAGGGCAGCATGGCTGGGCTGTTCAGTGGCTACTGTGTCGCAGTCGTTAGAAACTAACCTTCACGAAGAGGAGTCACCATCGGAGAGGGATTGTAAGAGATAATGCTTAAAAGGCACCAAAAGAGCAGATACAGTAAATCTCACTGTTTGGTTCCGGATGAGAAATAAAAACGCTGTTCCCTGGTGCTGTGCCTGCAGGTGTGTTGCTGTGCACGTGCCTGGACTGCGTGCACGCGTGCCTCTTGTCAGGGAGGAAATGCCATGCGCCCTGCTGGAGCCTCTGCTGGACCCAGCGGCTCGGAGCCTGGGGAGAGAGTGCACAGGTGCTCAGCCACGGGGGCTCCGTTCCTTCGGCTCAGAAAGCAGTGATTCAGTGTTTCTCGTGAGCCTGCGTGGGCTGGGTGGTTCTGCCTCTGCCTCCTGGGGCCACGTCCTGGCTGCCTTTGTCTGTGGGCCACCGGCAGGTCAGGCTGGTCTCAGTGACCCGGCCACCTCCCTGTCATACCTAGGGCCTCGATGAAGTGGCTGGAACAGGTGCGAGGGCTGGGACGCTCTCTCACGGCTGCCTCGTCCTTCTCTCTCGTTCTCCAGGAGCCTGGCACGGCTTCCCCAGGGCGAGGCGGCCCTGTGCTGAGACACAGAGGCAGAAGCTGAGGCCAGTGGCCTGGAGAGCACCGTCATGCTCTCCACACTGCTGTCCAAGCACGCTCCCAGCCGCCACACTCCGGGCGGGCGAGTCGACCTGGTTAGGAGCAGGGCACACACACACACACACACACACACACACACACACACACTGCGCCTGGAGGAGGCCGAGGGACGCTGAGCGGACCAGAGAGGTTCTCATTAGTGTGAGTGTGTGCATGTGTGGTAGATCGTGTGCTTGGCGGGGACGGGGTGTGGGATCACGGGCCAGCCTGTGTGTCTGTGCACATACCCACATTTCTGCTTTTGATCCCCAGCTCGCCTAGCACTCTTGCATTCTGGGGGCAGGCAGTGATTCCCGTCTCGGGGCTCCGTGCTCCACGGGGGATGGACCGGTAGCCAGGGGCGCCACAGCGTGAGCTGTGTCTTTAAGGCTCCCTGGCCACAGGTGGCCGCTGTAGAGAAGCTCCCCGCACGCACCTGTGGGCTGTGTGCAGCTCAATGTCGGCGTCTTTCGCCCCACGGGACGCTGTGACCCGGCGGGCCGTGCTGGCTCAGGGAGCTGTGCTGGACACCGGCTCAGCCTAGGAGGTGAGTCCCATTCTCACAGACGAGGACACCGGAGCCACCATTCTCAGGTGGCCGACCCCCGTAGGTGGTGGGTGTGCAAAGGTGCTGGAGGCCGCTCACCCCGGGGGACAGGCCCGGGTGCTGCCTGTAAACCCAGAGCCACTTGCGAGCTGGGCCTGTGTGTCGGCAGGTGAGCCTGTCCCCTTTCCATACAGGGGTGTGGGGGGATGAGGCTCCGAGTTACAGGGGAATGTGACACTGCTCGAAGTCCCTGACTGGGAATAGAACCGGGACCTCCTGGTTCATAGGTTAATGCTCATCATGGCGCCACACTGGCCAGACTCCATTGAGTCTTAAAATGTACATACATTACAGGTCACTGTCCACCCAGATGCGTCCCATCCCCCTTACAATCCCTCGTGTATTCCCTTTGCGGCCACCACTTCCTCTTTCCCACGCCTGGCAATGCTGCCTGCTTGCCACCCTGTGAGGTGCCTTTGCAGACGCCATAGGACAGGAACCAAGCGGTAGGTACACAACCGGAATCGTCAGGCATTACCTGGATGAAATCATGCCATATGTACACGGTGGGATCATGTGGCATGTACACGATCACGTGGTATGTACATGTGTGGGATCATGCAGCATACATGAGGATGTGATAATGCAATGTATACATATGTGGGATCATGCAACACATATGTGGATGGGATCACGGAACAGGTACACAGGTGAGATCATGGACATGTATATGTGTGAGATCATATGATATGTACACAGGTGGGATCGTGTGGTATGCACGTGTGGAATCATGGTATAGGCACACGTGTGGAATCATGTTATATACACGATCACATCATATAACACACATGTGGGTGGGATGCGGTGCATACACACGTGGGATTGTGCAACATGTATGTGTGTGGGATCATGCAATATGTACACATGTGGGATCATGGGCATGCATGTGGGTGGGATCATGAGATGGAATCATAGCCTGTTTGGTCTGGCTTGCGCCTAGTTTTCTTGGGGGCCTTGGTCTTGGCACCCGTCGTCTTGCCTTGGGGAGAGATGGCCAGTGGGGAGGCGGGTGTGGGTGCTCCCCCTGCGAAGGCCTCCCTGCGCCCTGCCGCCTCCACACCAAAAGGAAATCAGTCCTTGTCGAAGCCCCCCATTTTTGGGGTGGTTGTCATGCAGCCACAGGCAATGGGCACTCAGCTTCCGGCTGGAACAGGTTTACCGGGTGGGGCTTGGACGTCGGTCAGGTGGAGCCTGGAGAAGGGGCTGCGCAGGGCTGCGCGTGCTCCCCCCCCCCCCCCCCCATACACACACACGCTGTCCGGTGAGGAGCCGGCCCGCAGCCGGGCTCGGAGACGGCAGACTTTTAAAAAGCAGCGCTCGTTCATCAAACCTAACGGCCTCCGATGTTTTTATGGGGGTTTCAGCATCCAGTGTTGCTAATTGCTTTTCAATTTGAGACTCTCCCGTGGAAGTGAGTCAAACGATCTCGCACTCTGCGGATGAGCTGAGACTCCGCATGGATTTCCAAGTGTGATTTAGGGGAAAAAGCACGCGGAGGAAGCTTGATTAAGGAGCCTTTTATCGCTGTGGCTCCCAAACACCGAGAGTTAATTACAGGGCGCGGGCTCTGCATGGGCTCCTCCTCGCGGGCTGGGCCTAGGCCGGGGCCGGTCGCTCACACCTGGGCTGTGAGCCTCCACGGCTTCCTGTGCACAGAGGCACCTTCCGTACGTGGCCGGACGTACCTTCTGTGATCACACCGGGAAGCTCTAGCGCAGCTCCTCTTTACTGGCTTCACGAACGCGCTGGCAGCACAGTGCGGTGTAGACCCTTTCCCAGCACTCGCTTGGTGGGGTTCGCCGTTCTGCTCTCTCAGGGACGTGGCTGTGCTTTCTGTCCCCGCCCTCCTCTTTCTCAGACCCAGACGGAGGTGGCGGGGCTGAGGGTGTCCCTTCAGAGGCCGGCGCTGAGTTCCCGTCTGTCGGATGCTGAGCTAGCGGGCCCCGCGAGGAAGTTTGCTTCCTTCTCTCTGCTCTGATGGGAGCCTCCAGAGCAGGGGTCCTCAAACTTTTTAAAGTGGGGGCCAGATCACGGTCCCTCAGAGAACTGGAGGGCCGGACTATATGAACTACTAATTCCTACTGTAACACCTCGGCTGCACTCACTGCCCAAAAAACCTGGCGGGCAGGATCAGACTCCCCTGGGGGCTGCATGTGGCCCGCCGGCCGTAGTTTGAAGACCCCTGCTCCAGAGCAAACCAGCGCTGGCTGCTTCTGCTGTTGAAGGCTGCACGACACTCTCTGGCCTTGGGCTGGCTCCGGGGGTCAGGGATGGGGGCCCCAGTAAGGGCATGTTGTGTCCTCCGGGGGGAGTGGGTATAGGAACAGGAAGAGTTGGAGAGGGCGCCCCTCCCTGGCCACAGCTCCTCTGTCCCAGCCACTGAGCTGCCCCTGAGGAGATTCACGCTGGGAGCCTGGCCAGAGCCCTCCCCAGCGCCCGGTGAAGATGCAGGTTCTCAGAGGGGCAGGGCCTGGGACGGAGCGGTAAGGACGGTGGGGCTGAGAGCGTGGGCTGGGCTCCGGGGGAGGGTGGCAGGCTCGCCCAGGGACAGGTGCCCATGGCCAGCAGGTCTGTCTTACCCACCTAGGTGCTGGGGGGACATCTGGCTGCGGAAGGTCCCATGATGCTCTGCTCTGATCCACCCCTAGACCCACCCCAATCTCCCTAAAGCCTCAGATTATCTACTTCCAGGGTCCACTCTGGGGCCGTGCCCTGGGCACCGAACCCCTCTCTCTCTCCTCCCTGGCTGACCTCCTCTCCCTGGAAAGCACGCCTCCCAAGCTTATGGGGGACACGCAGTTCCCGGAGCCAAGGCTGGGGGCACTGTCCATCCCGAGCAAGTACAACAGCAGAGAAGGCTGGGGACGCGGGGTCCACCGCCCGAGTCCTGCCCCCTCCACGCCCACCGGAGCCGGGATTGCAGACCCCGGCGGGCACTGGGGCAGACGCTGCCTCCCTCCGGTCCCCTCACCGGGGAGGGGAGGCTGGGGTTCTGTCTGCGCGCTGGGCTGTGGACCGCTGGCCCCTTGGTTTTGCTTTGTGAAGGAATAACGTTGTGATATGGAGCCGTCGCAGTCACACCTTGCGCCTCCGCCGTCTGATGTGTCTGAAGGGTCCCATGTCCAGTGGCTGGTCAGAGTGAAACGGAATGGCACAGTGCTCCTGCGCCAGCTGCTGAGCTGGGAGAGTGCCAGGAACTGTGACCCCAGTTCTACAGGGGGGGCTCCGAGGGCCTGGTGTTAACGCACATGCCATTTATTTATATTTATTTATTTATTTATTTACTTATTTTAATATATTTTATTGATTTTTCACAGAGAGGAAGGGAGAGGAATGGAGAGCTAGAAACATCGATGAAAGAGAAACATCGACCAACTGCCTCTTGCACACCCCCTACCCGGGATGTGCCCGCAACCAACGTACATGCCCCTGACCGGAATCGAACCTGGGACCTTTCAGTCCGCAGACTGATGCTCTACTGCTGAGCCACACCGGTTTTGGCAAGCACATGCCATTTAAAGGGGAAGCAAATGGGATGAAAATGGACTAGACCCTGTATTGCCGTGAGCCCCAGCCTCACGGGCCATATTCTGCGATGGGAATGCGTCTGGCCCTGGTGGGTGGGGGTGAGGGTGGGGGCGGGGCTGGGCTCCCTGCACGGGGAGCCAGCGGACCCTGGGGCCCCACAAACACACGATCGCTATAAATTAGTTTTTCCACACAAACTACTTTTTAACCTTTTCCATTGATCTGTTCCGCATTTGAAACGTCAGCAGATCTCCCCGTGCTTGGCCAGCGGACAGTTTGTTTTCCTCGCGGCTCAGAGCCGTGTTTCCCTCCGTCATTTGTAGCGCATTTCTCATGTCGGCCGCAGCCTCTTCCCCAGCTGGATGGCTCTGCACGGCGAGCAGGAGAGCGTTTAAAACTAACGGGGCAGCCGAGACCGGGCTGGTGCTGAGGTTTCTCCAGGAGCGCGTCTGTGCATGTAAATGCTCAGCCCCACTCGGTCTGGCAAGTGTCCTTCACACGCCTCTGCGTGGCAGGCACGGCGTGTTTGCGTGTGTGCGTGCGTGTGTGTGTGTGTGTGTGTGTGTGTGTGTGTGTTCGTTCCCGGTATTTGGTATTTCCTGCAAGTTGGTAGTTACATCTAAAGGTTGAATCAGATTCAGGGCTGTGGTTTCTTTGGGGTTGGGGGCAACAGGCAGATGTGCGCCCTCCCATCAAGAGACAGTGAGGTCTGATTCTCTCTCTTTTTATGACATCACTAGAGGTCTGGTGCACAGATTCGTGCACTGGCCTGTGGGGTCCCTCGGCTTGGCCTGTGCCCTCTCGCAATCCGGGATCCCTTGGAGGGTGTCAGACTGCCAGTTTTGGGGCACAGCCATGCTCATTGTGCATCATAGCGACTGGTTGAACGGTCAGACGATCACTTAGGCGCATATATCTATATATTTATATCTATCTATCTATATCTATCTACCTATATATCTATCTCTCTCTATATATCTATATCTATATATCTATATATCTATACATCTATATATCTATATCTATGTCTATGTCTATATCTATATCTATATCTATATCTATATCTATATCTATATCTATATCTATATCTGCCATCAGTGATCATTGCCCCAATTTATTCACTTATTAGGGATCGATTGCAAGCTGGTGATATTGCGATTTTCCCTTTACTATATGCACTACTTCCACAAAAGAACACTCATTAATTATTTAGTCATCACGAGAGACGGTCCATGCTGGGAAGGCAGTATACATGCTTCATTTATTTCCTTTGTTTACCAGCCTTCAGCATAATGACTCGGTTCTCTAATGCTCCGAGAGGTCCCAGTGAATTGAGCAGCATTATGATTATGAACTGGTGGCTCTGAGCAGTGTGAGGTATTTAAGCGGCCACGGCTGTTATCTTATTGATTCTAAAATTGCTCCATCACTGGCTTACGGGAGCATCTCCGCGTTGGATTCTAAAAGATTTGACGTGACCCCAATCTTGGCGAGCGCCTTTGCTTTCTCCTAAGACAGAAGGTTCCAGGCGTGCCTTGTATATCTTCTGCCTCACTGAGCCAGATACTTTTCTGAGAAGCGTTGCTGCATTTGAGTGGAGGGAAGTATTATCGGACATAAAGTGGTAGGAGCGCCCACCGCTACTGGGCTGGCTGGCTGTTGCTTTAGGGCTTTTTCCGTGGTCAGGCTAGGAAACACACAAATGATCTATAATAATGAAAGCGTAATATGCTAATTAGACCGGGCAGCCGAACGACCTTCTGGATGTCCTTCCGGATGACCTGAAGCCGGGGCTGTGAGGACTGAGGTAAGCCACCACGGCTGTGAGGGCCTTGCCCCTTACACAAATTTTGTGCACTGGGCCTCTAGTTTTAGCAACAAGGAAGGTATAAATTCATACTAGCATTTTCAATGAAAACGAAAGACGACAGGATTTTTACTTACCATCCTTCATCTTATCTCTGTATCTCCGTCTCCCGAGCTGAAGGTTCCGTTCCCCAGTCACACTACTGTAATTGCTGAGTCGCTTCATCCCTCAACACGCATGAACGACAGTCTCAGGATAATGCTACCACCATTGCTCTTGCCTCCAGCATGGCCGCGGCGGCGAACAGTATGGTCCCTGCAATCAGCTTAGGAGCTCCTGGCAGTTCTTTTTGTCCGTAGACGGGCGCCACCAGGGATGCACAGTATCGTGCTGTGATTTCAAATGGAAATAATTCCCCCCTAAGAGGTTATCCCATTAACTGGAAGCACAGCCGTGTTCATATGGCTCAACTTCCTTTGGATCCTGGGAATCAGTTTTAATTTAATTGCAGTTTATAAAAATATAAAATATTTACCTGTTTCCAAAGGCGGACCCATGAAACAAGGAATCTTTGTGAAAAGCAGCCTTCTCTCCTTGCTGTCTCCATGCTGTTCTGTCTCCCTCCAAATGTAATCATCAGAAATTATTTTATTAACTCAGCACATGTAAATAGATTTATTATTTGCTTTACTTTTAAAAAAATATATTTTATTGATTTTTTACAGAGAGGGAGGGAGAGACATAGAGAGCTAGAAATGTCGATGAGAGAGAAACATGGACCAGCTGCCTCTTGCACACACCCCACCGGGGATGTGCCCGCAACCAATGTACATGCCCTTGACCGGAATAGAACCCGGGACCTTTCAGTCCCCAGGCCGACGCTCTATCCACTGAGCCAAACTGGTTTCGGCTATTTGCTTTACTTTTATGTGTTCATGTATGCTTACATACTTAGAAAATAGTTTCGCCTTTCTTAAAAGTACATACCATATGTATTTTTGTCCACCTTGGTTTTTCCCCCCCAACTTAATAGTATCCCAGAGATCATTCCACATAAGTATATAGAGAAAATCTTTTCTGTTTTACAGCCGTGTGGTACATTCTGTGAATTTCCCCACTATTGAACGTTTGAATTAATTCTAGTCTTTTTCTATTACTAATTATACTTCACTAAACAGCTGGGTGCATATGTCTAATATTTGCCAGGATAGATTTTTACAGATGCAATTGCTGGATCAAAGAGTAATTGCACATGTCATGCCGCTCGATGTCACCGTGTTTCCACACCTTCTGCAATAGTTACATAATAGCGGGGTAATTTACAAACCCTATCATTTCTTTTGCACCTACTCACTGTGGACTTCCAGTAGAGACAGCCCTGCCCTTGTTAACTATTTCATTCACCTGAAATACAGTGGCTACAAAAAAGGCAAGGTGGGTGCTTAATTTCCCCCGTTATTTGTCAAAATCCATACCAATGAGTTGGTTCCCTAGCAATCTTCAGAGGTGATGGTAGTGATATATATATATATCCTATATAATAAAAGGCTAATATGCAAATTGTCTGAATGTCAGAACAACCTGTTGTTATGACATGCACTGACCACCAGGGGCAGAGGATCAATGCAGGAGCTGCCCCCTGGTGGTCAGTGCACTCCCACAGGGGGAGTGCTGCTCAGCGGCTCATGGCTGGCGAGTGCAGCCGCGGCGGTGGGAGCCGCTCCTGCCTCCGCTGCAGGCGGACGGTAAGGAGCGAGGGGTCCGGGACTGGGAGAGCCCCAGACTGGGAGAGGGATGTCTGACTGGGAGGCGGACATCGCCCCCTGAGGGGTCCCAGACTGCAAGGAGCTCAGGCCGGGCTGAGGAACCGCCTTTCCCCCAGTGCACGAATGTCTAGTAGATATATAAATGTATATATTTATTAATTTCAGAGAGGAAAGGAGAGAGAGAGTTAGAAACATCAATGAAGAGAGAAAATCATGGATCATCTGCCTTCTGCATGCCCCACACTGGGATCGAGCCTGCACCCCGGGCCTGTGCCCTGATTGGGAATCGAATCTGGGCTTACAGAGAAGTTGCCAGGATGGTGCAGAGGGTGCTGACTCTTCACACGGTTCCTGGTGCTCAGAGTCTTAATCACCAACCCCATTCGGGTTTGCAGCTGGGAGCAGCTCGGAGAGGGTGGCGACAGCGCCCGTGAGATAGAGATTGTGGCCGTTCTGACCTTGTCCCGAAAGCAAGTGCTCCTTATTGGGGCTCATGCCCAGGGACTCCTCTGTCACCAGCCGCTGCCCTTCCTAAGGGACTGTCACTGCCCAAAGAGGGCCCGCTGTCGCCCAAGTGGGTGCCTTCCTCAGTCTGGTCAATGCATCTCACCGCAGAGTGGACTTTTTTTTTTTTTTTAAATTTATTTATATTGATTTCAGAGAGGAAGGGAGAGGGAGAGAGATAGAAACCTTAAGGATGAGCGAGAATCATTGATCAGCTGCCTTCTGCATGCCCCCCGCTGGGGATCAAGCGGGCAGCCCTGGCATGTGCCCTGGCCGGGAATCGAACAGTGACCTCCTGGTTCATTGGTCGCTGCTCCATCACTGAGCCACCACAGCCTGGCAGGACTTCCTTATTAAAGCTCAGGGAACAGCGTTGCCTACTATTATCTCGTCTGTGTCCCGCTCCCTTGAAACAAGGGAGCGAACTATTTTCATTTTGAGAAAAAGCCTTCCTGGACGGCTGTCTCTGTCAGCTTTTCGGTGCTTCCCCTAAGGGCCTGATGGTTGTGCTGGAAGATTGAACGTGGCTCTTACTTCTTTTACTGATGCGGACCCAGAGGCTCACATGTTTGCCAAGAGAGAATTAGCTACTCTGGGCACGAAACAATTCTGTGCTAAAATGTTCCCCTTCATGGAGATACCATTTTCTCTTTGGACACTCCCAGGCTCCGCTCCGCCCAGGAGGGTGGGTTCCGACCTGAATCTGGAACCGGGTGGTCACCGACGGGCCGCCTCTCCTGGGCCCCGACGGCCCACGCGTTTGTTGGCCGCTGCAGGCGGGATCTCGGCCCGTCAGTGCGCGAGACGCTGGGCGGTTTGTTTGAAGGATGCCTGCTTCTTCCCCAGCTAAGTCCTGCAAGAACAGGGATCACGAATGTTTTCGCTCAGAATCCGGAGCCCAGGGTCCCCCGTGGTGCCCGGCCACGGGGAAGCTTAAGAGCTTTTGTGATAAATAGCAAAGCCTGCCAGCAGCTCTGTAATCCTGAGCGCGCCCCTGGGGCTGGCCGTTCGCTGGTTGCACAAAAGCTTCGGGACTAATTGCTCCTTCAGACCCGGCGATCCAACCGCAAACCTCTGCTCGATGCAGGTGAGCGTCGGGGAAACACGGCTGCAACAGGTGCCGTCAGGCGCGAAGGAGACGATGTGAGAAAAATACTGTAGTTTTAATTCTCCCGGAGGCTTGTTGTCTCTCTTCACACGAGCTTCCCTCCCCTCATTAAAAGCAAAACAAAACAGCCAACCTACTCAATGTCGCTATGCAAAAATTGCTTGTTCAGACTTCACAAGCCACAAAATGTATTATTGCAATCTGTAGTTATGCAATAAACGGGCGTGGAACCGTGTAGCAATTCCCAGTATGAAAAGAATCGTAAAATCCAATATCCCTTTTTCTCCGGCAAAGCCTATATTTTTTAATAAACTGTCACTTACTCTGCTCTCTGCAAGCACCACGTTTCCCTCGCAGCCTGAATCCGGCGCTCTGTCTCATCGCGGGCATAACGAGCAAGCCCAGCAGCGCCTCGTCCTCCTGCTGAATCGCCCAGGGATTTGCGATGGTAAACACGTTTGCTTTTAAAGGAGCCCCAACTTTTAGGAGCTGCCCAAGGGCTGGCTGCTCCCGGGAAGGTGCGGGGACAGCTCCACAAGCCGCGGGGTTCCAGCCCTCACTGGTTATCGTGGGGTCTGTCACAGGCGGCCTTTTGAAAGAGCCCCCGCCTCCCAGTGGCCGGGGCTGTGTTCCCTGGTCCGGGCCCCCTGTCGCCACCGCCCAGTTCCCGTGTCCCCCGTCGGCAGCCCCAGGAGGCCCAGCACAGCCCAGGGGACCACCTTCCATTGTGGTTTTCTAGGCACCGATTTAGCAAAAACAGTGAAGGATTGGAAACGGACCCTGGAGGGGTTTCCTGAGTTCCCACAGGCAAGACTGGGGCTCTCTTCTGAGGAGGAGGCCTGGCCCTCACCCAGGCCGACCCCGCAGCGGCCTGTTCTTGGTGGAGGTGGCAGCTGCAGGCGGCCGGCAGCCCCATTCCCACCGAGGTTCCCCCACGAGGGGGCAGCAGAGATTCAGGGTGAAGCCAGCTCCGCCTTCTAAGTCTCCGTTTTCAGTCTGTTTTTCTCTGAGTCCAGATGCGCCTTTTGCCTCTGGAGAGCGGTGTTTCCCTACCGACCGCTGCTGTGCTGTCCGAGGGAGATGGTGCGGGCCCTGCCGGGCTGCAGGCTGGGGGCGATTGGAGGGTGATGAGCAATTAGCAATAACAGTAATAAGGAAGTAGCCTGCCGCAGGGGCACGGTGGCTGACAGGCAGCCAGGCCTGGGGGTGTGGGGG
The DNA here is from genome assembly GCF_964339955.1 of Pipistrellus hanaki. Classification (NCBI taxonomy): domain Eukaryota; kingdom Metazoa; phylum Chordata; class Mammalia; order Chiroptera; family Vespertilionidae; genus Pipistrellus; species Pipistrellus hanaki. The sequence goes on along the minus strand of NC_140516.1, from coordinate 51,068,474 downwards.
GCAGGGGGTAGGAGGAGTTATGTGTGGATTTAGGAATCTATGTTCTCCAAGATGCCCTCCTCCTTACTCAGGCCTCCAGGGGGGCACCTGGGGGTTGGCCCTGAAGACCAGCCCAGGAGCCGCCGAGGACAGCCTCAGTGGGGCTCACGGTTCCGTGGGGGAGGCCCGGACGGGTCAGGCCTGGATCCAGCGGGGCTGGGCATGGGGCTCTGTCGGGAGGGGAAGGTGACCCACAGGCACAGACAGACCAGATCAAGATGAATTACACACCCTCTAGAACAGGAGAAAAGTCCAACTCTCAACAGACCAAGGTGAGAGAAACCACAGGTTTTCATGAGAAACCTCACGTGTTCATCCGTTCATGTGAATCCTAGGGTCCTGAGAAGGGCAGATTCAGCTCTTCTCTCTCCATATGCATCACCCTCCCCACCAGTGGGAGGAGAGCGGAATTGTGGGGATGTGGTCTGTGCTTTCTCACTCACACCAACACCCCTCGGCCGGCCCTGCCTCCTGCACCTGGGATGGTGGCTGTTCTGGTGGCTGTGCTGGTGGCCACACAGCTCTCAGCTGCTGGGAGACTGCGCTGATGCCACAGGTGAGACACGGGGTCTGGTTCTGAAAGGCTGGTCAGCACTGGGCCCCCTGGGCGTGGGGTGGGGAGGTACCAGCTTTTGGGAGCGGCTGCCCTCTGACCTTCCTGGGAGAGGAGTCCTCGGGGCTCCTGCCTCCATCCCAGCAGAGAAATAGCCAGGCTGGGGCGAGGGTGGGGCGCCCTGTGAATCTGGGGGGGAGGGTCTGCAGCTGCTCGGGTGGGATACCCTCAGAGGGCTCCTGGTCTTCCCAGCCCCTGTCTCAGGAACCCCTGAGCTCTGCACCCCCCACCCCACGGCTTGGACTCCATTGGCTCCCTCTCCCCATCCCGCCTTCAGCCTCGGGGTGCCGCCCACCTCGCTGGTCTCAGCAGTTTCTTTCTCGCCCTTGTCCTGGGGGGAGGGGAGGGAGAGGGCAGCCATCTGTAATTCCTTTATCATCTTTATCATCATCGTCATGGAAACAGCGAGGGCTTGGTGGGTCGTGTCTCATCAGATGTCCTCCAGTACCCGAGAGCAGTGACTCGTGCAAACGTGCTGAGTGGCTGCACGCGGCCCACGCCACCATGTTAATCCCGTGGCCGGGCAGCCGGCGTGGACGTGGCTCGGCTTCCTCCCGGCGCCGTGCTCAGGGGGTGACACCCGCCCATCTTTTCTCTTGGAAAGCCTCGGGCGTTTGGCGCTCAGGGCCAGCCGGAGCTCCGGTGGCATTCGCAGGTCATTTCACGGGGATGCGTGAGGATGTCCGTGGAGGTGAGTGTCCGAGAGGGGAGGCGCCCCCGATGGGCAGTGTCTGCCTGTTTCTAAATGAGAGGAGCCTGGAAAGAGGAAACAGACTTGTGTTACCGTCCGCTAAAATGTCCCAGATCAACTCGACGTATTCCCCCCCGCCCCCCCCATGTGTATTTCCAAGTATCCGCCTTCATCGGACGGCGAATTCCTCACCATGGCTTCAGGCTCGTAGTCCGTGGACAGTCTAACATCCAGCCGCACCCTCCGCTTCCTGCTCCCCTCTGTGGTTTACACTCAGTTTTGATCGGAATGCCTTGATTGTCAACGGTGACGCGGCAGAGTCGGGGACCTCCCCACCGGTGGGGGTGATGTGAGTGAGTGTAGCCGAGCCCCACAGGCCGGTCCCCTTCCCGGTGTCCGTGGCTCCGTCCACCAGGAGCGTAATTAATCCCGAGTCCACGAACGAGCCGCGCCATGTGCCTTGTAAAGCTGGAGAAGGTGCACGTCCCTCTCGCGGCTTGGTTGTCATGGTTACCGTTTGGGGAGCGTTTTATGACCAATCCCCAGCTCCTTCCTTTCTTACCAGGGTCGTAATCCGTGGATTTGTGGCTCTCCATCGGCCCGGCCTGGCTCTCATTCTGTCCCCACGAAACGCCGGGCCCTGGCCTGGAGGTGGGCCCAGAGACGCAGGGGCGGCCGGCGGTGTGGGCATGGGCACATCCCGGGAGTCAGGCTGGACGGTTAATGGCAGTGCCGGGGCAGCCGGTGCCAGGTGGCAGGTGGTGACACGCCTGCGTGGCCAGGGGAGGGACCAGGATTATGCAGTTTGAGGCAACAGATGGAGGATTCGGGCCTTGGAAGGGAAAACCGTGTTCTCTGCTGAGACACCTGCGATGCTCTCCCTCAGAGCCTGAGGGCCCTGGTGGACCCCTGCCCTCAGGAGCCTGAGGGGCACCTGCCCCAGGAGCACCCCGCCCCAGGAGCACCCTGCCCCAGGAGCACCCCGCCCCAGGAGCACCTGCCCCAGGAGCACCCCGCCCCAGGAGCACCCCGCCCCGGGAGCACCCCGCCCCGGGAGCACCCCGCCCCAGGAGCTGATTGTAACTGTCCAAGCTTCCCTGTAAGGGGACAGTGCCCAGTGTAGGGAGGGGGGCAGGGCTGAGTGACCATATGGGGACACCACGGAGGCGATCTTGGCCCTGGCTGGCCTTCTTCCCCTTCCCCGCCATTCCCTCTCTCCCCCTTGTCTCTCTCTCAACCTTCATCTGCTTTGGGCTCTGGAACAGAATTATGCTTCTTGACTAAATTCCACTTCCCCTCAATTTAGATGTCCCCTGGTTCTCAAACTCCTAAAATAAAAATAGGGTCATCATTATCTAGAGGTCACCCCTTCTGTAACCCCTGACCCACTTGGCCTCTGGTTGATGTGTCCGGCCTGTCGGGGTGCTCACGTACCTGTAGTCAGCTGGTGGTCTGTTGCTCTGGGTCAGTCCCTGTGGGGACAGGCCACTTCCTCTGACTGCAGGCGGGAGCTGGCCAGCCCTCACGCCCCAGGCTGGCAGGGATGGGTGAGGGAGGGAATGGAGACACCGGGCACCTTATAAGCTTCTTCCTACTCTCAGGCTAGTTCCTGTCCCATTGGTCAAAGCAAGTCACGTGGCCAAGCATCACTCAGAGAAGAAGGAGTACAGGGGACGTTGCAGGGAGAACCTACATTAGGGCCGTTGGTCTAACCAATGGGCCACATTGGACACGAGTTAGGGGGCGTGGCTTTGCTGTGTGACTGTGGCCAAGTTCCATACCTCTCTGAGCCTCCATTTCCTCATTCATTGAATGGGATACTCTGTGTGGTGTAGGGGCCTCGCTAGGATTATGTGAAATAATGCATTTAGAATGCTTGGCAAAATGCTGGGGAAAACGGTTAAGACCAATAAATGGTGGTTCCTGCTGCCTCCCCAGGAGACGGTCCAGTAATAGCAATTACGATATTCCTGGTGGTCACTGAAGCATTGGGCCATCCCAGTTTCCCAGGCCGTCCATCGGGGTCTCAGCTCCGGAACATCCTCGAGCCCCCCAGACCGAGGTGGGGATGGAGGTGGAGGTGGAGTGGGTGTGAGGGTGGAGGTGAAGGAGGTGGGGCAGGGGGTGAAGGTGGGGGAGGTGAGAGTGGAGGTGGGGGTGGGGGTGGGGATGGGGTGGGGGTGGGGGTGAGGATGAGGATGGGGTGCAGGTGGAGGTGCAGGTGGGGGTGCAGGTGGGGGTGAGGGAGGTTCAGGCAGAGCTGCTGGATCTGTTAGTGTAGCTGCCAAAGGTGTGCGCGCGCTTTGTCGTGAAAATGAAGCCTGGTTTTGTTCCGCACGCTTCCGCGTGGAATTAGTGAGGTTTTAATCGCGAATCTGTAGTTGGCTCTAAGTGTTGTTTATTAGAGGGATTGCTTCCCGTGCTGACATCTGCAGCGGGAGCCGCGGAGCCAGGCGCAGGGAGGGCGGCCGTGCGAGCGCTCTGTTCTGCTCCCGAGCAGCCAGGTGCTGGGGCGTCAGCGATGGAAGCTGCCCCAGGTTCAGAGGAGCAGAACAAACCCGGTGAATGACGAGGGGTTTGGAACTTCAATCTGGCATTAAACTGCTGCCGTGAACTACCCACAAGAGGAAGCTTTCTCAGGGGAAAGAGTTCTGTTGTCTCCAGACCCCGAGAAAGGTGGGGTGGACATGCGCGGAGCAGTGGCTGTCTAACTCTGATCGGCTAAGAGTGTTCAGATTGGTATTTCTGGACACAGTCCGAACCCCGTGTGATGGCGGGAGCTGGTTAGGCTGATGCTGCAGGAATACCCCGCACGATGGAATCGCCCGGGGATTCAGTCTGCTCCCGACACCGATGTATCGCGGGAGAGAAATTTCTCCTTCCTCTCGACATCTCTCCCCAGATCCTTAAGAGCTCCCTCAGAAGGCCCGAGAGCAGTTTTAACAGCCTAGAGTCCCTCTCCTCTCGGTGACTGTGGGCTCCGATGGGCTCCTAGAGAAATACTCGAAATGAAAATGCTTCGCCCACGTCTTTGCAGCCGAGGGACGGTGCTCACAGTCTCAGACATGGGCGGGCATGCGTGCCTTCCGGGGTGACCCCTGGAGAAATACGGGTCCGGAGGCCAAGAAGGTTTATTTAAAAATAAAAACGGCAGTGTTGGCTGCTTTCTATTACAGCTCTTCTGGTTGTTTAACTCCCAAGGCTCGGCGGCTGCCATTTAATGTTGAACGCGCAGACCTGCTGCAGAGAACTTCGGGGACGGAAGCCCTTTTCCGGCTTTAGTGTGACGTGATGGACACATTGTGTGAGACTTGGAGGCACACAATGAGTTGACGGGATACACTTATATTTTGCAAAAACGATTACCACCATAGCGTTAGCTGACACCTCCTCACCTCGCACAACGACCACTGATGAGTTGAGAGCATTTGCTATCTGCTTTCTTTCTTTTTTTTTTTTAAAGAAAAATTTTTAAACATATTTTATTGATTTTTCACAGAGAGGAAGAGACAGAGAGAGAGAGCGAGCTAGAAACATCAATGAGAGAGACATCGATCAGCTGCCTCCTGCCCATCCACCACTGGGGATGTGCCTGCAACCAAGGTACGTGCCCTTGACCAGAATCGAACTTGGGGCCTTTCAGTCCCTTTTCCTGAGGTGAGTGGTCCTTGAACCGAAAGCTCGCCACGCTCTCCCCTCCGACCACAGGAAGCGTGGCCGCTCACCAGCCCAGCACCAGGTCGGGGGTAAATGTTCTCCCTTTGAGTTCCTGCCCGGAGACTCAGCCGGAGCGCGGCTTGGACCCGAGTGTATTTCTTTGAAGCACATTGGCCTCATTTCTATGGATCCTTTGGACGATCCTGTGAAAGATGCGTGTTTTCATGGGGGAATGGCGTGAGGGAGCTCAGCTCCAGCTGCTGCTGTCCCGTGTGCCAGGCCCCGGGAGGCGGGCCCCGGGTCTGCGATACAGCAGCCGCGGCGGAGAGGCGGGCGTGGGCTCCTGCGAGCGGCTTTCCCCGCCGCAGGTCGGCTGCCCCCGGTGCCCCCGGCGCCACGCGGGCCCGCCCGGAGCCGGCTTCCGGATGACAGGCTCACCTGCGTGTCTGCCACCTTCGCCGGCCCCCTCTGCGGGTGCACATGTGGATTCTGTGAGCCACTGACTTGACCTCTTTTCCTGAAACCAAGATGCACCCCCTTTTGCACGGAGAAGAATCTCCCCGGGGGCATCGCTCTTCTGGGGGCATTGCTCTGCTGCAGAGGGGGTCCGAGAAGCATCTTGAAGACAGGGTCCTTGGCCACTAGGCCCCCGCCCAGCTCTTCACCCAAATCACCATTTCCTGTCCTTCCAGGCTCCCGGGTCCTCGCTGTGTTCGCTTCCGTTGCCAGGAAAGGAACTTCCACACGTGCCTGTTTTCTCTAAGTCCCTAGACTTTCGCTGCCATGGCCCAGGGCGTGTAACTCAGTCAGCTCCCCGAGAGGGAGGTCCATCCGGAGCCTCGGAACCCCATCTTTTATCGACAACAAAATCCATCAGCCCCGGGTACCCGTTCCTGAAATCACCACCTGGAGGCCGTGGCTGGAGTGTCCCCCAGAAGCCGGATCTAGGAGCGAACCCCCCATCCCTGCTCCCCGGGCTGCTGCCTCAGTGAGCGCCCGGTGGCTCTGAGCTGCGCGCCTCTTCCGTTCTGGCGGCCAGGGCCCTCCCCGGTGTTGGCAGCCCCAGCGCCCTCCACAGGCTTCGGGGGGCCTTCCCCTCCGGCCGCTCCTGTGGCCTCAGTGCACCCCCAGTGCCTCCCTGGTCCGAAGAGGCATCCCTCCGGCCTCCGCCCCATCCTCAGGGGGCGTTCCTCCCTGTATCCGGTCTTCTCTGTCCCTTCCAAGGACGCTTGTCCTGGGATGTAGGCCCCTTCCCCCAACCGCAGGATGATGTCAGCCTCAGGTCCTGCATTAGTTCCGTCCGCGAAGACCCTGGGGTTTGGACACGGGCCACCACTCAGCCTTCTGACCCTCCTTCGCAGACTCTTCCTCTGAGTGTGGCCGCTTCCCTGCAGCTTCCTGCGCCCGGCGCTGCTCTGACAGGAAGTCACCTTAATCCGGGGTCTGATCAGGAAGTCACCTTAATTCGGGGTCCGGTGCCGTATCCCCCTCCTACACGTTAGATGCCTGTTGCCTGTCTGTGCCGGCGTGGCCACACGCGTGTCCGAAGTCCTGGGAGTCCGGGTGAGTTTGGTGAAGTCCTTTGTTGCCTCCGCGCTTAGACGTGGCGGGTCCAGGAAGGCTCCTTGCATGCGGGCTCATTCATTGGGGACGCGGGCACTGAGCGGGGCATGCCCTTGGAGGGCAAGCTGGGCATGGCAGGCATGGGGACGATGCCTCCTGGAAGGGACCATGTTGTTCAGCACGCACACAATTAATCACTTAGTTACCAGGGCACGGAGAGCCGCAGGGCGGTACGGTGGCCTCAGGGCACGGGGGGTGAGGGGGCTGGCCATGTCCCTCAGAGGCCCCTGGAGCAGTGGCTTGGAGCCGATGGCTGATGGATGAGCAGGAATCTGGCAGAGGGGGAGCAGCTAGGGAGGCCTGGAGCACCCAGGCCAGGGCGTCAGGAGGGTGAGGGGGCAGGAGGCTGGGAGCTCCTCTGAAGCAGAGAGCCACGTGTGACACAGACAGGCGGGCAGGCGCTTTGACACAGTGGAGACGCGAGCATGTGTCAGGTTTAATCCCCCCCCCCCCCCAGCTGCCCGGTGGAGAATGGGCACACAGGGGACGTCCAGGGCGGAGGGGAGGTTGGCTGGGCTGGGGGGGGGGGGAGCTCTGGGCACGGGGAGAAATTGATCGCCCTGGAAAACAGCCTCATTTACATGCAGAGACTCTCCCAATTTCACTTCATTAAAAAGGAATGCAGCTCAACCCAGGACAGCTTGGTAAATTAACACGTGAAGGGCAGGGGAGACGGAAAGCCAGCAAATGCCCCGCAGGGGGCGCTGCCTGCCTCCTTCTCCACCAGCTGCCAGGCCAGGGCTCAGCCAGCCAGGCAGTCAGCCCTCCAGGCTCTGCCCCGGGGGTGCCAGCTGGGCTCGGATGCTGAGGCTGAGACCAAGGCTGTGCCCGTGTTCCCGGCGGCACTGCCAGCTGGGAGGGCTGGCTGGGGGTGGGGGAGGGCAGGCCGTGCCGAAGCCCAGGCCTGGCGCTCAGCCGGGAACAGGCCGAGGCCGGGGCTGCCTGACCCTCAGCAGCTCTGGCTGTGAGAGGGACCGGCCAGGACCACCCAGCGAGTCCGCCATCTGGCAGCCCGGGCCTGGCAGGGCCGCCCACCCAGGACGTGCCCTCGGTGAGAGGTGATCAGCAGGTGGCTCCCTCTGCCTTCATCTCGTTTCTGAGGTGGCATCGGTGCCTGGCGGGCAGGGCTGTGGGCGGCACGGAGCGCGTGGTTGAGTCCGAGGACGCCTTTCGGAGCTGAAAGAAGGACGTTTCGCTGTCATGTGTGGCTTATCCCGGGCTGTCAGCCGATGGCCCTGCAGGTGGGAAGGCTTCCGGGCACCTGCCAGGGCCCGGCTTCCTCTTCTGGGACAGCCTGGGTGTCAGCCTGACCTGCTGCCCAGCTCGGAGGCTCCTGGACGCCCGGCCTGGGCTGTCCACAGGAACAGGAAGCCCGTCTCTGTCACACACGTCCTCCGTCCTCCGTCCTCCGTGGGGTGGGAAGTGCAGGCTGCGGGGTCTCCGTCTGAGCCGGGCCGACAGGACGTGGCTCAGCGGTGGGGGCATCGCAGGCTCCTGCGCCAGGTTGCCCTCCAGCCACAGGCTGAAACAGAGTGAGCTGTGTCCAGTTGCCGGGGTGAGACAGCAAACACCTGAGTTCGTTCTGGGACCCGGCAGGTGTGTGCGTCACAGCTCACCCGAGCATCATTGAGGGGATGTGGTTTAGGACAGGGCCCGGGGACGCTGGAACCTGAGCTCAGTGTCTGACTGGAATCTCTGTGCCGAAAACCATCACCACCCAAGTGTGGACGCTCAGCGTGGAGATGACAGTCACCTCTCGTGACCATGCTCCCACTAAGTGAGTACCACACCCAACCTGGACCCACTTTCCGTGGCTGGTGTGGCTGGCTCTGTGGTTGCATTATCAACCTATGAACCAGGAGGTCACAGCTCCGTTCCTGGTCAGGGTACAGGCCTGGACTCCATCCCCAATAAAGGGTGTGCAGAAAGCAGCCAATCAATGATTCTCTTTCATTATTGATGTTTCTGTAACCTCTCTCCTTCTCCCTTTCTCTCTGGAAAAAGTTATATATATACTAGAAAATTCATGCTTGGTGGTGGTGGGGGGTTTGGGGGGGGGCGGGGGTTCCCCTCAGCCCGGCCTGGCCCCTCTCAGAGTCTGGGAGCCCTCAGGGGTGGGAGACAACCCAGCAATCAAGGGAGGGTGACACTCCATCACACCTCTGCTGCTACCAATGCCGGCAGCGCAAGCCTCAGCTGACCCTGGTTACCTGCGCCTCATGCTGGCCAGGGGTGGCTGGGCAGCCACCATCTGGGGCTGGCCTGCACCTTGGGCTGGCCCTGGGCAGCTGGGAAGGTGACAGCTGAGGCTTGCTTGCGCCTCGGGCCAGCCCTGGGCGGCTGGGGGGCTGGGGTTCAATAGGATGATTAAGGATCATCTTTCTAGAATCAGAAAGAAAGGGCTATTGATCACTGTGTCCATTCTAGGCCTCGGGGCTGAAGCCAGGCAGGATTTGGGGGCACTCAGAATCCTCATCTGGGAGAATTCCAGTTTCCTTGGGTCCTTCTCGTGGAGTTCGGGGGTTGTGGGGCCGGAATCTTCAGACTAGCAGGTGCTGCCTCTGTTGGCTGGTTGGCGTGACAGGCACATCCCCACGTTTCAAAGGTATTCTTCTGTGTTTTCTCCCAGAAGCTAGCTTCCTGAAGCTTTCATGTCTGGGCCTGTGATCCATTTTGAATTAATTTTCATGTTCAGCTGCGGTGAGGGCTGAGGGCTTTATTCTTGTGTGAATATCCAGCCGTCCCAACAGCGTTTGCGGTAAAGACGATCTCTCTCCCATCAGCTTGCTCCGTGCCCGTGTTGAATCCCTCTTGCCCCCTGCCTGCTGCCGCTGATGTATTTGTGGGCACTTGACACCGCTGTGATTCCCGTGGCTCCTAGCGAGTCCCGAGGTCAGGCCTCTCAGCCCTCCAACTTCGTTCTGCTTTTCCAAAATTGCTTTGGCATTTTTAGAAACCTGTCATTTCCACGCACATTTTAGAACCAGCTTGTGAATTTTTACATAAAAGCCAGCTGTGCTTTTGATCAGGATTATGTTCCAGTGGGGGGGTGCTGATAGCTTAATAGTACTGAGTGTTCAATGTGATTTGCTTACCTCTTAATGCCGCTCAGTAATAGTTTATGGTGTCTGGTGAGCAGGTGTTGAACGCACTTACTGACTTTATTCGCAGTGTCTTGTTTTTGATACGACTGCAAAAGGAATTTTTAAAATTTCATTTTCCACTTGGTTTTTGCTAGTATATAAAATTACAACCGATTTTTATATCTTATTTATTATAGTTTTAAATCCTCACCTGAGGGTATTTTTCCTTTTCCTTTTCCTCTTTCTTTCTTTTTTCTTTCTTTCTTTCTTTTTTTTTTTTAGAGAGAGTGGAGGGAGGGAGTGGGGAGAGAAAAACATTGATGTGAGAGAGACACATTGCTTGGTTGCCTCATGCACTTGGCCCAACAAGGGCAGAGTATCGAGCCTGCAACTGAGGTACATGCCTCTGACCAGGAATCGAACCTGTGACCCCTTGGTCTGCAGGTCAACATTCTAACCACTGAGCATACTGGCTAGAGCCTATTGTTATATTTTGGATGTGTGTTCTGTGACCTTGCTCATTCACTGTTTAGTTGTAATTGTTTCATAAATTTCCTAGGATCATCTAGTAAACAGTGGGGTTAGGTACAAATAGGTAGTTTCACTTCTTCTTTTCTGACCTCTGTCCCATGTGCTTGTTTTTCTCTTTTCTTGTTTATTATCATGGCTAGGACTTCTGGTGCAATACGGAGCACAAGCAACGAGAGTAGACTTCCTTGCATCAGGCCCAGTATTAGGGCGGCGAGAGCACTCGGTCTTTGGACATTCAGTATGACTTCAGCTGTAGGTTTTCTGCAGATCCCTTCAGCAGACTAAAGATGTTCCTTTTTCATCCTAGTTTTCCTGGGATTTAAAAAACAATCACAGCCGAAACCGGTTTGGCTCAGTGGATAGAGCGTCGGCCTGCGGACTGAAGGGTCCCAGGTTCAGTTCCTGTCAAGGGCATGTGCCTTGGTTGCGGGCACGTCCCCAGTATGGGGTATGCAAGAGGCTTCTCTCTCATCGATGTTTCTGGCTCTCTATCCCTCTCTCTTCCTCTCTGTAAAAAGTCAATAAAATATATTTAAAAAAAATAAAAAACAATCACAAATAGTTGTTGGATTTTGTCAAATGGTCAAATGCTTTTTGTACCTATTGAAATAATTATATGATTTTTAAAAAATTCTGTTAGTAAGGCTTTTCAGGGGTTAAACCAACCTTGTATTCCTGAGATAAATCTCACATGCTCATGGTCCTTTCTTTATATATTGTTAGATTATATTTGCTAATATTTTGTTAAGGAAATTGGCCTTTTTGTTCATGATGTTCTTTTTTTCTCTACTTCTCTTATATTGTAACAGGTTTTTAGGCCACTGTATTACACCGACACTGTATACACTAACATTCCCTCCTCCTTTCTTTTCTGAAGGAGTTTGTGTAAGTTTCTGAAAGAGTGGTGGTTAGTAGTCTCTTCTGTAACAGGGATAGGGCTATTCAGAGTTTCTCTCTCCTCTTGTGTCAAATTTGTGTAGTCTCAAGGACCTTGGCCATTTCACCTCAGTTGTCCCGTTTGTCAGCAGTTGTCCAAGTGCTCTCTTATTTCCTGCTGAACACCTGTGGGTTTGGGGGCAACACTGATGGTTTGTCTTCTTCCCCTTGTTTTCTGTGACAGCACAGCCAGGGCTTGCCGATCCTGTTGATCTGTTTGTTTTCTTCTTTCATTGATTTCTGTGCTATCTTCATTCTCCCGTTCCTCCCTCTTGAGTTAGGCTTGTTTGCTCTTCTTTCGCTCTGTTTTGGAGTTACCCACTAGTTCATTAACGTTTCAGCTGTCTTTTTTTTGTTAATGTAAACATTTAAAGTTATAAATCTCTCTCCAAGCACAACACAAGCTTGTAAATTTCTCCCTAAGCACATCCCCAAAGCCACATTTTGTCTTTTTATTATCGTTCAATTTGAATATTTTCTGAATTTCCCTCGTGTACTCTTGTATGAGTCATGGATTACTTCGAAGTATGTTGTTTCATTTTCACACATTAACACTTTTTGAGGTATAATGAATGATTATAATTTAATATAGTATATTAATTAACAATGTAAAATTAATAATGCACAAGTATGCTTTAATTTTCAGCCATCGTTTTTTGAGATGTCATAAAGATGGACCAAAATTAATATAAGTACTAATATAATCCATTCATGATATAATAAATTAATATAATTAATTTCTAAATTAATTCCACTTTGGTCAGAGAACATACTTTATACATTCAATCATCTTACATTTAACAAGCCTCGCTTTATTGGCCTGCGTGTGGCATGGCTCGGTGGAGGTGCCGTGTGGACTTGCAGGGAACATGCTTTCCGCAGGTTTGGGGTGCCGTGAGGAGTCTCCTGTAGCTTTTCTCCTCTGTATCTCTGTTCTGTTCGGTGATGAGGGAAAGATATCAAACTCTTCAACAGTATCATGTAGTTGTCTGTTTACCCTTCACCTCCGGCGGGGTTTGCTCTATGGCGGTGGCGCTCTGTGGGGCGCAGGGCCACGTATGGTGGCTGGGCCCCGTGTCCCCTCACGCCGGTGGCTTTGAGTCGTGCCCTGTGCCTGGGAGGGAGCGTTGCAGAGACGGGATTCTGCCTGGGCCTCGGGAGAGCACCTCTTTCCTCTCTAAGCAGCTGGAATAGCTGCAAACCCGCCTCTGCAGGGGGTGGGAGGTGGAGGTAGCTGAGTCCAGTTCAGCCCTTCCCGCCCCAGCCTGTGCACTGCCCCGACAGCCAGGGTCCGGGTCCTCTGTGCACGGAGTCCGCGCCCGCCCTGCTCTCTCCGCACAGCACTGCCCGTTCATGCTCCGGTGGCTGGAGTCCCTGTCCTCTCTCCGGTTCCTTACGCTGAGGGAGGGAGGCTGCGGAGGGCCTCAGCATGGCCTGCTTTCAGACCCAGGTCAGGGGCGGGGACCCACCCCTCTGGTCCCTTCCTCCCAGGCCTCCTCCCGCAGGGCCCGCCTCCTCAGTCGCTCCCCGTGGCCTTCAGACTGATCATAGTTGTCTGGAGTTTTTAATTGTCATCTCTGTCCACAGCTAGAAGTGGACTAATCCATCTGCTCTCTACTTCCCCACAGTTTGCTGCGGTCCACTTAAATACTTCGATTCTGTCCTTATGAACCGTTATTTGTATCCTCGGGCTAGTATCTGAGTGGGCTTTGTAGGCAGCGGCTGTGCATGCATCTGCGGAAGCTGGCATTTTAACCCAGCCTGGGCTGCTTCCTCTCTGCCGTGCTATTTCCGAAACATTTCTGGTTAAAGGCATAAGCGCATCCAAGGCCTGTGGTGGCGCTGACCATCCGACCGTGGTTTGTCCGGTCTCCCCGCAGGAATGGAGCCTGCTCCAGAGGGCCGCCCCAGCTCCCCGGGCTCTCTGGTGGCCCGGAGGCCCATGGATGGCCGGGGTGCAGCAGGAACGGGGGTCCCTGGGCAGAACTCCTGGAGGGAGGGCCTTTTCCGGCAGAAGAAACCGGCGAGGTTTCCTGACTATCTTGGTTGACCTGAGACTGCATGTCCTTGGCAATAGTGAACGCTCTCCCTGGGCTGGGCTTACATTCTGTAATCTCTATCTCCGCTCCTCTCGTCGACGTGCCACGAGTTCGGGTTGTGGGTTTATCATGAAACTAATTCCCAGCCAGTGAGAGGACGGGCGGTGGGCCGGCCCGGAGGAGAACGTTGGCAGGTCTGACCTCAGGAGGCCGCCAGGGTGGCTTGCAGAATCGGCTGCCTGGGTCGGAGGGCGAGAGGCTCAGGCCTGGCTCCCCCTCGCTCTGCATCTGGGTTTGAGGCATCCACACGGGTGGTGTTTGCATCTCCAGACGGAGCGGCGAGGCCTGCTGGTCAGGGTGTCCCACTCCCATGTGATGGATGCTTCTCCTTCTTCCGTGTCCGGAATGGAAGGGGAGAAGGACAGGTTCCTGAGGGGAGGAGCTGGGGATTAAGAAATTAAAGAAAGAACCAAAACCGGTTTGGCTCAGTGGATAGAGCGTCGGTCTGGGGACTGAAAGGTCCCAGGTTCGATTCCGGTCAAGGGCATGTTCATTGGTTGTGGGCACATCCCCTGTGCAGGAGGCAGCTGGTCGATGATTCTCTCTCATCGACGTTTCTAGCTCTCTCTGTAAAAAATAGATTAAATATATTTAATAAAATATATTTAAAAAAATAGATGTCCATGTGCCGTCTCAGGTGGCCCTTTGCACTCCCAGTTCAGTCTGTGGAGCGGGTTGGAAAGCAGGACCAGGAACCTCGACCTGCAGTTGAGCACAGAGGGTGGACCCCAGTGATCACGACATTAAAGGCCCACTTGACTGTCCAGCTGGTTTGGCTCAGTGGCTGAGCATCGATCTCCCCACAAACCAGGAGGTCACGGTTCGATTCCCAGTCAGGGCACAAGCCCGAGTTGTGGGCTCCATCCTCAGCGTGGGGCTTGCAGGATTCTCTCTCATTGATGTTTCCACCTCCCTCTCACTCTCCCTTCCTCTCTGAAGTCAATGCAAAATATTAAAAAAAAAAAATCCACTGTCACTCTCTGCACCCGCCGCACCTGCGCAGGCTTCCAGGGACAGGATTTATTTCTCTGTCGTTGACACAGCCCCAGGAGCAGGAACTCCCTGCTGACACCCTTCCGTCCCGCGGACACGGAATCACCGTAAACAGAGTTTGTGCGATCTATTCATGCAAAACATTAGGTTTATTGCTCCCCGAGATTACGGGCTGCAGTGCCGCCCGCTTTGCTGGTCTACTGAGCCGCGCAGGGCGGAATGTGTATTTAATGATACGGTATAAACTTGATGGCTCCGTTCTTATCACAATATTGTTATGGTCAATCTAAGCCTAATAACTTTTTTCACAGCGCTTTCTGTGGCCCTAAATCTTCCCTCTGGGAAGCAATGACGGAGGCCATCGGCAGGGCTCAGGAGTAAATGGCCCCGCGGACCGCCGCCCTGAGCGCCAGCCCAGCACCCCGCTCCCTTGGCGGGACACCGGGGCGCCTTGCAAGGACTCCGGGCTCAACTCCCCGCCAGGTATCTCTCCGATGAGCCATTCGCTCCATGCATGAGCCGGCCAGCTTCAACAGCCAGCCCCCGTGACGGCCTGGCTCCTGACCCTCGGATCCTGTCTGTACGGTGGTGGCAGAGCTGTGCAAGCAGGCGTGTTTCACGTGTGTTCCCGTCATGCAGGGCCTGGTCGCCTGAATTCTGTCCTCTCTCCAGGTGCAGGACTCGGGGCCTGAGCCCCGGGGGCAGTGCCTGTCCCTCATGGAGCCCCGGGCACTTCCCTTCAGCTACACACCTTGTCCAGCCCCCCGCAGTCCAAGGAGGGTTTCTGCCTTCGCCTGGTCACCAGACTGCCAGCCCCACCCCCTCCTGGGCCTTGGGGAACACGGGGCCCAGCTCCCCTTCTCATGGCGGCACCCTGCTCCTCCCTGCAGCCCCTGCTGGTGAGCGGGGCCGGCCCGCCATGGGCACGAACAGAGAATGGCAGTCAGCGGGCCAGTTTCGCTGAGCTGTAGGTTCATGCAACTTTCAATTGGGGTTTTTAAAGCCTCGCAATGAAGTGATTTGGCCTTTGGTTCCGGAATTTGCTGCCATAACCTTGTTATCTGCCAGGGAGGCGGCGCGGAGGCAGGGGATGAGCGATGGGTTATGGCCGAGCCCGCCGTTCGCGGTGTGCGGGTCTGACCCGCGGCATCAAACACGCTCTGACAGCCGGGCGGGGCGGCCGGCCCCGGGGAGGCCAGTGTGGAGCCCGGGAAAATGGATGAGGAGGCCCAGATGCGGCCATCGACCTTTTCAAGGAGAATTGCTGTGCGGACTGCGGGCCATCAGCCGCAAAGTGTGGGTCCCTGACCTTTTCTTAAGAAAGGATCCCATTTATTACCCGTTTCATGGAGTCCACACGCCGCAGTAGCTTCACTAGTCGCTTCCCCTCTGAACACCCCCCCCCCCACACAGACATGCGCGTGTGTGCGCGCGCGCACACACACACACACACACACACACACACACGCACATGCACACGCACACGCACACACTCAGGCACACAGCATCTGCCAGGCTATAATCTCCCTGTCCCTCTACCAGTCAGAGCCCCCTCTGTCTGCTGGTCATGGCCTTTGTCACCACCGGCCACAGCCAGCACACCCACCAGTGGGATTTAGTGAGGGGAGTTTGGGGGCCCTCGGGAAAGGGCTTTCTGCAGCTCTGGAGCGGTGCCTGGGGCCCTGGCTTCTGTGCGGAGCTGAGGACCGGGTGGGAGCCTCGGGTCGGATCATCTCCACGGCAGAGTCGCAGGTTCAGCCAATAAAATGAGAGGAGCCCACCTGTGCACGGGGCGTACTGAGACGGAAAGACTCGAATTCAAGAGGGCACCTGCCTTTCCTCTGGAACCCCACTGCGAGCGCCTCCTGCTGGCCAGTCCCTGACGCCTCTCTCTGCCAGGGAAGGGGACAAGGGAGCGCTGAGTGATTTCGGGCAGCGAGGAGTCTGTGTGACGCTGTAATGACGGACACGTGTCGTCACATGTTTGTCCATGCCCACAGCGTGGCCACTGGGCGAACGCCGATGCAGTGGATCCCACCCTGTGTGTGTCCCATCTGCGGGGCGTTTGGCCCGAGTGCAGAGCCCAGTGGGCAGCCTCTCGAGGGCACCGTTCTCTCTGCACTGGGGCTGCCGGACTCAGCTTGCATTCTGACCACAGGTGATGCCGTCAGGAACTCGGCCTTCTTTCTGGGCTAGCTCAGTGTCTCTGGTAGTTTTCTGAAAACTACATTTTCAGTGTTCTATTTCGTTTTTTTTCAACCAAGTGCCTGAAATCTTTTGCAAAGTTGTGCTTTATTGTGAAAAGATTTTAAATGTTGGTGCCTCGCATTATCTCTTTCCTACAGACCATTTTGTCTTAATTACTCCGGCAAATGTAGAGAGAATCCTCCCCGATGGGGGTCATTTATTTCCACGTTGTTGTCATCCAGAGGTATTTACACATTCCATCCTGGCAGGGACTGGGGGTGGGGGTGGGGTGGGGAGGGGGAGGCTGTCCCTGGCCTCTCTCAGATGGAACCACGCTGAGGAGCCAGCTCCGGGCAGCACCTGGGTCAGCCCCCGTGTCTCCCAGACCATGAGGTGCGGCCATGGCAGCAGCCAGGAGGAGACCTCGAGCCCACCTGACTCACCCGGACACAGCCCTCATGCTACTTCCTCCAACACGAGAGATGCTGGGGCGGACGCAGAACCGGGTGGGACAGCGGGTCAGCGGCCTGGACCTCGCGTCCTGGGCCAGCGGGAAGGGGCGCCGTCCTCCCCGCCTGGAGCTCAGGCCGCTGAGTGGGGTCACGTCCTGCGGGGGGAAGAGGATGTGCTTTGACAGCTGCCCCTGTGATCACCGCCCTGAGGAAGACACGGAGGGCTTCCTCCCCGCAGGAGCCCCTTCCCGCCTCCGCCCTCCTCACCTGCAGCCCCAGGCAGACACCCGTCTGCTTCCTGTTCCTGAAGATGGATTCCACACACACGGGATCGCACATTCTGTCTCCCTGAGTGTGTCTGGCTCCTCTGCTCAGCGTAATGATTTTGAAGATGCATTTATGCTGTGTGTGTCGGTAAATAAATTCGTTTTTATTGCCGAGGAGCGTTCTGGTGCCTGGCTGCACCACAGCGGCTCACGCACTCGTCTGTTGATGCAAATCTGGGTTGTCTCTGTGGAAAGATGTCTGTGGGTCTCCCCACACCAAGCAGATCTGAGATACACCCGCCCCCACCCCCACCCCCAGGCGAAGGGCTCAGTCCCCCGGATGCCTCCGCGTCAGATGCAAGGCCAGGCCGTCACCTGCCCGACCGATAGATGGTAGCCTACCGCAGCTCGCAGAACTCAGGGGGACAGTCGCTTGCTAGTTCCAGGTTTATTGTACGAGAGTGCAATTTAGGGACAGCCAGAGGGGGGAGGAGTGCCCAGGGCCCTGCATGGGGGAGAGGACCCGGAGCTTCACGCCCTCCCCAGGCCTCTCTCCCAGCGCCGTGGCCTGTTCACCAGCCCCAAAGCTTTCTGAACCCCTACCTTGGGGTTGGTGTGGAGACCTCAGAATGGAGACCTGACCGAGGAAGCCATTAGCCCATTGGTCCTTTCCCTCTCTCCTGAGGTGGGGATGGGGAGTGGGACTGAGAGTTCTCTGGCCACCTGCCACCATCCTGAGGTGACCCAGGGCCATCCGTCATCTCATTAACATGCAGAAGGACACCTGTCACTCCGAGGATGCCAAGGATTTTAGATGTGTGTTTTTCTAAAAACTAAAGTCTTATTTCCGAGGAAGTTTAGTTCTCTTTTTGGGTCCTAAGAAAACCTCTCTCAAGGTCTCAAAGAGTTTCCTTTAGGTTTTCTTCTAGAAGTTTCATAATTATGGCTTTTACGTTCAGGACTATTTTATTTATTTTTGAGGTTCATGGTTTATTAAAACATGAATATCTTCAGGGCAGAGCCATAGAAATTGCAGGCATTTTACATTACATAGAGTCATGCTTTCCACACAGAGAGCAGTAACGTGGTTGTTCTGTTTTCCACCTAATTACAGGATTTGTAATCACACACACACACACACACACACAGGCATATGAAGTGGTGGTTTTCTCCAGGCAGTGCAGGTGGGGGGAGAGGCACAGATTTAAAATGATCCTGTGACCATCTGCTACCAACACCGTTACAGTGGCTCTGCGGCTGTGTGTGCATAGGCTGGGGTACGGTCCCAGCTCCGCTCTGTGCACAGTAAATACCACCGTTCCCGCCCCCCACCCTGACCTCCTTCTTTCCTTTTAGGCAAAGGCTCTTATTTGCTCCCAGGGCCTGTTAGGATGGTGGGTGCGGAGGTGTTTTTTTTTTTTTTTTGTGATTGTATTTTTATTTCGAGGAGATTGTAGATTCACATGCAGTTATAAGAAACCAAGGAGAGCCGACACCGGTTTGGCTCAGTGGATAGGGCGTCGGTCTGTGGACTGAAGGGTCCCGGGTTCGATTCCGGTCAGGGGCACGTACCTTGGTTGCGGGCCCATCCCCGGTGGGGGGTGTGCAGGGGGCAGCTGGTGGATGATTCTCTCTCATCGATGTTTCTAGCTCTCTCTCCCTCTCCCTTCCTCTCTGTGAAAAATCAATAAAATATATTTTTAAAAAAAAAGGAAAAAAAAAAAAGAAACCAAGGAGAGAGGCCCTGTGCTCTTTACCCAGGGGTGGCGTCTTGCAAAACTAGAGCGTGATATCTCAGCCGGGACCTTGACCCTGTCACAGTCCCGCCAGAGGACATCTCCATCGCTACAAGGCCCCCTGTGTTGTCTCGATAGCCACCTCCGCTGCCCTCCTGCCCCCCCCCTCCCCCCCCCCGCCCCGGCAACCACTAATTTGTTCTCCGGTTCTATAATTCTGCCGTTTGAAGAATATTAAATGGAATCATGCAGTGTGAGACCTTTGGGGTTGGCTTCCCCCATCCCCCTCACCCCAGCGTCATTTTCTGGAGATTCATGCATGCTGTAGCATGTGCCAGTAGGCTGTTCCTTTGTATTTCTAAGTAGTATTTCACCGTATAGATGCGCCGCCAAGTGTTTTTTTTTTTTTAACCATTCATCCATTCAAGGGCATTCTGAATTGTTTCCAGTTTTTGTCTATTATGAGTGGCGATGCTATAAATATTGTATAACGGTTTCTGTCTGAACACCAGTCCTCATTTTTCTGAGATAGTGGCCTGGAGTTCAATTGCTGGGTTCTGTGTTTAGTTTTTAACGGATCTTAGTTTCCATGGAAACTGCCAACATGTGGGCCAGAGTGGCTGTACCATTGTCACCGTAATCCCGTTTCTCTGGATTCTAGCTAGCCTTTGGTGCTGTCACTGTCTTCAGTTTTGGCCTGTCAGTGGTCCTGTGGTGATGCCTGTGGTTCTGATTTGCATCCCCCTAGTGGCCAATGATGCTGAACACCTCTTACCTGCCATACGTCCTCTTTGGTAAAATGCCTCTTCGTAACTTTTGCTCATTTTTCTAATTAGTTTATTTTTTTTATTGTTGAATTTGACAGTTCTTTTTACACGTTAGGTATATTAGTCCTTTGTCAAATACATTACTTACGAATATTTTCTCCCCACCTCTAGCTTTTTCTTTTCATCCTGTTAACAGGGTCTTTGGCTGAGCAGCAGTTTTCATTTTGATGAAGTTCAATCTATTAAATTTTTTTTTTTCTTTTTTTGGATCATGCTTTGGGTATCAAGTCTAAGAATGATATGCCTAGTTCTAGAACCTGCTTTTCCTTCATGTGTTATTTTCTAAAAGTTTTTATAGTTTTATATCTTATAGTCAAGACTGTTAATGTTTGCAGTTAATTTTTGTATAAGGTGCAGTATAGGTCAAAGTCCCTCCTTACTTTTGTTTTGCCTTTGGATGTCCAATGGGAACCCTCAGACCAGTGGTCGGCAAACTGCGGATCGCGAGCCACGTGTGGCTCTTTGGCCCCTTGAGTTTTTAGCAAAGGCCAGCTTACCCTAATTAAGTTAATAACAATGTACCTACCTATATAGTTTAAGTTTAAAAAATTTGGCTCTCCAAAGAAATTTCAATCGTTGTCCTGTTGATATTTGGCTCTGTTGACTAATGAGTTTGCCGGCCACTGCCCCAGACCATTTTTTGAAAAGTCTGTCTTCCCGTCATTGAATTGTTTTCACATATTTGTCAAAAATCAGCTAGCACCTCGGTTTAGGCCTGTTTCTGGGTTCTCTGTTCTGTCCATGGTCTGAATGTCTGTCCCTCTGCCAATGCCACACAGCCTTGATGAATGTACCTTTGTGACAAGTATTGAAGGTAGACTGATTCATCCTTATTCTTTTTCAGAATATTTTAGCTGTTCTAGCTCCTTTTCATGTCTATATAAATTTCTGAATAATATTGTCTATATTTATAAAATTGAGAGGTTTTTGAAAGGAACCACATTAAACCTGTGTACCAACTTAAGAGAAATGGACATCGGTGTTATGTTGCATCTTCTAATCCATGAACATGGTATAGCTCTATGTTTAGTTAGGTATTTGTTGATTCATTTCATCAACCTTGTATCATTTTCATTATATAAGTCATGTACCTGAATTACTAAATTTACACTTCATTATTTCATTTTCTGAGTGATTATAAATGATTTTGTATTTTTTACTTTTGGTGTTCACAGATTTACTGCTAGTGTATAGAAAAAAAATTGGATTTTGAATGTTTACCTTACATAGTATATACCCTTGCTGAACCTACTTAATAGTTCTAGAAGGGTTTTTGTAGATTCCTTGGGAATTTCTAAGTAGATACTCATGTCCTCTGCAAGTAGGGATAGTTTATGTATTAATTTTTCTTTTGAATCTGTATGCCTTTTATTTCCTTTTCTTGTCTTGTTACTTATATCTTGTTACTTGTCTTGTCTTGGCTAAAATTTCCGACACTATGTTGAATAAGAGTGGTGAGAACAGACATCCCTATCTTGCTCCTGATCGTGGTGGGAATGTATTCAGGCTTTCATCACTAGATATGTTAACTGTAGGCTTTTTGTAAGTTCTTTATCCAGCTGTGGAAATCCCTCTCTTTTCCTGTTTACCTGACAGTTTAAAAAAAAAATCATAAATGGGTGTTGAATTGTGTCAAATTATTTTTCTGTGTTGATTAATACGGCCATGGGAATTTTCTCCTTTAGTCTGCTAATGTGGCGGATTCCGCTGGTTGATTTTCAAATAGGAAACCAGCCTTGTATCCCTGGAATAAATCCCATTTGGTCATGGTGAATAATGATTTTCGAACACTGCTGCATTCTGTTTGATAATATTTTGTTAAGTGTTTCTGCATCTATATTCATGAGGGATATTGATTTTTGTAGGTTTCCTTTTTGCATTTTCTCTGTCTGGTTTTGGTTTTATTACCCCTGAAACCAAAACCAGACAAAGGAAATGAAGTTTGAGATTTCGCTGTTTCCTGTTAGGATGAACAGTTTTCTGTTGAAACATGGACGTCTTTTGTCCTATGGGGCTAAGGGGGAGTCAGAAATGACCATGGGGGTGGGGGAAGGGCGTGGGGACCTGGTCCTCTATGCCAGGGGCCCTGAGTTACAGGTCGGGTGAGACAGGGGAGCTCAAAGGCTGCCGGTCTGGACACACACGTGTGGGTGGAGAGGAGGCTGAGGAGTCTTGGGGGGAGCAGGGTCCAAGGAGACTTGTTTTCTGCCTGGGGCCTTCCTTCTGGGTGGGACAGGGGTGTGCAGCACAGAGCAGACATGTTCCTGTCGAGAAGGATCACTGTGCATGGGGTAGAGGGGGGGGGGGGCATGGCTGCTGCAGGCCGGGAGCAGAGTCAGGTAGCAGCCATGGGGCACGGAAGGAGGGGCCAGACCAGGAGCTGGTAGGTTTGGTCTGTGGCCCTGTGCTGTTGTGGGACTCGCCACAGGCAGAGAGAATTACCTGCGGCGGGGGAGAGTGGAGCCCGCACAGAGGTGCTGGTGCCCGAGACAGGTCCCGGGAAAGACCGCCTGTGCAGGAGCGTCCTGTAGCTGAGCGTTAGGCAGGGGGCCGGGCGAGGCCTCCCCCAGGGACCCCCAAACCAACCCTAACCCTGCATCGCCCGCCCTGCTCACCTGCCCATATTCGGGCGGGAGCAGCACTGCCCTCAGGGTCCCTTCCAGCTCGGAGCAGCTCTCTGCCCGACCCAGGCCTGGGCCCCGGGGGTTTTCCGTTGTGTTCCCTCAGTGGGGGCTGCCTCCCTCCTCCCGGCCGGAGCTCTGCGTTGGGTACCAGCTCTTGGAAACTCATTTATTTACTTCTCTCCACTCTGCTGGCAGAATTAAAACCACATGTGTTTAGGATTAATGTTTTTACCTGAAAAATAAAAGGCTTTTCGAACACAACAAATTTCATGATGGCAGCAGGAAAACTTATTTTACAAGCATTTTAAAACCTCGAGTGTTTTCTGTTGTTGTTTGTTTGTTTTTTTCAACCAAAGATGAATTAACAACTAAAACACCTTTGGGACAGATGTAGCCTGCTGGTTTTAATTCGCTCACAAGGGAAGAAAGAGCGAGGTGCAAAGAACGATTGATTTGCGACTCCCGTGACCACATTATTATTTTGATGAAATGATTAATGCTGTGAACTTTAAACAGTGATCCATTGGTGTCCTACCTTCTTTTGGGTTCTGCAGACGGTTTTACAACCAGAGGGTTTACAGAACCTCCGGGAGCTTAGGCTCCATGCTCCAGGGAATTGACAGCATGTGACCCCGGCTTCCTTTCTCCTCCTCTCCCTCCCTCCACGCCCCCACCCTCCACCCCCAGAACATGGGGGAACCGTTTTATTTTATGCCGAGTGTGGGTTCCAGTTGACGGAAGGCCCCTGCCCTATATGCGTTGTAATGGATGTTAGTGAAGGGTGTGATTGATATCCGGCCTGGAATACAGCGCTATGGGTGGTATATAGACTGATCACGTAACGGTCTGTGAAATCAGTGACATGGATGCAATCGGCAACGAGGAAACAGGCAATGTGAGAAACGAGGGAGGCGGTGGCAGGCCCCAGAGACCTGTCCCGCCCCCCGTGGTCGGTTCACTCCATCCCTGAGAGCTGATGGGCAGCCGGGATCAACGGGCTGGGCTCCTTGCCTCCGGCGCCCTTGTGCTGTTTCCGGAGAGTCAATGCTTTTCCTGGAGGCTCCGTGGCCTGCCACGTGGGTGGCGGGCTGCAGTGAGGCCAGGGGTGTGATCCCAGAGGCCCTCACTCATCTCCGTGGCTTGTCCTGCGGGTGCGGTTGAGGATGCCTTCAGGAGGCTGGTGTCTCTCGCTCCATAATTATGTTGGGTGCTTTCTGGCCCCGGGGATGGTGCAGAGAATTCTGAGGCATGGCGAGCTCTGCGTTGACACAACTAATTAGGTTTAATTAACAAATTTCAGAAATCACCACTGGAAGCCCTCGTGGGCTGCCGAGGAAAGCACGGATGGTTCCCACGTGACCCCCCTCCCCCGCTGACATCGCTCAGATACATTATGAGCGGCTTTTATCACTCTGACAACAGGATCATGTCTCCTCGGCTGGGCTGTTCTCTGATCAGCGAAATGAAGCTTTGATCCCGCGCTGTGCTCTTCGCCAAAATGCGTCCGTGGGTCTTTAACGCCGGAAGGTAAATGCCTTCCTAGAATCCTGATCTCATGGCGGCCGATTCCGAAGAGAATCCGGGGGCTGGGCTCTGGGCCCTGATGCGGCCGCATCCCTCAGGGAGTGGGGGTGATGGAGAGACCAGCAGGCGGGCCGGCGAGAGCTGGCCTGTCTGCCCACCTGCGGGGACTGGCTCTGCACTCCTGCCTCCTCAGGGCTGTGACATGGACGCGGGTCATACAACTCAATGCAGCATGGGCCTCCCGGGGTCAGGGTAGCCCACAGGTTAAGGGTCAAGGCCCCTGCAGAATTGCCCTCATCTCAACACCAGCGTCACCTGGGGCTCCCCAGTTCACCCACACTTCAGATCAGGGGTTCCCACAGCTCCCTCGGGTTCAGTAACTCACTAGAAAACAGTGTTTCCCAAAGTGTGGTCCGCGCACCCCCAGGGGTACGGGAAGAGTTTGGTGGGGGTACGAGTTGCACCGGAGTTTGGTGGGGATATGCACTGCACCGTGCTTAGCTGCGTCTAATTCTACGTTCTCATGAGTACGAGGGATACTCAGTGTTACGAAAATTATAGAAGGCGTACTCATGTGTCAGAAGTTTGGGAAACACTGCACTAGAATGACCACAGAACTTGGAAGGTGCAGTCTTTCAATGGCCAGCAAGCTGAGGGCACAAAGACAGGCGAGGTCTGTCTTGAATGGTCCAAGTGCAGGCGCTCAGTCCTGGAAAGAGGGGGGACCTGGGGGTGCTCCTGGCAGCTCAGAGGCCAGCCTGACCCATGCCCCCGGGTCAGAGGGACGGTCTTGTTCCCTCCTCCCTGCCCTCAGCCTCACAGAGGTCCCCGGGCGCTGTGTGGGTCCTCCGGATGTATTGTAGTTCACTGTGAGGGTGTTTTTTCTCCTCTCTCTCCCTCCCTCCCTCCCTCCCTCCCTCCCTCCCTCCCTCCCTCCCTCCCTCCCTCCCTCCCTCCCTCCCTTCTTCTTCTTCTTCTTCTTCTTCTTCTTCTTCTTCTTCTTCTTCTTCTTCTTCTTCTTCTTCTTCTTCTCTCTCTCTCTCTCTCTCTCTCTCTCTCTCTCTCTCTCTCTCTCTCTCTCTCTCTCTCTCTCTCTCTCTCTCTCCCTCTCTCTTCCTGCCTCTTTCTTCTGTTTCTTCAAAGGCTTCCTACAACTTCAAACGTGCCAAGGCCTGTGAGGATTCTGCTCTTTGAAGACTCAGAGCGGAATCACACGCTCTGGAGAGAGATGGCGCCCTGCGACTCACGTGGACGCTGAGAGCAGGAATGTGACCTGCGAGCTGGTCCCAGGCGGCGGCTGCACGGAATCTGGCCGGGCTGGCCATGGGACGGCTGTCCTTTAAAAAAATTTTAAATATATGTATGTGTGTGTGTGTGTGTGTGTGTGTGTGTGTGTGTGTTTTATTACTGACAGTATTGTGGATGTCCCTCCATTTCTTCCTTCGACCCAGCCCCTGTCCCACCCAGCCTTCCAGCTTCTTGCCTGAACAGGCTCTCTGCAGCCCTCCTGGGCACTGCTCTCTGGGGGCAGGGGGGGAGCGTGTAAAGGGGGGTGGGGGAGCTGCTGCAGTCACGCAGGGAGCGGTGGCCCCTGAGTCCCAGGGTAGGTGCCCTGGAGGTTGGGGTCTCACTGTGCCTCCGGATGAGCGAAGACTGGCCGGCAGCCGGGGCCCCTGTGGCTCAGAGGAGGCCGCAGGATGCTCTCCTCAGCCTGTGGAGGGGCTGTCGTTCCAGGGACACTTCAGCATCAGCCCCGGGGCCTCCAGAGATGGGAGGGGCACATTCTGTTGTTTCCAGCCCCCATGCTGTGCTGGGTTGTGGAGGCCGCAGGAAGCCAATCCAGATCGCTCTTGAGAAACAACCATTTCTCCATCTGCTGTCCCATTCCCTTCCTGACTCGGGCTGGTAGCCAGGGTCCTGCTCCTGCAGCCTCCTCTCCTCTGGTCCTTTCTCATCAGGGGCTGAGCCCAGCTGCAGAGGGAAAGGCACTTCCCAGAGGTGGAGCGGAGGTGGGGGCTCTGGGAGCAGGGGACCGGCTCCAGGAGGAGGGTGCTGTGGGCGGAGACAGGGATGCAGGGGAAGGAGGTGGTGATGGGCGGGGCCCACGTGCCCCGTCCCCCTGCACCAGAGGGAGGCTGACAGGCATCCAGGCTGGCCCTGCCCAGCTTACAGACGCTCAGGGCAAACCTGCCCCCCAGGCTACAGCCTCTTTCATGTTATGGCTCTGCAGTCTCTTAACAATTAGTTCCTGGATCTTAGTTCCTGACGCAGAGCTGAGCAAGTTCTCCGTTCACCGCAGCTCAGCAAGCAGAGTGGCTCCCCGAGGGGCGTCTGTGTGATCAGCCAGAACAGTGCTGGGTCCCGGACGTTGCCTTTGGCGATGGTGCGGCAGCTGCTACCGATCCTCAGGGTACGCCCCTGATGGACGGGCGGCAGCCCTGGCTTCCTGCTGGAGGCTGCAGGCAGGGGGTGCGCCCTGCGGAGCCGGTCGGCTGGTCCTGCTGGAGGACCCTGGGCTGGGTCCCACCTAAGGAGCCGCTCCAGGGCTGGCCTGGGTGGCCAGGGGCACTTTGGTCCCCAGATGCTTCCTTTCAGTCGCACCCCCAGGCCACCCCCATGCCTGGAAGTGGGGAGCCAGGTCTGGAGAGAAACACCCTGCCCGGCTCACCATCTGTCATTGTCACACGTTGGCTGTCTTCTTGCTCCGTGGACTCCAGTCTTGCCCGCATTTGCATCTGGCGGGGCGGCCCCTCGGGGATGCGCTGTCCCTGGAGGCCCGGTGACGAGGCGCCCGCTCTGCCCGTGGCCGTCCTCGTGGTGGGTTCGTGGGTTCGCACCAGCCCCAGGCCTGGCGCTGTTCGCGAAGGCGTTCGGAGGGACGGGACATAGACATTTCAAGGGTTTGATGAAATTCAGGCTTTCCTGTGAGCCGGCAAAGCTCAGACGGGGGTAGAAACACATCAGCCCACAGGATTGAAGACTGGGAAACAGAGAAGCGTGTGGTCTGGGCAGGGGCGCTTTGAGCCACAACATAATTGAAACTCAGCCAGCTGGCTGCGACGTCTCTGCCCAAACACGCTTCTCCCAGGCCCGTGAGCCAGGACTCCTGCTCTGAATCACCTCTCGGTTCTCATTAAAATGTTCAAACATTCTCCCCAGAAGCAGGTCAGCCGCGGCTGCCGCAGGGAGCTGGAGCCGGGCCACCGCAGGCAGGTGCAGGGGCTGCTCTGAGTCTCTGCAGAGCTCAGGCCCCCATGAAAGGCCCTGGTCAGGGCCCAGGCCCGGGGTGCAGGCTCCATGCCCAGTAGGGGGCGTGCAGGAGGCAGCCGGTCAGTGATTCTCTCATCATTGATGCTTTTCTCTCTCCCTCTCCCTTCCTCTCTGAAATCAATAAAATATATTTTGGAAGTAGTCTGTCATAGTATATTTGTGGATATGATTTAAGGGAACTGAATTAATCACAGAGGCCACGCATGGCTGCCTCGTGGGGACAGGGGGGAGACGGCCCGTCTCACCAGCCTCATGCAGCTCCGGGGACACCCACACATCGATGCACCCACATTGTCGTCTGCCCTGAGAACATTGCAACAAACCAAGCAACCCCCAAACCCGGCAGCTCTCTGCGGTTAGCAATCAGTTGTTCTTTCACAAAAGGACTTTGGGGGAGGGGGGGCGTGTTTCCTGACTGGACAAATGCAACGTAGGAGCAAGTTCCTGGAACTCCTCGGCCGGCCGGGCCTCCCGAGAGGTCGCTGTGTAGGAGCACCGTGATGGCTCAGTTCTCAGATCCGGGCGCCCGAACTTAGCGGAGGCCTCGCCCCGCTGTGCTGCGGGCTTTCTCTCCTGACACCACGGCGCTTCCGCCGTCCATAAAAGCCTATTTAGGCTGAAATGGGCTTTTGTCTTGAGAGACATGTTTTTGTGAGAATTCATTTCTAATTTCCTGGCAATTAAGCACGATGTTCCCCGATCCGCGCTCCGTGCTCCCATCTCCCCGCCGCCGTGCAGAGCCTTCGCCGCCAGGCTCTTGGCAGGTGTGTGCTGACCCTCCGGTTCCCATGAAGCCAGCGGCCTCTCATTGGCACGCAGGGTTTCTGACTCCCAGGGGTGGCGGCTGGACCGTTTGGGGAAGGATCCCATCACCAGCTCCCTCCTTCCGGTGGGGACTGTGCCCGGTTTGCTGTCTCTCACACCCGCCTCCAAAGTTCAATTTTCTGTCCTGTAGGACGCCGCCCTGGCGGATTCTAAACCCCCATGAATCTCATAACTCACCGAAACGCGAGGTCCTTTCCTGCCCCATTCATGATGGCTTCTATAGAGAGCTCAGATGACCTTGGAAATGGGCAGCCGAGCTGTTCTAGGAGGCCTCCAGTTCCCCCTAATGACATGTGTTCCTTTGGTTACCATTTCCGCCTGATGGCCTTCACTTTCCTATCAAACTGTGATGAGCAACGGAACGAATGGGTTTCCTCTTAGCCGCTCCTTACTCTGCGGACTGTTTCGCCCTCTCAGCGCCTCTGGGATGGTCCCTGGTGCTTCTCTGGTTGGCAGTGTCTCAGCACCAGGGCCTTTGGGGGCTGGTCTGTGCCGCACAGAACCGCGGTCGGTCGGGGTGCCCTTGTGTCTCAGGCACCCACGGGGCTCTGGCGGGTGCTGTCCTCGTCCCCCCCCCCCCCCCAGGGTGCTTTTGTGAATTGCTGCTCTGGCTTCCTTTGTCTGGTCCCCGAGCTGTCCCAGGCTCCACCTTCCTCTTCCTCATCTGTCCGCCGCCCTCCGTGGTCCTCCAGCCCCGCCTCTGCTCATTTATCCCGGCCCTGCCTCTGCTCATTTCTCCCGTCCTGAGCCGCGTTCTGTTTCACATTGATTTGGCATCTCTACCTTAGGTACGTTTAGATGTATTTTAAAGTCAAATTGTTTGACCTGTGTATAACAGTTACATATTAAATTATTTACACCGACAAAGAATCTATGAAACAGTTTCCCATCCAAAGAGAGCCTTAGCGAGATTTCTCAGGTCTGCTCTGTGAGTCTGGGTTTTGACTCCTCCCGCTGTGGGTGAAATGGCAATGATTCATTCCGCCAAGAGAGCTGAGTGCTGAGTGAGTGTGGGATGGAGGTGGGGTGGTTCTGGGGTGGTGAGGGGTGTAAGTGGGGTGTATTCGGGGTGAATGTGGGAAGAATGAGTGATAAGATCCTTGCATCCGTTCTGACTCCTCAGTTCCTGACAGTGTTTACCGAAGACAGCTCAAAGTAGCCTTCATGTCATCTCACCGCCTTCTGTATGCCCTGTCCCCTTTTATTGGGGGATCTCTAGATATAATTTTTTCTGACACTTGAATATCTCCTCTCTCTTCTGGAAATTGGTGTTGACATTTTTCTATAAAGGCATTGAACTTGGATGCTCTTTGGACGAAACTCAATTGAACTTTCCAGAAACCTCATTCACTTGCTTTTGGCTGATGGGACGGGAACACAGAGGTGAACTTACCCATTTCTCCTTGGGAAGTAGAAATTTGAGAGATTTCAGAATAGCCCGGATCGGAGGACCGTTAGTCCCTCCCTGTGCCGGCCCTGGTGGGAAGTGACTGATGTTTCCTGAGTTTGTGCCTGAGAAATGGCTCCTTCGCCACATGTGTGCGGGAGCTAATGAGGGCGGTTTGCTGCTGGTGCTACATCCTGACGGTTTGCCTCGGAGGGAGGCTTGCGACGGAGATGTTCTTACCAGGGGCGTGGAGGAGAAATCCATATTAACACAGAGGCCATTTTACAGTGCAAACTGCCGCCGAGTGTGAGAGGTACTGAGATGCTTTGTTCTGAGCTTTGATGTGGATTTCTAATGCCTTCAGGTGACCCTGGTTTTTATAACACCACGCCGGGACAGAACACACGTTAGGAAAGTGTTCCCTCCAATCGGGTTCCCTGGCACCCCAGACTGTCCCTCGAGTGCCGCTGGAGTGTCCCCACGGGCAGGGGGGGGGGACACAAGGACACCCCCAGACACTCGGCAGCTCCCACATCTCATCCTTCCGAAGAGCTGCCTTCACCTCACAGCCCCCCAAAGATGTGCCGGGGTGCTGGCCCAGGTGACCTCTGGGACATAGGGTCCCTGTGGATGGCATTAGGGTGCAGGGGAAGAGGGGGTCACGGGAGCAGGGTGGCCTTGAGGCTAACATGCATCTTCCATGACCAGGCTCCCAGAGAGGAGGGTGCCCTGTGGGGACCCAGGCACACAGAGGGACGGCGGTCATGTGAAGGCAGGAGAGGGGGGAGCGACGCAGCCGTCAGCCAAGGAGGGCCGCAGCCACAGCCGCCACGAGGCAGAGCCTTCTCTGCGGCCTGGACATGGATGGCCTGGGAGACTGAGGGTGACACGGGAGCATGGCCCGTCCAGTGAGACGCAAAGCCAATCAACTGAGAACCCAGGTCCCGTCAGCAGCCATCACCACTGAGCAGAGGACTTTGCTCTGGAAGGGGCACACAGGGGTAACCCGTGTGGGGGGCTGGTGGCAGGACCAGGGTGTGGCCGTGGGGGCGTGAGGGTGGATCTCTCCTGGTTCAGGTTGAGGGTGCGATGCCCTGGTGTCGCCGCTGGACTTACACGAGGTGTGAGTGAGTGGGGGAGTCTAGAGTGACGGGTTCAGCCTGACCCCCAGACAGAATGCAGCTGCCGCTAATGGGAGGAGGGTGGCTGGGGGAAGAGTAGGTTGGGGTGAAGAGCTTAACCGCCACAGACCCCAAGCTTCTTGGGTGCGGATGAGCAAACGGGGACCAAACAGGGTCCAGCATGGTGACCAGATGGCCTGCCTCTCGGTGGGCCCCACCCCACCCCACCCTTTGCTCCCCTGCTCCTGCTTCTTATTGGTTCAGATCATGTTTTCTCAGGGCCTGGCACATAGTAGGCACTTAATGAACAATGGACGAACACATAGGACAACCCAGAAACTCCTGGGCTTATATTTTGTGTTAATTGTGAATTCAGATCTGACGTTTCTCACGTCTACTCCAACCCCCCTCCCAAAACAACAACAGCAACAAACCATACACCACATGTCCCGTAGCGAGAGCACTTAGTACAGTTTAATTCCCCAGGAAAATGAGCAGCTTACAGGAAAGCTTTTAGCGGGAATTAAAGTTTAATACTTCTCTCCTGTTGTCAGCTTAGTCATGCTGCCTCGCCTGGGCAGGAAATGCTTTCGTCTGGGGCAGTTGAGCGATTGTAAACGTGTCCTCTGTCGACGTTGGGATGTGGTTTTAGGCCGATGGTGTGACTATCCGTGATGCTGGCCAGCGGGGGCGGCGGGACTGGGCGTGGGGCAGGCTCCCGGTGGGGCAGGCGGCCTTCAGGTCCACAGGCCGATGCAGGAGATGAGGACGGGTCCGAGGAGGGTCTGCAGCCCCCAGCCCCGGGTGTCGGGACAGTGACCTTTGCCAGCAGTTGATATGTTTGGAGACAAGGGCACCGCGTGACCTCCCTGGGACCTCCCAGGCCTTCGCAGCAACTGGGGGGAGTGTTCCGTGCAAGTCCATGTGCACAGCAGGCGAGCGGGCAGCTCAGCGTGGGTTGTGTCATCCGGGCGTATGTCTCACGCAGCCCGGGGGCTGGTCCCTCCCTCTAGACAGGGGTCCTGATGGCCAGGCTCCACGCCTTGGGCCCCGCAGTCTCAACCCAGACTTCAGGCTTTGTCACATCTCGGGAGGAGCATGGACGCCCACACTGGCACTTGCATTTTGTGTCCAGAATCGGCCCCATTCTTTGTTGTGGGAGAAGCAGTGAGCGGTCACGTCTGAGCTCGCAGGGATGGAGCGGAGGAGGGAAGAGAGCTGGACGTATTGGTGAGCGTGGCTGGACACGAGGCTTGTGCCAGCATCAGGTCCTGGGTGGGGCCTGGTGTGGCCGTGCGGTGTCCAGCCGGGGTGCTGGGGCACGAGGCGCCAGGTCCCTCTGGGTCTGGGAGAGTCCCGTGTCCCAGGAGGGGGAGCAGCAGCACAGTGTCCAGGCAGACCCAGCTGGTGGCCCATGTGACCTGAGACTTTTTCTTCCAGGAAGTGGAGTGTGGCCGCAAGCGTGGGCTTTGATTGGGGCGTTGTGTGGCGCTCGGTGCTGCTACCGGGTCCCCCTCTACCAGGAGGCCCCTTGGTCTGCAGTTGTCCTAGGACTCATGTCCAGATCGTTTCTGGCCCCCAGACCATAGCAGGCGGGGGAGCCAAGCCCAGAGGCCTCTGCAGCACCCTCCAGTGCCACCACGGAGGGATGTGTCCGTTGACGTGGGGCCTTAAAGAACCAGCTGCTCAAAAGGATGAACACAGAAGCCAAAACACAACCCCTAGGAACGCAGAGAAGGGCTTAGGAGCCCTCCCTGAATGCCAGCGGCAGAGCCGCTCCCCCAGGAGCCAATTAAGGCTTCCCAGCAAAGGGCCGGGTGTGGGGCGGAAGGTCCTGCCGGCCGGCCTCAGCCTGTCACCAGCCCTGGCCCACGCTTTCTCCTTCCTTCCGACTAACTGTGTGAAAGCCCGTCATGGGCCGATAGATGCTTTCCCACTCACATGGCTATTTCCAAAGGCCCGGAGGCCTGGCTTGGGGCGGGGAGCTGCCTGGTTTTGGTATGTTTCCCAGCGCTGCTGGGTGCTTAGCCACTGCTGGGGGGGAGACGCTGAATTAACGAAGGAGGTAATGGAGATGCGGACCAGGGCTGAGCGTGGAAAACCAGCCTTTAATGGAGAGATGATGAAACGCATCGCCCCCACACCAGAGGGTCAATTTGGGCTGCTGATGTCTGTTAGCAGAGTGCGTGGCGTCCGAGACGAACAGGATGTAGGACGGCGAGGACGCAGCAGAGAGCAGGGGGCTTCGTCTTCACAGTGGAGCCGGGTGAGCTCACCCTCCTCCTGAGAAGCTGGTGCTGGCAGCCCCGGCGCCGGGCTGTGTGCTCAGGGCCGAAGACAGAGGACGTGCCTCCTCCGCAGGCCACTTTGGCGAGAAGGTCATTTTGAGCTGAAGTGTAGTTACCTTCCCACAGTTTGCCCACCTCCCCCACTGCCTAGAGCCCTTTGCCTTTGTCTTGTTCCTTCTCTACAAATGTATTTATTTCCCCCCCAAAGCTTTTCTGAGATAGGGGAGGGGGTTAGAGGGGGAGATGGATGTGAGAGTGAAACGTTAATGGGCTGCCTCCTGCCTGCCCCTTACCAGCGATCAGCCCAAAACCCAGGCATGTGCTCTGACCAGGAATTGCACCAGCAACCTTTCAGCATGCAGGGCGACACCCAACCAACGGAACCATGCAAGCCAGAGGGCACATTATCGTTCTTCTGTGAAGATGCTGCATAAGCCGAGTTCCCACCAGCCGTCCGCGTGCCTCAGCACCCAGTGCTCCCGTGCGCATGTGCAATGTGTGCGAATGAACTTCTGTGTGTCTGTCTTGTTTAACGTGCCTTTTCCGGGGCTAATGTGCTGGCCCAGACGATGAACCTATGGGGTAGAGGAAATGTACACGGAGTGGCCAGATTATTATGATCTCCGAACGCATAATCATCTGGCCACTCAGTGTATATCCTATATAATAAAAGGCTAATATGCAAATTGCCCCCTTGACCAGGAGTTTGAGCAGCAGGCAGGCCGGCCAACCACCCATATCCCCTCCCCCTGGCCAGGCTGGCTGGACCCTACCCATGCACAAATTCATGCACCGGGCCTCTAAAATATATATATTGAGTGGCCAGATTATTATGTGTTCAGAGATCATAATAATCTGGCCACTCAGTGTATTTCCTCCCCTGCGGGGCAGTCGATAGGGTCAGTCCCTGCAGGAAACATGCCATGTGGGGTAACCCCAGGTGCCCCTCGGTATGGGCAGGACCTCAGGCTTCCTGAAGAGAGGGGTCACCTTCACCTGGCACGTGCCGCTGGCCCTCAGGGAAGGACACACGGGTCAGTGGGCCTCACACAGTGTGAACACGGGGAGGGACTTTGGACTGGTTCTGCCTCTCCTCCTCTCAGATGAGCAGAGGCTCAGAGAGGCAAGGGCCTTGCCCGGGGTGTCGTCAGCAGCCAGGGCTGGCTCAGGGCTCCCCCAGGCAATGGGTTCTCCCCATCTGCTCCTGGTCTCCCTGTGGGAACTGCTCACAGGGATGGTCAGGTGATGCTATTCACACATGATGGGTGCAGGATGGAGCCTCTGTTGGGTGGAGGAGGGAGGATGTGGCTGGTTCTGGCGGAGAGAGCTGTATGCACGACATCCCTGATACAGAACAGGGCCCTCGTCTTGTCTGCGGGGACCCTCCTTGCACTTAGCTGCCGAGCGCATGGGGAAGGGGTGCGGGGCGGAGAGGCTGGGACTGTCCTCTGCGGGCGGGGGGTGGGGGGTCATGGAGGGCGGGAGCGGGGGGTGTGCATGTGCGGCGTGCAGTGGCCAGGTGCCAGGTGGCTGCCGGCCCGGGTGCTGAGTGTGAGGGTCTGTGTTGATGAGGAAAGCTAGGTGGGCTGGAAGCGGCACACTCACCGCACATCCCAGACCCCAGGCGCTCAGCTCTCCAGCCTCCTCCGGGGCCTTTCTGAAACCAGGGGGGAGGCTCCGGGCCATTCCACCCTGCTTGCCGGCGACTCGGGAGGAGGGATGCCCACACCCGGTGTCCCGAGCTGCCCTCTCAGCACTGACGGGCCTTCGCCCGCCGCCCGCTCTGGTGTGTCCGTGTACAGTCGCACGTTGGAGGCGCTCACGCCCGCCCACAGTCGCCCTGTCCGGCCCAGTCTGCAGATAGCAGCACCTCGCCTCTCCGCTGGCAGCAGCAACACAGACGCAAAGCCTCACGGCGGGAGGGCCGGCGTTGCTGCCGCTGGATTTTCGTTACCGGGGCGCGTTATAATGGTACACTCCACAGTATCGGCATCCATCCGGAGTGAGTGCATTAAGCGCAATTAGAGTAGATTATGGATTTGAAATGAAGAAGGAAATATATTAATATGTCTAATTACTATGTTAATTAGACATTGGAGCCATAATATTTCAAGCCGAAATGTTAATGTTGATAGAGCTGTAATTATTATTATTATTATTTTTGAGTGCAAAATGAACCTCTGCTCTGCAGCACCGAGGGTCCCCGCACACGCTCTCGGGTGCGGGCGTCTGTGGGTTTTCCTTCCTCTGCTTTCTGAGTCTGGTTCCTTAGCCCTTTCTCTGATTCCCTGGGATTCTTCTCCTGTCCTTCTCATGGACTCCCCCGTGGCGGGAATTTTCCAGATCGGCGTGTATCGCTGGCAACCAAAGAGCGCTGATGCATCCAGAGGGCAGTGCCAGGTCCCCAGCGTGTGGTCCTCGGTGTCCTGCCCTTGCTGACTGTGCCTTTCGCCTACAGAACCCGGCGAGGGAGCCGGTGGAGACGCTGCTGCAATTGTGCAGCCCGGACGGACTCTGGATCTCATTTCAGCTGGGCTCAGCCCTGCGGACAGTGGGCGAGGGAACCTCTGAGCGTGGCCATAGGGCGTTTCTGGGTCTCGGTCCTCCCGTGAGAATGGAAAGGTTCGAGCTGGCAGGTGCTGTCCAAAGCAGCCAGCACACTCCCCGCAGCAGAGATGTCTGTCCCCATCAGGCGCTGGCTGGAAGGAGGGATGGCACAGAGGACAGCTTGATGGGCGGTTCTGGTCGCAGGTGCCGTGGGCTGTGACAGCCTCATCCCAGCAGAGGAATGAGCTCCCTTGTTCTCGCCAGCTCAGCTCCATGACCGGGAGAAAGTGTCCCTCATTTCCCCGGAGACCTGGTACCTGCCATCCATGGTCAGGGAAGGGCTGCGCTTGTGTTAAAAACCAATTCGCACGGCAGAAGGAGCGGCCACTGGAAGAACTCTGTGGCTGACAGGGCAGGAGTGCGGATGGAAACTCAGGCTGGGAGGGGCCTGGGGTCCCGGCAGAGCTGAACCTCAGAGGGAGGGTCTGGGCCTGCAGCTCGGTGGGTCCCACAGTTCCTTCCAGAGAGCCGGGGTGGGCCTGGCGCCTGTCTGTGACGGCATCTGGCCAGGAGGAGTGACCCGTGCATCTGTCCCGAGTGGGTCTCCGATGTGCTGATGGTACGGTTGTCAGGCACCCTTGGGGGTGGGGTTTCACCAGAACACTGGGGGAAAGGAGAGAGCTCAGTGAAAAAGGGGGGCGCCTGAGAAATCCCGTCCGCCCATTTCAGACTTCCAGGGTGACAGCTCGTGTTTCCAAGGAGACTGTCTTGGGGGGGTTTGGGGGCTCCGTCCCCTCCATCGTATGGCATCGAGATGGTCCGTGAGCCTCAGGCTGTGCTGCTGACTGTTGACCCGAACTTGGGACGCTACCTCCTTCCTTGTCTGGAGAATTTTATCCCCTTGAACAGTCAGCTTCTCAGGCCACGTGCGCCCTCTGTGCCGGTCTGAGCTCAGCCAGCCGGCGATGGGGACGGAGGGCGCTGCCCCCACTCATCACGGAAGACCCGGGCACAGTGAGGCGGGCCCCTTGCTCCTCCCCCGGAGTGTGAGGAGGATGCCCTGCGGCCTTGGGTGGGAACGAGTGGCCCAGGGGCTGCCCGGGGTGGTCACAGGGCGGGCACACAGACGGGCAGAGAGGAGACCTGCCTCGCCCAGCTCTTCCTCCTGAGTCCAGGCCAGCCCCTGCGGGGGAGGGGCGGGCTCGGTGGGCCCGGCTGTGGCCAGCCCTGGACGCCTGGCGGCTCTGTCCCCGCCTCTCTGTGGACATCCGGAAGCTGGCTGTCCATTATGTGCGGGTTGAACCCTGGCAGACTCAGTGCAATGACCAGAGCAGCCCCAGTGGAGCGTCTCTCCGGGACAGAGGGTTCTGTCACAGCAAACACTGCCCCTCCCTGTGCCGTCTCCCCCCACAAATCTGGAGTCCCGCTCACTGATCTCTTTGAAGCAGAGCCATCCTCGGAGCAGTGAAAGGAGAGGTCTGACTCATAAGCCAGGAGCTTCAGACCTCAGACTCGGGCGGTGAGGAAGCCTCGGGCTGTGAGCGGAGGGTGCCCTGGCCGTGTCTCGGGTTTGCAGGGCCATCGTGCTGGGCTGTGAATGGGGGCTGAGCGCTCTGCTCCTCCTGCACAGCCTGTGTGCCGTGGACAGTGGGTGCCGGGACAGGCTTCTGGATAGGCCCCCGAGGCAGACTTTCCCTTTGGGTGGTTTGGTGGCACAGGGAGGCCTGTGTTCTCGGCTGGCCCACCGGCGGAAGGCTCTCACGCTCAGCTGCACGCACTGCCCTCCATGTGGGAGGAACTCAGGGCAGAAATTGCCATCCGGCCTTTGCTACATTGTCAGGATTCCCCGGCAGCGACGTGTACAGGATTGCGTTTTCTTCCAACAGAGAACATCTTGTGGTGGACATTTGCATCCCTGCATGCTCAAGGCCGGCTTCTGGCAGTGGCCAGAGTGGGGTCTTCCAGAGCAAAATCGAGGTGCTGTTACTGGGAGAAAAAGAATGAGTGCGGGGGGGAAGGTCAGATGGGAAATATAGAAGTCACGGCTTTGGCGGCAGCAGCCACTTTTACCCATTCACCAATTCATCCTTCTATCCACCCACCTCCTCACCCACCACTTATCCACTCATTTAGCTACCTGCCCACTCATTCATCATCTTTTCATCCACCACCTATC
Organism: Pipistrellus hanaki; assembly: GCF_964339955.1. Taxonomy (NCBI): domain Eukaryota; kingdom Metazoa; phylum Chordata; class Mammalia; order Chiroptera; family Vespertilionidae; genus Pipistrellus; species Pipistrellus hanaki. The sequence continues at coordinate 51,030,979 of NC_140516.1, read as the reverse complement.
TACTGTCCATCAATCATCAACCCACCCACATATCCACACTTATCTATCCACCCAACCACCCACCCACCCACCCATCCACAATCTATTCACCTACCCACCCATCTACCATCCATCCACCAGACCACCCACCCATTTAAGAGGGTACACGTTCAAAGCACAGCTGAACATCTGATTATCTGAGGACTTGGATGTTTCATAGAAGTCTCACATTTGGCAGACTTCGGTCTTTCAAACCAGACGGTAGTTTAAATTGGTTCTGATTCATTAAACCACGCTTCAGAGAACACATTTCACCAAAGCACTTATGGCATTGAAGATGAAGCACCATGCCACGTGCCACCGATTCACGATGAAATGAAGATGGGCTGTTGACACTTGGCCAAGCTAACAGCTAGTAGGTGAGAGTCTGCCCCAGTGCAAATACTGCTCTTCTGTAGTAGGATAAAGTAGTTGCTGAAAAGAACCGTGATTTAGAAAATCAAGACTACTCAAGAGCATGAAATTATGTCAAATTAATTTTGCCATCCCCTCTTGAAGCTGATTAGTATACAATGTAATGAAATGCAATGTTTGCTAAACAGCTGAGCCGGGAGGGTAGACCAGCCACCTGCAGTTAGCGCCAGTTGGGACGGAGCCTTCCATGTGTCAGGGAAGACCTGAGTCCCCGAGGCCAGTTACCAGGCTTGTGGTCAGCTCCTTGGAGTCCCTACCGAGGCTGGCCGCCTGGGTTCCAGGAAGCAGACAGACACCAGGCGGTGTTGTTGTTGTTGTCCTTCGGAGGCCATAGGCACTCAGCGGTCATGTTCGTTTCCCTGAGGTGGGAAGAGGATGCCATGAGGGGTTCTTGCGGAAGTCCTTGGTGTGTCTGCGTCTGTGTCTGTGTAGGGAGGGGCTGTCTCTGTTCTCCGAGTGAGCACAGGAGCTGTGGACTCTCAGCTCCCATCCCCCAGCCCCACCTCCAGTGACTGATGGTACAGTCACAGCGATGAGCGCTGGCAAATCACCTCACCGTTTGGGCATCAAGAACGTGACCCTTTCCCAACCTCTTAGAAGGGAGCTCTGTCCTTATGTCCAGATACAGCCTGTGGCTTCTGACCCAGACGCCTGGCACCTTGGGTTGCTGTAGGGAAAATGTGTGTGTGTGTGTGTGTGTGTGTGTGTGTGTGTAAATGAAGGTAATTGTCCATAGGAAAAGTGTGTGTATATGTGTGTGTAAATGAAGAGAATTGTCCATAGGAAGTGTGTGTGTGTGTGTGCGTGCGTGTGTGTGTAAATGAAGAGAATTGTCCATAGGAAGTGTGTGTGTGTGTGTGTGTGTGTGTGTAAATGAAGAGAATTGTCCATAGGAAGTGTGTGTGTGTGTGTGTGTGTGTGTGTGTGTAAATGAAGAGAATTGTCCATAGGAAGTGTGTGTGTGTGTGTGCGTGCGTGTGTGTGTAAATGAAGAGAATTGTCCATAGGAAGTGTGTGTGTGTGTGTGTGTGTGTGTGTAAATGAAGAGAATTGTCCATAGGAAGTGTGTGTGTGTGTGTGTGTGTGTGTGTGTGTGTAAATGAAGAGAATTGTCCATAGGAAGTGTGTGTGTGTGTGTGCGTGCGTGTGTGTGTAAATGAAGAGAATTGTCCATAGGAAGTGTGTGTGTGTGCGTGCGTGTGTGTGTAAATGAAGAGAATTGTCCATAGGAAGTGTGTGTGTGTGTGTGTGTGTGTGTGTAAATGAAGAGAATTGTCCATAGGAAGTGTGTGTGTGTGTGTGTGTGTGTGTGTGTGTGTGTAAATGAAGAGAATTGTCCATAGGAAGTGTATGTGTGTGTGTGCGTGCGTGTGTGTGTAAATGAAGAGAATTGTCCATAGGAAAAGTGTGTGTGTGTGTGTGTGTGTATGCATGCAGTGATGTTCTAAGGACCTGGGGTAGGAGAATGCGTGATGTCCACTCTGAGCAGCCCCTGAGCCTTTGGGGACCATGAAGATGCTTGGTGGGATGCATCGCTGTCACATGATGCTCTAGACCACATGTGTCAAACACAAGGCCCGCGGGCCAAATCCAGCCCGCCAGGCCTTGCAATGTGGCCTGCACCGCGCTGTCATCACTGCACTCCGCTGTCAGTTTATGACATTGTCAGTTTATGACTGTTCAGTAAACCATTCGGCCCGCGATTTAGGCTGGATTTTAGATTTTGGCCCCTTCTCTGATTGAGTTCGACACCCCTACTCTAAACCCATCCCTGCCCCTCAGAGTGGAGAGCAGGTGGCCGCGATCACTGTGCCTGGACCTTCAGGTCTCAGCTGCCTGTCCTGCGCTGAATAGCGTCCGTCTCAAAGTTCATGTCCACCCGGAACCTCAGAACGTGCCCTTCCTTGGAAATGGAGTCATTGTGGAAGTAGTTAGTTCACCGAAGAGGAAGTTGTGCTGGACGAGGGTGTGACGGGCGTCTGTGAGATGGGAGGACACAGGAGAGCCCTGTGTGATGGCAGAGGCCGACAGTGAAGTGATGCTGCCACAGACCAAGTGACAGGCCCGCCAGAAGCCCCAAGAATGAGGGGAGAGGCCCAGGGCAGGCTCTCCCTCAGAGCCTCCAGGAGGACCAGCCTGGCATCCCCCTGATTTGGACTTCCGGCCTCCGGAACGGCATTTCTCTTGTTTTAACCGCCATGTTCACGGAAATTTGTTACAGCAGCCACAGGCCACTCGTCCACCGTGGGGCTCTCCTTGGACCACATGCGGGTGAGCAGTACCCTCCTGGCCTCTGTCTCTCATGTTTACCCTCCCAAATGCCCGCTGACCCGAGGCAATGGGACCTGGTGAACCTCTGCGACGTGTCCGGTGTCAGCCTGGCGGAATTGATTATAACCTACAGCTTGAAGTTGTTTAGTTGGCAAAGTCTCCCAGTTTTGCACGCTTTTACAATTTTCAATTAACTATTTGGCATGCTTCCTAATGCTTTCAATTACCACATATAATCATTTAGATACAAATTTTGGAAATGTCAGGTGACTCATTCCTTGGCAGAAATAGCTGGAAAACTGCAAACCTGCACATTTGCTGGCCTGTTCCCATCAGCTTTCTAGAAAGGCCAGGAGCTGCAATGCCCTCCAGAACCCCATGTCCCTTCCTGCATTGTTCCTAACTCTGTCCAGGAGGCCAACGGCCCGCAGGGGACTCAGCGGCCATGCCCCGAGTGCCAGGGACTTAGAAGTGTAGCTGCTCAGGTAAGGGGACGTGGTTTCCAATCCCAGCTCCAAGATTCATCAGCAAAGAGGCAGGACACTGCGGGCTGCAGGTGTGGAGAGAATAAACTACTGCAGTAATTTATTTCAAATCAAACGTTTCACCTTTGATTTGAAAGTCCAGTGCTGTGCTAGAGTCTGAGAAGCATACACCCACGGGATTGCCCCAGATACCCATCCTCCTCCCCGTCCATGTGCTTCCAGAACATTCAGTCTCCCCAGCTGGAGCGCCACAGCCTTCTGCGGTTTATTGCTTTGCCGATAACTCTCCACTCACTGGCTGGCCATGCTCTCAGGTAATTGTGTGCGTGCTGATGGACTCACAGACTGTCCGAAAACACAGCAGTCTTCTGCTTTCTTCCGTCAGTTTGGTGCATAAACAGAAGCAGGCTTATTCCAACCCTTTGACTGATGCCGCTCCTGGGACAAAGGGAAGTACCTGTCTCAGGTACATTTGCACGTTCACGATCAGAAATCTTGACAACATCGGAGTCATTAATTAGAGGCGATGCCCAGAATTTGTTGTCTGAAGGTTATTTGTAAAACTGCGGTAGATATTTTAATTGAAATGAATCGGCCTTAATCTTTTTGTAAATTGTAACTCACACACAGACCCCACCGAGCATGGCAATCCCTTTTAGAGAATGCCACCACGTGGACCTCCACGTGGATGGACGGAGAGGTCTGGCGAGTGTCCCCATCTTGAGTGCCGGAGGGAGCATGAGCCAGAGGTGGGCAGCCTGGGGCGGCCTGGCATCCAGACCCCAGGAGCTCCGGGATCACGGCCTGTCCTCACCTCAGTCCCGATGGAAGAGGGGTTCCGACTCCTGCTCCCCTCGCCTCTGTGTCTGCTTTGTCACCTGTGGGGTGAGGCTGGCATCATCTCCGTGAGCAGGTGTGTGCCTTAGGCGTGGCTGGATTAAGTGAGATGGTCTCTGGGTGGAGGTACAGCATCGTGCCTGCCGGGCTGTGGGCACTCACGAAGTGGGAGCTGCCACAGTGGCTAAAGCTCAGGGAGCTTTCGCTCAGGCTCCTGTGAGCTGTGAGGACATGACCCTGCTCACCACGCAGCCAGCAGACCCAGCTGCCTTTCCAGAAGGAGGGGCTCTTTCTGCAAACAAGGACTTTCCGTTCAGTTTAACAACCACTGTCCTAAGCTGCCAGCGGGGCCTGCCAACCCGTGTCTGCCAGCCCCCCTTGCAGCAAAAGGTGCCAAGTTTGGAAATCGGCCGTGAGACCTTTGGTTGGCTCAGCTCATGGCATCTGGGCTCCACCGGCATGGCCATATGGGCAGTGGATGGTTCTAGAAGAGGCAGCCAAGGCTGTGGTCTCAATGAGACTGGGTGCCAGGCAACCAGGAGGGGCCGCTGGTAGACACAGGAGGGAAGGGGTGGGATGGGGTGGGAGAGCCCTGACCTGGGTACTTCTCCCCTTTCTGGGGAGCCCCAGGCTGTCCTCCCTGCCCAGCCCACTGCAGACTGGTGGCGCTCTCCAAGGTGCTGACCTGCATGCTGCTCACATGGGCTGCTCCGCTCCTCTCCACGCGGTGACCCCTGACCCTGTGCTCCCAGTAGACTCCAGGCCTGTACTGACAGCGTCTCCAGCGCTGAGGACTCAGGCTTTAATCCTCAGCGTGGTCTTGAGGCCCAGGCACTAAATCTCCTTCGTTAGACTGGAAACGGAGGTCAGAGGGGAGCAGAATGGACCTGGAGCCCGGGCCCACTCCCTGTAGCCAGATGTCCACTTCACGTGTGTTTGCACCTGTGCGTCCTGATCTCAGTTCACAGCCAACAAACCTAAAACCAAGCTCACGCAATGCCCTCCACAGCCTCCTGCCCCCTAGTTCACCAGGCCCCTCCTTGCCCTCTCTGCCCACCCCGTTCATCATGATCTGATTCCTCTGGACTCCCCGTTCTCTCTCTGTCCCAGCTTTCCATTTGTTTTTTAATCCCACGTCTCCAGCTGAGGCTCTGTTTGTCTCCCCCACCCCTCCTGTTTTCTTTCTTTAAATCCAAACTCCAAATTTGATATTGATGCTACCCAGAATGCACTTGGACACCTGTTTACAGAATGTATTGGCTTTGATTCCATCAGCTGTCTGGCTAATTGCTATTTACTTCTCCTGCTCCACTCTGCATCCTCAGCCAACGCCACCTCTGCCCCTCTGACACGCAGGATTTCAGGGACGCGCTATCTCTGAATCGTAAACTAGAAATCCAGGGAATGTCTTGGATTCCCACCGTGGACACGGTCTCTTAGAGGTAAACCCCAGGAATCTCCCCTCTTGTTAGCTGGGTTCTGGTGGAACCCAGGGAGTCAGAATTGGTAGGCAATTGAACAAGAAAGCACACTATGAGGACTCACAAAATATTTATGAGAGCAAAACGCTCAGAATCCATGCCAGCCACAGTTGTTCACATGGCGTGTCTCAGGTACCCTGAGGCTGATAAAATGTTTTACATTTTTCTTCTTCCAAACAACCTTCATCTTATTACTTGGGAACCTGAGAGGTCAGATCGGAAGCTTGCAATGATTTCTAGGTTTCTACAGAGAATTGCTCCTCCACCAGGAATCCGCCCTCTCTAATCCCTCCCTCCCACAGATGCCCTTCTCTGAAGCTTGGCTCATGCTGCCCCCTCCGAAGCCCACCCTAGTCCTCCTTCTGGGGTGGGGGCCGTTACCCTCAGAGCCGGGTACCCCCACCTGCCCAGGCAGGAAGTGCCACGTTCACCGTCGGCCCCACAGCTCCTGGGCCCCTACCTCCCAGCACAGTCTGGCGGCAGCCGAGTGTTTGCCGGTGAGGGGCTGGTGTCTACACACCGTCTACAGAGAAGCGGCCTCGTGCTCTTTGGCGCCCCAGGGATTGTGTGAAAACGGTTCCCTTTCTTGTTAATCCCTAGATGTGAGATGAGTGGAGAGATGAAGCCCCACACCAATAAAGCCAGAAGCGTCTCTCTTAATTAAATTTGAAACGTTGGTAATTATCTACATTATCAAAGCCAATGGAGCCTACCTTACATGGATGGCTCACAGTAGGCTGGGCCCTCCTGACTCGCAGTGGTGCATCACAGACATTCAGCCCGGATGACAGTGTCAGCTGTTCCCTGCCCAGAGGCGCCTGCCTCACAGGAGGGACCGAGACGATGCTTGCCAACGTGATGCACACATGCCACCTCGCAGGGACCACAGATACTTTCGTGGGAGCCTGGAGGTGTGGCTCTGGTTGGGGGTGGATGCACCTCCGGGTCTGCATAGCATCGGGGGGTGCTGCCACGGTGCAGCGGCCATCAGCCTGGAAATCGGGGCCAGGGGGAGGAGTCACGGCTGACCTCTCCCACCAGCAGAAGATCTGGGGTCATTTTAGGCTCCAAACGCCTGCTCCTGTCTCCCTGTCCCCGGGAGGCAGTGTGGATGGGGCAGAGCCTGTTGTACCTTTGGAGGCCAAACCCTGTGGAGCAGCTGTTGGGAAGTTCCTGGGGCCCTAACAGCCGGCGTCTGGAAGGAGAAAGAGGCTGTGGCCATGGACGGAGGTGCAGTTTCCAACCAGTCTGGTGTGCCAGGGGGTGCCGGGAGGGGCCAGGGTGTTCATTGCTACGCCTTGTACACCTGAGTGTGTGCAGTCTGATTTGCCACTGGCTGGATGGTCTTCACACCCCCCTCCTTTTTTTTGTCTCCTCCCTCTTTCAAACTACTGTCTCTGGCATTGACAGTGGTGGCTTCTGCCTCCAGCAGTCTGGCTCTGGCCTATTCATGAGCCCTCGTGGGAGCTTACTTTCCCTGAGAACGGGGGTCAAGGTCCCCAGGGTGGCCTCCCCAGGGCCACGTGGATGGGCCTGCAGGGAGATTCTCTTGTGCCCCTCCCCCCTCGCTCGCCTCCCCAGAATCCCTTCCCCGATGCTCCCATTCACGCCTCACCAGCTCAGTTCCGGGCAGTAGTTAGTAATTTATCTTGTTCATGCCTCTCTTGGTGACAGTCCTTAATGAAGAGACATTCCAAGCATCTTCCCAACTTGTGAGTTCTGAGACAAGAATCTCAGCTTCGCAGAATCACTTGCAGAAACGAACGCCCAAGCGCAATTTCCTTTGCTTAATGAAAAGAGCCACAAAGCGTGGCCTTGCCGCTCGGCTGCCCACTTTCTGCAGGCATGTGCCAGCCTGCACCCGTCGCAAAGCCCAGGGCTTCCTGACCACGCCAGTGGGTTAATGACCGCGTCCAAAGAGGAGTGGACAGCCTGGTGTTGGAATTTCAGAGCCGGGAGTCCCAGCTTCGCACCGAGTGGCTCACGGCCCCGGGTCAGATGGCTGCCAGTCCCTCCAGACCCACCACAGCGGGCTCCTGGTCCCTCTGACCTGGATTAGAATCTCCTGCAGGGCCCGCGGGGGTGTGGGACGTGAAGCCCAGAGCCCAGGAAGTCCTCTGGCTTCTGGGTGACTTATCTACAGAGAGGACAGCTGGTCTGCGCCTGTCTCTGTCTGGTGACCGTGACGCTGCGCAGGCCGGGGGCATGTAACTGCGGGACACCGGGCCAGTTTAGCAGGAATCAGGGCCTAACCTCTGGGTGGGAAGGGGTGCCGAGGCCTAGATGGCCTGCTGTCCACCTGCTCCGGGGCCTCCCTGAATCCAATCCCCCCCGAGGACGAAGGCTCTGCCTTGCAACGTGATGGTTCAGTGGTTGCATTTGGTCTCCCGGCCGGCGGCTCTCCTTAGTATCGACTTAATTTTCTCAAGTTTCCGTCCTGATTTTGCACAGACACGGAGTAGGGGCTGCATCTGGGTGAGGAGTTATTGGTGCTGGTGGCATCCGTCCCGTCCTCGTAGATGGGAGGCCCGGTGTGGGAAAGTCTCTGATTGGATTCCGTCAGCTCAGCGTCCGCGTGAGGCCACTCTGGAGATGGAAACACAGGACCCTCACGTCGGGCCCGCGGGATCCCGTCACGTTTCCCTCCCAGCTGCCTCGCAGGTACAAGCAGAGGCGGCTCGGGTTCCATCTGTAGTTCTCATGGATGCAGACAGTATCTTGAGGTGGGCGAGCATGCCGGCTTACCTGGGAGGCCCAAGGGTACCGCCATCCCCGGAAGACAGAGCACAGCCCTCCGGCTTAAAAGGATGCTTTGCGTTCTGTGTTCCCGCATCTTTTCACCGCACGTCCCTTATCTGTGGTGGTGTGTTGCCTTTGTTTCGATTAATTAGCTGTGAACACGTTTTCCAGGATGTTTTCATAGTGGGCACATGGGCAGGATGGCGAATCAGCAGCTGAGGGGCGCCCGGCCAGGCCCCCGCGCAGCCGTGACCGTGTCCATCACCTCCCTGTCTGTGTCCCTGTGTCCTGCCTCCGCTTCCGTGACGTGAGGGCTCCGATGAGACCGGCGCCGGGCTCACTCCCCGCTGAGCCCCGACGCCTCCCGTCTGTCAGGTGGAGATTTCCAACCCCCAAGCCTTTCCGAGCTTTGCTGACCTTCCGGATTTTTTCTCTCTTGAGAAGAGAGAAAAACACATAAAACACCTCCAACAAAGCAAACCCAACACATCCATTTCGAACCCTGTAATGAGCTCCCAAAGACGGCCATTCATCACCCTGATTGAAACCTTTTAAGCAGCGTCACCGGGCTCTGCTTCCCCCGGTGCCTTAATGAAGTGGCGTGTGGGCAGCGGTGATTAACGGAGGCCGCCGGCCGGGGCATCCGTCTCCTGTGCTTTGGGCTGTAAATTAAGGTGACCCGACGTCCCGCTTTTGGTGGGACTGACCCGATTTTTAGCCATTTGTCCCACTGCGGGGTCACCTTACTGTAAATCTGCCTCCTCTCCTGGAGGGCGAGTTGCAGGGGATGGTGGTGCTGCCCCAGGACCGGCGGTGACTGCCTCCCTGTTTCCTCCCCCATCAGCTGTCGGAGAGAAGGCTCCCATCTTGCCTGACGTAAAGCTCACTGCTGGGTACCCTTTGCTGAGCTAGCTTCCAGATGAAGTCTACAACCCCACAAATGCATCTTTAAACAACCTTAGCACACGGCTTCTTTAAAGACTTCTGGGGTTCCGCATCCAGATTCTGTACAGACAAAGCACAGACTGTAAATGCTCCGTTTTAAGGAGATGAGAGGCACGGCCTCGCTGGCTTCCTGGGGCGTTTTATAGGAAATCTATAAACACCGTCCCCCGAGGCCCACTCGGGAGAGCTGGTGTGTGGGTCATCCCTTCCAGCTGCGGTGTTTACCTCAGGGTCAGAATTTCTGCCGAAAGGATTCAGAGAAGCTTCCCTCCATCATCGCCTGGGCTGAGCGGCCTCGGGTGACCCCCGCTCTCGGATGTGAACCACACGTAACCCCTGTTTGAGTGCCCAGCCCGGGAATATTGTTTCCGATGCCGCGGGCCGAAGAGATGTTTGCAGTCCCTTCACAGGAAGCCGTAAAGGGGAGGATGCAGACATGACTGCCGTGGCTTTGAGAGGAGGCCATGAAACGGCGCTGGTCCCCATGAAACGGGGAGGTTATGAGATATAAGAATTGTCTGCGCCAGTAAACAGGAAGGGGCCGTAACTCACCGCTGAGGCCGCATCCAGCCCCGAGTGCGGAATAAAGTGAGCCAACGTGGGTGGCAATAAAAAGGGATTTTTTCCCCCCATCAAAGTGACATGTTGTCTAAAGGCATGACCTCCATGCCAGCCAGTCACCCCTGGTGCTTTTACCGCGCTCAGATGCACGTGTGTGTAGGAAAGGGGGAGGGGGAGGGATGGGGCTGGAAACAGGGGACGCAGAGCATCTCTGCTGCTGGCGCCACCGGGACTGGACCTCGGGTCCCGCACGCAGTGCCCCTGGCCCGCAGCAGCCTCCAGCTGCCTTGGAGAAGCGGCTGTGGTGCCCATGGCATCACACCCACTGAGGACTGAGGCGGCCCCTGAGCCCCGATCGCCTCACAGTGTGGCCAGAGGCAGGGTGAGGACTGGACGGACAGTGGCACTGGCGATCTTTTTAAACAAGCCTTCTTTTTAAACGTTTTTCTTTTTTCAGGAAAATCATCGAAGTAGTTCAAGTTCTCTGTGGAATTCAAGATAAGAATACACAGATAGTTGGGAAATGAATACAGATCACCCTTATATCTAGCACCTCGGGCCAACGTTAATGTTTTAATGTATATTCTTCTAGACTTTAAATATATATAAGTATACTATACTTTTAAGATAACAGATTTTGCTTTATATCATTTTTCTCCTTTTAAATAGAACGGTTATATACATAAAGTGCACTGATCTGAGCATACAGCTTGATACATTTTTGCACTGGGGGGTACTCCTGTACCTCCTCCCCAACCCCCTCGAGGCTCACGTTACCCAGGGAGGCACCCCAAAACCCTTCCTGGAGAGCGGCCAGACCTTTGTGCCAACTCATTCATCTGCTTTCCTAGGCCAGAGACCACACCTCTAGGCCCACACGTTACACACCCTTTCGTGAGATATGTTTTTGTGTGTAAACATCGCTCCTTCTTTTTTACTGTGTCCATGGTATGAATGAGCCACAGCTTGTAACGGGTCCTCCTGCTTTTGGATGGTGGGTGCTCGCAGCTCTTGGTCAGAGGTGCTGTGGTCCTTCCTTGCTCGTGCATTCTGGACACACAACCTTGGCGTACCAGGCAGATGCTCTAATCCAGTGGTCGGCGAACTGCAGCTCTCGAGCCACATGCAGCTCTTTGGCCCCTTGAGTGTGGCTCTTCCAAAAAATGCCACGGCCTGGACGAGTCTATGTTGAAGAAGTGGCGTTAGAAGAAGTTTAAAAAATTTGGCTCTCCAAAGAAACCTCAAGCATCGTACTGTTGATATTTGGCTCTGTGGACTAATGAGTTTGCCGACCACAGCTCTAACTGACTGAGCTACCCGGCCAGGGCTGCGTATGTATTTTGGGAAATGTGTACACTCATTTCTATTGGCCTCACTCTGATACTTGAAGAAAAACATGGCTTCGTCTTCAAGCGCACGCGTGGTTAGCTTTAGCAGATGCCACTACATTTTTGGAGTATCCTCACTTTTCCATCTCCTCACAAGTCCCTGTCTTTTACATTTTAGTCACCCTGGTGGGTGTGTAAAGATTTTACATTACAGCTATAATGTGCATTTTTGCTGATAAGGATCTCTGTTGGGCACCTTTTCATATACTTATTAGCTACTTAAATATCCTCTTTTGTGATTTGCCTGTTTAATATTTTGACCATTAAAAAAAATCAGGTAGATTTTTTTATTACTGATTTGTGAGACTTTTTCATATATTACAGATGTGGGTTCATTTTTTGGATGGTTGGTTTGTGAATTTTCACTCAGTGGTGCTATTTTTATGAACAGGAGTTCATAATGTTTAATGTGTCCAATTTATCAAACTTCTTCTTTTCCATTAATGCATTTTGTTATGTTAAGCGATATTTTCCAACTCAAGGTGATGAAAATATGTCCCTATGTTTCCTTTAAAAAAAATATGGTTTACCTTTTGCATTTAGATTAATGATAAATCTTGAACTACAATATATTTTGGATATAGTTTGAGGTAGGATAAAAGTTAGTTAGTTTGTTTGTTTGTTTATTCCATTTGGGTATTTAGTTGCTTCATTTTCATGTTCTAAAGAGCTTGCCCCATCCCTGCTGAATCTAAGGGTTTTTTTTTTTTTTTTTTTTTTCATAAAGCAAGTGACTATATATATGCACTTCTGTTTCTGTATTTGCTGTTCTAGATCATTGGCCTGCTTACCCATCATTTCAGAAACATCAAATGGCCCTGATTATTATGGCTTTAGAGCAAGCCTTTGTATCTGATCATTTAAGTAGCCCAACTCTACTGTTCTTCCTAAAGACCGCCTTGCCTACTTCAGGTTCTTTGCATTTCCATGTAAACATTTTAGTCTTGACTCATCAATTTCCACAAAAACACCTGCTGGGCTTTTGATTGGGTTTGCATTCAATCAGGAGATCAATTTGAGAAGAACTGACATTTTCTAGGTAATGATTTTTCTGATTCATTAACTAAGGGATATTTCTCCCTCTCATTTATTTGTCATGTTTTATAGTTTTTCATGTAGAGGTCTTACACTTAAAGAATGCATATTTAAATATATTTGATACTTTTGATGCTATGTTAAATAGCATTTGACATTTTTTCCCCTAATTTTTGTTGCTAGTATGTGAAACAAACTGGACTCTTTCTATTGATAATGTTTCCAGTGACCTTCTAGATTTTCCTATTAATCCTAAGAGTTTACTTTGGATTTTCTATACATGCATTTATGTCATGACATTTTTATTTATTTTGCATCTGTCTACCTATGTCCCTATTCTTTAATCCATCCACTCACCCATTCACCCATCCATCCAGTCTCTTTACTTCAATGCTCTGCCAGAAGCCCTTCAGCGCACTGTCTAATGATGATATTGAAGTGATGATAAGGTGCAACCAGAACCCAGAGGGAAAATGTTCACTATTTCAATATCAACAACGCTACCAACAGTAGGGTTTTCTTTCTGTCTTTCTTCTTCTTCCTTTTGTTAATCCTCAGCAAGGATATCTTTTTCCATTGATTTTTAGAGAGAGTGGAAAGGAGAGACGGGAAGAGAGAGAGAGAGAGAGAGAGAGAGAGAGAGAGAGAGAGAGAGAGAGAGAGAGAGAGAGAGAAACATCAAGGTAAGAGAGGCACATTGATTGGTTGCCTCCCATATGCACCCCGATGGGACCCACGGGTCTGTTAATTTTCATTTATTTATCTTTACTTTCGTTTCATCATTAGAGAAGAAGCTCTGTATGCTTTTTGTTATTGAAATTTGCCGAGACTTGTGTTATGGCCCTGAAGATTGATTTATTTTGGGAAATGTTCCATGTACACCTGTAGAGACTGTGTATTTTGTCACAGTGCGTGCAGCGGTCTGTATATGCCATTAGGCACAATTCATAAATCATTTTACTGAGCTTTGCTTGTTTAATTAGTGTTCTTCCATTTCAGTTGGAAGATGGCTTTTCAGCACGTCTTGTAATGCAGGTGGTAAGTTCCCTCAGCGTTTGTTAGTCTGGGAGAGTGTACCTTTCCTGTACAGTCAAACCTTGGTTCTCCAGTGTTTCATCCGAACAATTCGATTCTTGACTATGTTGTTCACAGAATAAATGTCTTGGCTGTTGAACCAAACTTCGGTTTTTGACCTGACAACCCTCTGACGCGGATACCTCAGCATGATAAAACTGTCAGCACACAAGAGAGAATGTTTTTGTTGCTGGAGAAATCCATGATTAGCACAATTTTAAAACCTAAAGAGGCCATCAAGGGTGCTGATGTTGCTGAGGATGTGAAAGTGCTCACAAAACAACCATCACAGGACACTGAGTAGGTAGAAAAACCGTTGCAGATTGGATAAGCCACAGGAAGTTAGCCGGTGGTAGCATTTGGAGGTGATCAGATGTGAAAAAGCAAAGATACTGCCCCCCCTCACTCGCCCATGGAAAGAGTGTGGAAAGTCATTTGTTTAAGGCTAGTAGAAGTTGATTCCATAAATTTAAGAAAAGAAGTGTTTGTTTATAGATTAAACAGTTCATTAAACATGCACTGTAAATAAGAAAGGTTAAAACACAATCATTCGTGGGTCTGGAATGGATTAATTCAATTCACATGATTTCTAATGGGGATACAATGATTCGGGTTTCAAACAAATCTCTTCTTGAACAGCCTCCTGGAACAATTTAGGTTTGAGAATCAAGGTGCTACTGTATCCCTGAATGATAACTTCACTACACAACATATTCTTGGCTGGCATTCCCTCCCCAGCAATTTGAATATACCACCCCACCCTGTCTTGGCCTGTAAGATGTCTTCTGAGAAATTTGCTAGGAGCCTTATTGGCATGGGCATGAAAGGTCCATGTGTGTGATTTTTTTCCTCTTGTAGCTTTTAAATTCTCTTTCTGTTTTAATTGTAGTTGTATTAGAATGTGGTTGGAGAAGGTATTTTGTGAGTTGAAATTTTTGGGGAGCCTATGAGATTTTTGAACTTGGATGTTTAAATCTCTCTCCAGATTTAGGGAGGTTTCAGCCATTATTTTTGTTTAAAAAAGTGTTCTGTCCCTTTCTCCCTCTTTCTCTTCCTGGGGCTCCAAATGCACAGATTTTTCTTCTTAACTTTGGTATCCCGAAGTTCACATGGGCTTTCTTTACTCTTTTATTCTTTTTCTTTTCTTCTCTGACTGGATAGTTTAAAATGATCTGTCTTAGAGGTCACAGATGCCTTCTTCTGTTTGATCCATTCTGAAGCTAATGCTCTCTCCTGAACTTTTCACTTCAGTCATTATATTCCTTTGCCCTGGAATTTGTTTGGTTATTATTATTTTTTTAAATGATTTTTATCTCTTGTTAAATTTCTCATTTCACTCATTTGTTTTTCGGATTTTGTTGAATTGTCTTTCTGTGTTTTCTTGTAGCCTCCCAAGCTTCCTTAAAACAACCATTTTTAATGATTTATTGAGCAAATCACGAGTCTGCATTTCTTGGGGTTGGTGACTGGGAAGTTGTGCTCCTTGGGTGGTGACGTGTTTCCTGGATCTTCATTTCCTTGACGTCTTGTGCTCCATCTTTTCATTTGAAGAGGCAGTCACCTCCTCTGTTCCTCAGTGACTGGCTGAGGGAGAGAAAAGCCTTCTGCCAGCCCTGCGAGGGCTTCTGAGACCTTTTCCACGGTGTGAATGCACAAATCACGTTCCCTCTTGGCTAGTAATTCTTAAACGTGTATGACTTCTCTCCATCCTGCAAAGCCAGGCTGACAGCCTCCGGTTGGCTTTTCTGAGGTTGGCGCTAAATGTTCACGTCCGTGCTGTGGCCTTGCTGTCACTGGCCTCCGCCCTGAGCCTTCCCAGAACATCCTCTTTCGTCCCTTCCTCTGGCAGCCTGAGTGTCCCCCTCGGCTGGACAAGAGCCCCCGGCGCTCCCATGTACACTACTGGTGGCCCTCGGAACCTTAACCCCTGTGCACCTTCCCGGATGTACTGCAGCCGCATGTGATTTCATCCGTGCACTCCTCCCCGGATCGACGGCAGGTGGTCAGGGTGGTGGAGGCCACGTGTCCTGTGCTGAGGACCTGCCACGCCCCTGCAGAGAGCAGGTCCCTGGCTCTGTGTACCAGAGCGGTCTGCTCCTCAGAGGGCCACTGTGACGGGGTGCCCAGGCCCGCTGCCCATCACAGGCCGGCCAGCACAGCCATAGCCTGTAACCCTCTGCTCTGCCAGCCTCTCCAGGCTCCGGGCACCATCTGCTTGGGTTTTATTAGTGTCTGTGTCTTGCAAAGGGGACTCATTGGGATGAGTTATGTTTGCAGGGCTGACTCTAGAATCTGCAGGGCGGCTGCCTCGGGGCCCGGCCTGGGGGGGAGGGGTGTCCTGTCATTTTGTAGGGGAGCCCCTCCCGTTCCTCTCATACTCTACTGGCCACTCACAGACTCCCCCTCTCCCCCCCACCCCTTCCCGGAGCTCTGCATCCAGGGCCTTCATCATCAGAACCGGTCTACCGGAGGGAGCTCGGGGCCTCTGGGCTGGTCCCCGGACGGGGAGGGGCGCCTCCTCTTGGCAAGCAGTTTGCACCGGCCCAGGCTGTGGAAGGATTCCCAGAGCCCAGGTCCCCAGGCAGCCGGTGTTGGCTCTCGCTCTGTGATGAGGCGGCAGCCAAATCTACTTGGACTTTTAAATTTAATTTAATTTTTCTCTTGCTTTGAAGCAGCTGCCTTGGGTTCGCCCCCAGCTGGAAGCTGTGTGTGCCACTCGGGGCCTCGGGGTGCACCGGAGAGCGGGGCTGGGGCCCGGCAGGCTGCCAGGCCTTTGTTCTGAGTCATCGGGAGCCAGGCTGCCGGTCTCTAACCACCAGGGGCTGTCACTGGCCTTGGTGATGCCTCCGCTTCAAAAGGCCCTGGGGCTTGTGGGAATCCACAGGAAATGTGCTCCGTGTCAGGGCCTTGTTCTCTGAGAGCAGCGCTCCCTGATCCCTTTCCGGGGAGAGCAGGGCATCCCTGCCCCTGGGGCTGCAGGAGAGCTGCTCCGGATCCCCTGAGAGTGCCCTGACGCCATTGCCATTACCGCTGCCCGGTCCATTAGCGCCGGTGCTGGGCTGGAGCTGTCCTGACCTGACCCGCGGCCGCCAAGGCTGCTGCCCTCTGAGGGTCCGTAGGGCACCATCGCGTCTTTGAAATCGCCTCCCTAGCAGCTTGCCAGAGCTGAAGGGCCGGTGGCGGCTCTGGGCTCTGTGCAGGGGGCGTGGAGGGTCCTCAGCCTCAGGGGGGCGCTCCTGAGCTGACTCAGCCTGCAGGACGGATGACCTTGGATTTGACCTCCTCCAGGGGACCCAGAGCCAGGCTGTGCTGGTGACTGCTGCTCAGGCTCTGCTTTCCAACGGACGGGCGAGGTCTTCCCAGCGCCGGGCCCTGTGCGGCTTCGTAGTGTGTTCTCTGGGACCTGTTTGCTGAGGGAAGGGACCTTAGGTCCAGGAATCCACTTTCCTGTTGGCAGCGCCTGTAATTTTCATTCTTCTCTTGCGTTCGGCTCTCCGTTCTCCTGGTGGTGGGCGTCTGCCTCGTGTGTTTTGAAGCTGGGCTGTTTGGATAGGGACTTGTTTCGCATTCCTGGTGAATTATGCATGGCTGCCTTTGTCCCTGAGAGCGCGCCTGGCTCTGCCGTCTGCTTTGTCTGACATGAATGCAGCCAGCCGCCGGCTTTCTTCCCATTAGTGTTTGTGCCTTGTATCCTCCCCGTCCTTTGGCTTTTCTTTCAAATCTAACCCGCATTAAACACGTGCAAGCATAGCTGCGTCTTTACACTTACAATGCGTTTCTCGTGGGCAACAGACACTTTGGTCATGCTTCTTTATTCAATCTGGTCATCACCGTCTTTTCATTGTGTGTGTGTGTGTGTGTGTGTTCCGAAGACCACTGGCATGGAATGTAATTATCCATAATGCTCCATTTAAAACCTTATTGTTCCTTGTTTCTTTTTTCTCCTCCAGTTACCTCAGTGTCCTATTTTCTTAACGGCTCTCCCTCCCTTCCCACTCCAGTTCCTTCAGTTCCGCCCTGCTGCATGCTTTTCTCTCGGAATAACTGATCCCGAGCGTGCCCCCGAGTACGCCGAATGCTCCGGCCATGAGTGTGCTTCATGTGAGCGAGTCTCGTCTCCCATTCGGTGGCTGGTCCTCCTGCCCGGGGGCCAGGCTTCCGTATCTTCTGTGTCCCCACAGCACCCGGACCGAAGACCAGGGTGGTCTTGCCTGTTTAGTGCCCACTTTCCAGGGGGCTGACTCCTCTGCGGAGCCAAGTGCCTTGCATTTGCCTAGCAGCTGATTTGAGGGCAGAAAATAGCCCAGTCGTGTCCCGTTAGCAGCCAGGACATTTCATCGGGGCCGCTCCGTGCTGCTGTGGTGCTGACCCTTGGGCGGAAGCCAGCATGACTTCCCAATGTGCTCTGGTGTCCCCGTTCTGTGGCTCCTCGGGCTTCCATCATCGGTGCCCCGATGTCTGTCTCTGGGAATGAGCAGCCCTTGAAGGCACAGACTGTTGGTCCGTGGCTGCACTGCCCCATGTGGCACTGGAGGCAGCATTTGCGATCCTAGCTGCTGACAGTCTCTGGAGGCCAAGTTGGATCAGAAAAATCCACTAAGTACTTAACAGATTAATTTTCCTTATGGCTGCTAGTTAGTAACTGTTATCTTTTCTATCAGCCTGAGCCATGATATGACTAATGGGAACTATTTAACTTATTTTGGCTTAACTTAAAAACTTTAATTGCAGCAATCCTTTGCATCTCCCCGGCCCTCACCTCCCTTGGTAACCACTGTCTGCTTTTGGGTCTAAGGAAATTGGCATGTATAGAATCCACATGTGAGTGAAATCATGCCGTATTTTTCTTTCTGTGTCTGGCTTATCTCGCTTGGCGTAAGCTCCAAGTCCATCCATAAATGGCAGGGTTTCCACCTGCAAGGCTGAATAATAGCCCACTGCGTGCATACACGTGTGTGCATCTGTCCATGGACACCCGGTGTTGCCATACCCTGGCTATTGTGAGTGATGCTGCACTGAGGAGGGGGTGCGGCTGTCCCTCTGAGGAGCTGACTCCATTCCTTTGGGTAAAAACCCAGCAGACAGATGGCTGGGTCCTGGGGGAATTCTACTTCTAGTCTTCGGAGGAGCCTCCGTGCTGTTTTCCAAGTGGTGCTCCTTTAAGCGCTGGCTGGTGTGGGACAGGGAGTGGTCTCTGTCCCCTGGGCCCACCTGCAGGCTCCCGTGGCCCGAGGACACTGCCAGCCCCAGAGCCTGGATGTCGAGAGACTGCATGCTGGTCTGCTTCAAACCGAGTCCTCCATCCCGTAGGGAGCAAGTGTGAGGGTGCTCTGGGCGAGGGGACCCGCACTCTCAGGCCCTTGATTCCCCTCAAAGCCTCGTTCGGAAGCCTCTACCGGATGGAAGCAGGCCCCGTGGGGAGATCCAGGAGGAATAGCGGGCGGTGGTAGTGCTGTCCACAGTGTTTCTCTCTCCCTGATGCCGAGTTTCGGTGAAACTTTGTGTTGGCTGATTTCCTGTAACTCTGTGCATGCTCACTGTCTGCCCATGGACGTCCTCTGGGCAGGATCCCAGCCATACTTTAGTCAATTAAAGTGATAACGGTAAGAGTAACTCCACGTGCACATAACGTGATGAGAAGTGCAAGGGCTTGGCCTGGACTTCAGTCCTCATGCTGGTGCTTCTGGGCTGGGAGCCCTGAGCCACTCAGACCCTCGGAATCCTCATCTCCACAGCGGCAGGGAGCAGGCGGTCCCCTTAGGGGAAGGCGCTGAGGAGGGGATGACAGGGACTGCCTGTGGCTAGTCAGAGCTGGCCCCAGCCAGTGCTCCGTGCGGGGTTGGCCGTGGAGAGCTCGGGTTCTAGGGAGATGTCTCGCTGTGTGGCAGCTGTGAGGCAGCACTCAGGACCGCCGGCTGCACATCTAATGGCGAGGCCGACACCTGTCGGTTTTCCTAGCGCCGTGGCCTGGATTCCCCTCAGACTGAGAGCCCAGAACCGCCCAGGCCTGGCCTCGCTGCCTTTGTGCTGTGGGCGGCCGGGCAGGCCCAGTGACTCGCCCAGTGTGACCTCGGCCTGCTCCCGCCCGGCTCCCCAGCCCGGCTCCCCAGCCAGGCTCCCCAGCCCGGCACAGAAAGTGCTTTCTGGCCTCTGCCTGGGGCCGAGTCTCACTCCCCCCTTTGCCCCGGGTCTCCGCGCAGCTTTGCTGCCCTGCCCACTGCATCCTTGTGGGTGTGGCCCGGACAGTGAGGAACCAGACACGTCATGGTGACGTTGTTTCTGCTTCAAGAACAGCTACACATGCCGGCCAGAACGCGGCCTTGGCCTTTTAGAAACAGCACTGCAGTAGGGAGCATCCACCGTCTAGGGAGGAGGGAGAATAGACCCCTCGGCTGGAAGCACGCTGCCAGCCCGGGCCCCGTGTGACGGCAGATGTGTCCGAGGGAAGGGGGTTGATTGGCACCATGGGCCGCACTCCGGGTGGGGGCCAGGCTGGCGGCCAAGCCTCCTCCTGTGCGGAGATCCGGGAGCATCGCCTCTCTGCCTGCAGATGTGCCGCCTCCAGACTCTGCCTGCTCCTCCCGCCAGGGCTCCGGAGGGAGCGCGGCTGTTTGCAATGCTGCCCGATCACACGGCCCCTCTGGTTTCCGAGGGCTGCGAGTCAGCGGGCCGAACCCGGCAGGAACTGAGACTCCGCCGGATTCCGTGGCCGCGGGGCCGGGATTGAGGAGGGCCCATGGCGTTCCACAGTCCCTCCCGTGTATCGATATTATGGATGCATCTGGTGAAAATAAACTGCACGGCTCACAGCCACGGCTCACTGACACGCGAGGGTGTCCGCCCATTAACGTCTCGCCGCTGGCACGGCCGGCTTGCCGGCTGCGGGGGCCAGGGGCCGGCTCTCCGCGGGCGGGAGTGTGCTGAGAACGCAGAAAACGCAGCTCTCAATAACCACGCTGCATCGTTACCGTTTGTTTATGAGCGCGGCGCACTCTGACTAGAAAGTTATTTTGTTTTTCATTTTGCAGAGCACTCCGGCGTCTCCCAAGATCTCGCAGCAGCTGCACCGACGCCCGATGCAGTGAGTGGAGAAGCCCATTTGGCGCGCCTGCTTACTGGGTCAGCAGTACGGAGTGTTCTCTCGGAGGGTGTGTGACTCCCTCCTCTCTCCCCCTCCTCAGCTGGGGCCGGGCCGTGGGTGCACAGGCCCCACGGAGCTCTGCTCCCCGCGTGGCCGGAGCCCGCCTGGCTGCTCGGGGAGGGGGAGCAGGCGCTGGACACACAGGTGGCTGGTGGGCCCTGTGAGGCCGAGCTGCCAGCCCTGGCCTGGGGCTTCCCTGGCCCTGAGCTGGCCGTCCTGAGCTGGGGTGGGTGAGGGCAGGCGCTCAGGGTGTGTGGAAGGGAGCTGGCTCACGGGTGGTGGGCCCGCAGCTGGCGAGAACTCTCGTGGATCTAGTCCTGGGGTGATCTCCTGGTATCCGGGTTTCCCCGAGTAGAAACAATCAGAACAGCCAGGGGTATAGCAGAGGGGTGGCCTCTGATTGGCCAGTGGATGACACGTGACAGACACACCTGGAGGAGGCGGGAGTCTGTGTCTTCAGGACCTTGGTTCGGGTCGAGCTATGGAGACTCGGGGAGGGGCACTGAGTCCCGGCATTGGCCGTGTGCCCTAGCCACGTGGGGTCTTTGGCCCAATGTGTCCCACAAACCGTGAGGCCTGTTCCAAGCTCTGGAGACTCCCAGCCGTCAGGGATGAGGCGCTGTCTGGAGAAGGACCTTGTCATAAGCCGTTGAAGCTACAGGAAGGTAGAACACAGCGAGATGGTCCAAGAACAGGCTGTGTGTCCGGCTCTCAGGGGGTTGCGTGTCTCGGAGGAGTTACCAGTGTGTGTGTGAGCCATGATGGGGTACATCCCATGGGGGGCGTTCCGGGAAGGACCCAGAACGAGGGGTCGGCCTTGGGCTGGATCCAGGAAGATGCCGTGTTGTCTCCGGTCATGACACAGATCCAGGAGGGGAGACATGGCGCCCCCTTGGAGTTGTGGTTTCAGGGGCATGGATGCCCGGCTGGCTCTGGGTGCACCCGCCCTCCAGGAGTGTGGGCTCTCGGAGACCAAGCACCCCAGGCATGGCAGGAGGTCATGCCGAGGTATTTTAGGATGTCAGCAACCGGGCCTGCGAGAGATCAGGGCTCTGTCGCCGCGATCAACGGCTCCATCTGGCCCTGCCTCAGTTTCCCCTGCTGTAAAGCGGGAACGTCAGTGCCTCTGCGCTTTTCATGAGGATGAACGGAGGTGGGTTTTGCAAAGCACGGTGAGTGCTGGGTGAACGGCTGCTATTGCTCTGATATTCTCCTTAAACCCTTTTTCCGAGAAAATCATCGTCTTTGATACAGACACCCTCTCCGGGGACGTAGTCTTCATATGTATAAGCAGTGCATCTCTCTCCTGCTATTCTTTCCCGTAAGTAGGTCACAGGATCAGAACAGGCAGCGAGTTTAACCACCAAATGTAACCAGATGGGGCGGCGCGCCCCTCGCTCGGGATAATGAGGCCCCGGGACCCCCTCCCCCGGCTCAGCTGCCGGCATGGATCGCCGCTAGAACTCCGATATCGGTGCGAGTTTGTGGTCAGAGGCCAGCAGCACCAGGGCTCAGACACGAGGTCTGTGCCGATCCCATCCCAGGCCCCGGAGCGGACGGCGAGTCTTGTTTGCTCACGGAAGGAGGAGGAGCTGGTGCGTCTCCCCCTGCTTCTGGGAAGCCTTTCCTTTCATGGAATGAAGTCGTGGCCACAGGACTCTTCCCCGTGAGATCGGACGCACTGCCCGCCCTCTGTTACCCAGCGGTGACTCCAGAGCAGGATATGTGCTCCCACCTCGGCAGAAAGGTCCATTCCGGGCCTGGCAGTGCTCCCAGTGGGAACCCGTTCATGCCGGCTTCAGGGAGACGTCTGCTCGGTGGGGGCAGGTGGACGCCCGCTGGGACCTGGGATTGGCCTCTGGTCTTTCGTAGGACACTGGACAAGGAGGCTGCTGGTGTGTATGTGTGTGTGTGTGTGTGTGTGGCCAATGTCAATGACACATGGCAGAAAGAGAATCCCTTGTTATCATTCCCTCCCCAGACTCCTAGACCCCAAAGCCGAATGTCCTCCTTTGCAGTGTCTGCTGGGCCCTGCACCAGCTCTGTGAGGCAGTGGGTAGAGGGCAGAGCCCACGGGAGCTGGAGGGCCTGGCCATAGAGCCCTCTGCTGACCCAGAGGCAGCACTGTCCGCCGCGCCTGAACTGGCTGCAGAGTCTTTGGCCCTGGGGCGCACAGCCTGTGGGGCGGCAGGTGTGAAGTATGCCCTGGCACCTGGGCATGGACTGCGCAGGTGGCAGGCACAGGCCTGAGCAGATGGACATTCCTGCGGGGACCGGGAGGCCGGCACAGGAGCCTGTAGGGAGGCGTTAGGGCCGCTGGGAGGGAGGGGGCAGGGGCACCTGTGACTCACGGTGCATTTACCCTGGGCCTCCTACACCCTGGGGACCGGCCATGGAAATAGCAGGCTTGCTCCTAGAAGGTTCCAGAAGCTCTGTAAGGGCTGCTCGTTGGCAAGATTTGTGGGCAAGCAGCTGCCAGGAAAGGTGGAGGCCTGGCTCCCAGCTGCCGTTGTTGCCCAGGCAGCATCTGGTTAGGGCAGGGCAGCCGGGCTGTGAGGCCGCGTGGACCGGGACGGCAGCCAAGCCCAGGCAGGTGTCGGGATGGGGACCGCCATGGCTGCCGGGTGAACCGGCACCCTGGGCGAGGAGCCAGGCGCAGGGGCAGGCGGCAAGCACGAGAGCAAACGGGTCTGTTCTCTCGGAGAGAAAGGGCTCTAAGCAGCGGACTGGTCCCCACGTGGCTGCCCCTGCAGCGCTCCCCCCTGGCCTCGCACCCGGGGAGACCTCGCGTTCGGGGGAGGGAGGGAGACACGCCTCTTCCTATCAGATGCGTGTTTTTCCCGGGAAGCTGTAGCCGTGGTGACAGGCACGCCGCTTCCTGTCAGGGTTCCTTTCAATATGTAGCACATTAGACTCCCCGTGAGCTCCCTGCCGGCCGAGGGCGCCCATTAAGCCGGTGATGGCTCTGACTTTATTTAATTCCCGACGAGGCTGCGGCCGGGCTCGGGGCGGGAAGCGGAGACGGTTCGGATAATAGAAAGGAATTTATTGAGTTCAGGTGTCCTGACATTTGCATTTTGCGAAATTTCTGCTCCTGCTTCGGGGAGAAATCATTTTAAACGTCGAGGCAGAGGAAGCGGCCTCTGCAGATACCCGATACATATTTTATGTGCACTTTTCCCGCTCCGAACGGCCAGGCGGAGGTGAATTACGGTATGGCTCTTTTCCGAAAGCCACAATTCACCCGATAAGGGGCATTAGACGTTCCCCGAACACTCTGTGGAGGCGGGAAGCGGTAGTCACCCAGACCTCTGCGAGTGCGGGAAGGAGATGCTGGGAGCGCCTCCATCCTCAGCGGCGGTGCGAGGAGCGCCTGGGATAGGCCGTTACACTAGGTGGCCAGGCGTCCCGCTTTTGGCGGGACAGTCCCGATTTTTAACAATTTGTCCCGAGTCCCTCAGCTGTGTGATGCTGGACAAATTGTTAAAAATCGGGACTGTCCTCCCAAAAGCGGGACGTCTGGTCATCTTACATTATACACATCCTGGAGGTGCCGACCTCCCCCCAGCGGCAATCCCCGCAGACAGAGGGACGCGAGGGTGTGGAGTGCCTGCCCCTTGGCCTTGCCTGTTACCTGCCCCGCCCAGGAGGGGCCTCATCCCCGGGGAAGCTCAGAAAGCAGGGAACCCACTTCTGCTCAGATCCTGGGGTGACGCTCACCAGGGCACCCCATGGGCAGGGGAGGGGTATGATTTGTGGGGTCAGCGCTGCCGTAAGGACGCGCCCCCACGTTCACGGGACTGTCCTCCCCGCCGCAGGACAGAGTGGCGCAGATGAGACCCACCGGGCCCCAGGGAGCTCCTGCCCGGTGCTTCCCTCTCTTCCTCCCGGGCTCGGGGTCTTTCCTGAAGCGGCTCTTTGTATGGTCAGCAGCTGGCCGTGTGAGGGGCAGGGGGGTGAGGCCAGGACTTAGCGGGGCTCCTTTCCGAGGTCTCCAGGCCCGGAGACTCCATGCACGCCACCGTCCCGGGAGCTGGGGTAGCCCAATGCGGCCAGGGCACTCGGCTTCCCGGGCTGTGTGTACGTGAAAACTTTACACAGCTCATCGCCCCATTGTTCCTTTTGGCAAAAACGTTGGACTTAATCTCAGTGGATACCATTTTGGGGGGAAATAGGAAAGGGTTTGTTTCTAGCTGATGTCCTGTTCTCCAGCCACTGCTCCTCCTTCTTCTCAGCACCTGTGTGGTTTCCGCCGTGTCCTGGGTGGGAGGCTGGGGAGCAGGCGTCGAGTGTACCATTACGGTCCCTGCTGGCGCGGCTCATGCACCTGAGCGCTGAGGGTTGTGTTCCGGGCGGGAGGAGGGGACGGTCCAGACCTGCTACCAGGGGTCCAGCTGCTACCGGGGAGCTGGGGGAAGGCGGTGGCGGACATCTGTCGGGTGGCGAAGGTGATCCCACGCTGGCCGGGAGGGGCAGCCGCGCCAGCTGTCCTGTGGGCTGTGCCCGCCCCTCCTCCCGCGGGCTCTCCTCTCTCCTGGTTAGTGGATGAAAGGCGCAGTCTGCTCACCCGGCCCCCAGAGGCACTCCGCTTTGCAACCAGAAGGGCTTGTGTCTCCCCCTCGAGGATATTGGATTTAAACCAGACGGATGTGGTTTTATTACTCCTAGCAGGATAGCTATTGAACTCTTGAGTGGCGATTCTGTAATTCAGAGTTTCAGTATATTTAGCAAAGGATCCTTCTTCTCAATGTGAATTTTTACTGCTCTGGTTCGAGGCTGCTCAGCAAACACTTTCTCTCCCCGGTTCTGGTTCTTTTTCTCTATCAAGTTCATAGTTCAAGTTCGGTAACCACGTGCTACAATCTACTTGTACGTTTCCCAGTCAACCAACACAGCATCCATGTGGGATTGGGCCTAAACCAGCAGTCGGACATCCCCTGAGGGGTCCCAGGTTGGAGAGGGTGCAGGCTGGGGTGAGAAACCCACCCCTCCGTGCACAAATTTCATGCACCAGGCCTCTAGTGTAATAAAAGGGTAATATGCAAATTGTCCCCTCAACCGAAAGTTCGACCAGGGGGCGGGGCCAGCCCGTGGACTGCCTGGGCCCCTTCCCCTCGTTAGCCCCACCCCCAATCAGTCTCCCCCACCCTGATCAGAGTCAGGGCCAGCACAAATTGGTGCACCAGGCCTCTAGCCCTAAATAAGATACTAGCAAACAAGAGTCTAGGAATGCATAAAAAGATGGTGTGTATTTTGAAACACAAGATTGAGTTAACATTTGAAAGTTAAGCAATGTACTTCAGCATATTATCAGAATAAAGGAGAAAACTTGTGATATTTTAATAGGTGGGTAAAAACCATTTGATTAAAAGTCTTAGAAAAAAGGAAGTAACAGTGTACAATTTAATCTAAAAAAGGGGTTAAAAAAAAAAACCTCACATACACCATCTTATCCAAGATGTTCCCATAGGACTGGACAAGTTTTAGAAATTAGGTTGTTAAAATGACGAACCTCTGCTCATTGGAGAAGACAGGCAAGAGAGTAAAAGAAGATTTTTGTAACGCAATAACACAGAGGTGGCTTCTCTACCGAGTATCTTTCCTCTGTCGGAGGGGAGAGGAGGGGGGACTGGCTGAAAGGTGAATGGATTAGCTAATGGCCATATGTGCATAACCCCTGGACACATAGCAGTGAGGTGATGGCCAGAGGGAGGGGGTGGGGCCTGGGTGGAGCAGGGCAAAGGGTGGAGGGAATGGGGGACATCTGTAATAGTGTCAGCAATGAGAGTAAAGTTAAAAACAATCAAGAGCATAAATGGACACCCCCCTCCTCCCCCCCCCAAAAAAAAAGAAGAAGAAGAAGAAGATAAATTAGAGTTGAACTCAGGGAAGGAAATCGAAAAAATCCTATCAGCAATGAAGCTCAAATGACAAGACATCCAAGAGGAACAGATTAGAATGAACATATAATAAGATGCATTGAAAACATAGGAAAACAAAGCACTGACAAAGAAAAAGAAGTCAAAGACATCAAAGAGAAAGCAGTTGAAACGGAACACAGGCAAAGACAATTCAATTTACATATAATTTACATATAAACAAAATAATGAGACAGAGCCAATAGTTAAAACCCATAATCTAAGAAAACACTTCCAGTAATTAAAGAATACTTGACTGTACACATTGAAAAGGCCCCTGGGTACCAGAGGAGTCTGACTTGTGAGAATGAACTCCAATCCGTGCCCTGGTAGAACTGCTAGACAAACAGCTTACAAGGACAAAGAATCACTCAACTTCTCAAAATCCTGCAGAGCAGAGGCACAATGGAGCAGTTTTCAAAGGGCTCAGAAAGGAAACGTGAGCCAGAGGTGTCACACCTGGCCAGGCTGTTTTTCAGGGTGTCCTACTTCTTTTATAAACAGCTTTAAATATGCAGGAGCCTTTGCTGAGGAATCTTCTAGAACATAGACTTTATCCCCCCTGAGAGAGATGACTGGGAGGGTTCAGAACAGACTGTTGGTAAATATTTAATATGGTTAATATCTGTATTTAATAGTTGTGGATCTAAGAGTGAAACAAAAACCCCCTCTCTCCTCTGCGCGCGTGTGTATATATATGTGTGTGTGTGTGTGTGTGTGTGTGCAAAGTAAATAAGTTGGAAGGATAAAGGAGAAAACAAATAGTAAAATAAGCTCATTGATTGTTGTATGGGCAAGAAGTGGAAAGTAAGATAAAAATTGTGAAAATGCGTATATACAAATATTGGAATAAGACCACTTACACAGGTGTGA
Organism: Pipistrellus hanaki; assembly: GCF_964339955.1. NCBI lineage: Eukaryota > Metazoa > Chordata > Mammalia > Chiroptera > Vespertilionidae > Pipistrellus > Pipistrellus hanaki. The sequence goes on along the minus strand of NC_140516.1, from coordinate 51,003,778 downwards.
GCAGAAATGTAATCTTTGGCACAAAAAGATAAACTGTCATAGATACCAAAATAAATAAAACAAAATAAGCAATGAAAACACATCATTTAGACAACAAAACAACAAATACAATATACACATAATGATGGTTTCATAGAATGAGCAACTTCAGCAGATGGCTGGCACAGTTCATGGGCTCTTCACAGGCACACAGGCACATTTGACCCCTTCGTCACCCCTTCACCAAAATCAGCTCAGAATGGAGCGCAGATCTAAATGTCAGATCTGAACTGCAGAATTTTAAAAGAAAACTTTAAGCAAAAGGTCTTTACGAACTTGGATTAAGCAAAGATTTCTTAGATAAAACACCACACACAGGGCTCATGGAAGAAACAAAAAGATGCAGTGGAATTTGTTAAAATGAAAACCTTTAGTACTTCAAAACATACCATTAAGAGAATTAAAAGATACTCCACAAAGTAGAAGAAACCATGGGCAAGGCATACCTTTGAGAAAAGGTTTGTCTCTGGAGGAGATAAAGAATTCTTACAACTTAAAATAACAAAAATCTCATTAATTAAAAATGGGCAAAAGGCTTGAATAACTAACTTCTCCAGAGTAGATAGACGAATGGCCAACAAGCACATACAAAGGTGGTGAACGCCATTGTCCATCAGGGGAAGGCAAACGCAAACCACACACATACCGCCGAGGGTGCGGGCCCGGGAAACCCCACGCCGGGGAAGTCGGAGCTTTGGAAAATGGTTTGGCAGTTGTTTCAAAGACAAGCAGAGCCCTAACCGGTCAGCCTGTGGACTGAAGGGTCCCAGGTTCGATTCTGGTCAAGGGCATGTACCTTGGTTATGGGCACATCCCCAGTAGGGAGTGTGCAGGAGGCAGCTGATCCATGCTTCTCTCTCATCGATGTTTCTAACTCTCTATCCTTCTCCCTTCCTCTCTGTAAAAAATGAATAAAATATATCTTAAAAATAAAATAAATTTTAAAAAAGACATGCAAAGACATGTCCACATCTCCTGCACATGGATGTTTACAGCAGCGTTACAAGTAATAGCCTGAAAGTAGAGAGGACACATACTTCCATCACCGGTGAGCAGATGAGAGAATGTGTTCCAGCCACTCAATGGCACATCGTTCGAAGATGAAGAGGAGGGAGCACCGGTGTTGCTGCAACACGGAAGAACCTCAAAATCAGTGTTCCCGGTGGAAGAAGCAGAAGAACCCCGCTTTGCAGAGCCCCACTTATTTGCAATATGAAGTCTACGGCATAGAAAACCGATTAGTAGCTGCCTGTCCTGAGGATGGGGCCCGGGAGCGACTTCTGAGGGGCATGAGGTTATTTGGGGGCACGGGGTGGTGAAAATGTTCTAGAATTGGAGGGCGGTGTTGGCTCCACCGCTGCGTAACTGTGCTTAAAAATGACTGGATTTGACACTCGCAGTGGGTGAGTTTTATGACGTGTCCATCAGGCCTCGATGAGGCTGTGAAGAAATAACGTGACAGGCTTTGGATCGAAAGTGTCAGCCTTCCTGGGGCAGGTGGGCGGCTCTGAGTCACAGTGGAAGGGACTATGGTTTCCAGTTCGCTGCGGGAAGAAACCTGGGCCGTGTGCTGCGTGCAGGAGCCACACCCCAAGCCCGGGCACCGGGGGAAGGTGAGCGCCCACAGACCCAAGGACGTCAGGGTAGCGATGCTCCAGGCAGCCCTCGGCAGGTTCCAAACACAACCACTGAACCAACAAGGAAGGACACATCTGTCTGCTGAAAGCCACAGTTCACAACACAGTTATAACAACTACAATATTCATATACAATATTCCCCCAGTAGGGGGAATGCAGTAGATAGCCAAGGAACCCTCTCTAAGAGGCAAAAACTATTAGGAGTTTCAAGGAGACGTACATAGAGAAGCAGGGCTTTGAGACATCACTCAGTCCGAGATAAAAGGCTCAACCCTGGTTAGAACGCAGAGGGCCTAAAAGACATCATTCATAAGGTGGGTGTCTGGATAAGTTGTCATTTACACCCTGGTAATTGCATTTGAAATAGGAATAAAAATTGACCACTTATGAGGTCACAAAGATAACAATATGAACTCCCACAGAGTCTGAATGTTATAAAGAACACTCTTTGATCACAATGTAATGGAAGTTGAAAGTACTAATAAAATAAAAAAGGCCTGTCTTGGCCGGGTGGCTCAGCTGGCTGGAGCATCTTCCTGTACGCCACAAGGCCACAGGTTCAATTCCTGGTTAGGGCACATGCCCACGTTGTGGATTTGATCCCCAGTTGGGGTGAGTCAAGGAGGCAAATGATTGATGTTTCTCTCTCACATTGATATTTAGCCTTCTCTTCTTTCTTCTTTCTCTAAAACCAATAAAAAGCATAACCTTGGTTGAGGATTTTTAAAAAAGGCTCTAAAAAAATAAATAAAGGCACTTCCATTAAAACGTTAATACTCTCTTAACTCTTGAAGAAGGGGAGACTACAGGCCAGAATTACAGAATTCATAAAAAGTACTGACACTGAAAACACAGCCTATCAGAATCGGTGATGTGTACTTAAAAGCACAATCACAGGAAAACCTAAATCTTAACTATCTCGCTAAGTAAAAATCTATAATAATAAAAGCACACAATGCTAATTAGACCAGGCATTCTTCCAGGCGACCTTCCGGACGAAGCCCGGGTCCCAGGTGCCAGAGAGAAGCTGATGCCGCCAGCTGGGGGAAGGAGGGCCTGCTCTTGTATGAATTTTATGCATCGGGCTTGTAGAAAAATAATGGAAAGAAATGAATTAATTTTCTTTCGCAAAAAGAACAGAACCACAAAACAACCCCAAGGAAGCCCAGTCAGGAGATCACAAAGGCAGAAGCAGAAGAGTCTCGGGCATCTTCAGGGGATGCTCCTCCACATTCAGGGGGACTTTCCTCTGTCCTCGGAAATGCTGTTTTGCTTTACTGTTAGCGAAGCCATGAACACAATACCACGCATGTTAATAGATCCGAGGGGAACACACGTGCTCTCCTTAGGTAATGAAGAAGTCTCTCACAGAACGGAACATCCGTCCTGTTACAAACGCTGAAGAAAATAGCTCTTGGCAGATACTCTATTAGCATGACAAAGGACATATGTTTTAGCGATACCAGCTGTGACCTGCCTGCCGTGGGGAGAGATTTTGCAGTCAAAGACCTAATCGCCACAACTGGTCGACGCTAAGCCGCAGGTGGAGGACTCATTGTCACCTCAGAACATGAAAAGATTTCACCCTTTCGATAAAATAAATTCAAATGAAAACGACACTGAGACTGAAACATGAAGCGACACTGAGCTGATCGACAAACATGGTAACAAAAATGAACTCCCCACTCTGCTGTCCAGGTGGTGGGCACGCAGGCACCTCAGTCCATTGCTGGTGGGAAGGCGGCGATGCAGACGTTCTGTTGGCCCCTGATTCTCCGGGCCTCTGGGCAGCGTGGGGAGGTGAAAAGGAGGCTCAGGGCCGAGTGCCAGAGGGAAGGTGGTGCTGGCCACCAGGGGAAGGAAGACCCATTTTTGCACGAATCTTCGTGCACTGGGCCTCTAGTATATAAAAGATTGTGTTAACCTTTTATTATCACTTGTTTTTAAATCAGTGCTTTACTTATTCAAGCGTGTGAGTTACTGGGTGGACATGGTTTGGTTCCCTTCCCAGGACCCTAGGAAACCTCAGCCGAGAAGTGCTTGCAGAATTCTGACACCACGCCTCACCGTGATGGTGTTTTGCGCATCGGTCTCTCAAAATGCTCAGTGAGAAGGCGACCGAGACCACAGGCCTGGGGACAGCCCGGCCCCAGACGTGTCCTTATAACAGCCGGCGGGATCCAACATCCTGCAGGGCAGGCCAGGGGCGCTCTGAGCGGCTGCTGTGCTTTGGGGTTCACTCCCATCCTGTTCCCCTGGCTGGTGGGCACGCCGAGGGCACGGCTCCTCACACGGGGCTTTCTGCTGCTGCTGGAGCCCTGACAGGTGGGCTCGGGGCCAGAGGGACACCCACTTCTCAGGCAGGCACCCTGCCCTCACCTGTCTCGGGAGAGATGGCCGCTAAAGACGCTTCTCTTTCCGATGCTTGAACGCAGAAGGTGGCGTGTCTGGTCGACACTCACATCACTTCTTAATGTGCCATTGACATTCTCCTTTTGAGAAATGCTTGCCTCGTGAGTAACATGAGTGATAAAAATGATGCCCAAGTGTTGGCAGCCTCCCGTGAACTGGGCTTGGCCGCCAGAGTCTCTCAGTTGTTCTCTCCGCTGCCCTCTGGGGTGGGACCCAGGCTCCTGCCGGAAGCTCCGCGGCCTCCGAAGCTTGCGGTCTTTTCCCTAAATGCCTCCTTGGTTCCATGATACAAGTAGGTGTGGGTTGTTCCCCCTACCCCCCATTTTTGTGTTACCATGGTTACTTAAAGGGAATTAAGGTTTTGTTTTAAGCCGAAACCGGTTTGGCTCAGTGGATAGACCGTCAGCCTGAGGACTGAAAGGTCCCAGGTTCAATTCCAGTCAAGGGCATGTACCTTGGTTGCAGGCACATCCCCAGTGGGGGTTGTTCAGGAGGCAGCTGATGGATGATTCTCTCTCATCGATGTTTCTAACTCCCTATCTCTCTCTCTCTTCCTCTCTGTAAAAAAAATCAATAAAATATATATTTTTTTCAAAAGGTTTTGTTTTGCCGAAACCGGTTTGGCTCAGTGGTAGAGCGTTGGTCTGCGGACTGAAAGGTCCCAGGTTGGATTCCGGTCAGGGGCATGTACGTTGGTTGCGGGCACATCCCTAGTAGGGGGTGTGCAAGAGGCAGCTGGTCGATGTTTCTCTCTCATCGACGTTTCCAGCTCTCTATCTCTCTCCCTTCCTCTCTGTAAAAAATCAATAAAATATATTTTAAAAAAATAAAAAGGTTTTGTTTTAATATTGGCTCAGATAGTCTTCACGTGGATTTTTATTTTATTTTTAAAAATATGTTTTTATTGATTTCAGAGAAGAAGGGAGAAGGAGAGATAGAAACATCAATGATGAGGGAATCATTGATCGGCTGCCTCCTGCCCTCCCCACACTGGGGATGGAGCCGTAACCCGGGCCTGTGCCCTGGCCAGGAATCAAACCATGACCTCCTGGTTCATAGGTGGACACTCAGCCACTGAGCCACACCGGCCGGGCCTCACGTGGATTTTTTAGACGTCCAATGCGCTATCCATTGAGCAACAGAGCCACCCTCCTCACGTGGATTTTAAAAAAAACATCAGAATGAACTTAATGCTGTTCAAGAGTGTTTTCTTAGCATCTCGGGGATGGAGACGCTCTTGCATGTGCCTGTATCGAGCGGGGGAGGGGCAGCGGCTGTCGGAGTCAGTGGGCTTTCGCTGAAATGAATTCCAGCCGCAGGACGGAGGCTGGCGGTGACAACGCTGTCGTTCTCTCACCTTCACGGCTCTGAGTGGGTGAGGAGCGACGCCAGTTAGCGCTCCGGGGAGCGGAGGGGCAGGTGTCTGTTAACACGAAGGCTGCCGGGGACCGGACAAGCATCTGCTAACGTGTGATTAGCCAGATCCCCCCAATTCCATGTGACTGGCGCTAAATTGGCACATTTGCCAAATAATGAGCAAGACAGATGCTCCAATTACAGGATCATATTTGCACAAACAGTTTACTGAAGTCGGCGTGTCATTAGGTAACATGACGGCGCAGTGACACGTGGCCCATTAGTCACCTCGGCAGGCGGCGGAGAGCGCGGTGCTTCCTGCGGAACGCAGGGCTCTCTCCCTTCCAACCTCCCCGGAACCGCGGGGCTGATCTGTGACGTGGAATAAATGCACGAAGCAGCTTGTCCCACGGCATTTAAACTAGGAGGGGGCGTCCGGGCCCCGGGAAATGGGCGCAGAGGCCGGCAGCTGGTGCGGTCGGCATGCGGACCGGCACTGGCATGTCCTCCGCAGTCTGACACTCGCCCTGGGGTCGGAAAGGAGCCGTCCTACGGCGGAGGGTGGACGTGAAGCCATTTGTTTCTCGTCCCACTCTCTGGGGGTCCTCAGTGAGGTCACGAGAGGGTTCCTGGCCTGGCTCTGGCACCTGGGCCAGTGGGGGCAGGGGAGTCTGGGCGTCTCGGGAGCCTTCTGTCCCTGCAGGCAGTGGGCCCCGAGCTGGGGCCTTATTTGGGGGTGGGGTGAGAGCAGGGACAGCTTATGAGCAGGCCTTTGCTGTCCTCGCTCGCCTCGCCCCTCGCTGGAACCTTCCTCCAACAGGAAGCGGAGGCGGCCTGTGGGGACGCCCGGGCGCTGCTGGGCCGCAGGCTGATGGGAAATAGAAGCCGGTGGGCTTTCCTCGCCACGAATCCCAGCTGCCCACGGCCCTCGTTGGGCACCAGTGCCCTCCGCATTCACTGCGCGCTCCAGCCACGGGGGGAGCGTGGCACCCAAGGGGTGGGGGCGGGGGACATGGAGGGCCGCCGTGGGAGTCGGAGAAGCTCCTTTACGGCGGAGGCTGCACACCTTCCGTGTGCACACAGAGCAGCTACCGCACGTTCACGCAGTTTTGCTGGTAAATCGTGGCTAATAGAGCTACTAATTAAGTTTAAGAGAAGTCACTAGTCTCGTGCCTAATGAATGAATTTTAAAAATTATGTTGTTCCGTGATTATAAACGTAATGTATGCTTTCTGCGGGAGAGAGCATAAAATTTAATTTTAAAAATAGCATGAAGAGCAGTACATATTCATAAGCCACCCCCTCGCACCTGGCACTGCGCCCCGGCGTAGGGCACGGTGGGCGCCTGTCCTATTCCTCACTGTGAATGGAGCCCATGTGGTGGTGACAGGTGCCTCCCGTGGGCACTGCTCTCAGCCAGGGCTGCCCAGAGCAGGTGGGACCCCAGGGGCGGTCTCCCCGGACACACACACACATACACACACACACACACACACACACATACACACACACACGGTGGGGAAGTGACTTGCCCAGGGTGACGTGCTGGTGCAGGTGGGGACCAGTGTCCAGGCCTCCCCACTGCCACGCTGGCCTCTCTCCATCCATCCTGTCCCTCTCCTCTCCTCCTCTGTCCCAGGCCCCATTCTCTGTCTTTAAGCCTAAGAGGTGCGTCTGTGGTTCCGGAAGAGATGGCTGAGGGAAGGGCATGTGGCTGGCTTTCTGGCCTCGGGCACGACCCGAAAGACAGGGCACAGCCTGAACTCACGGTGGCACCCTCTCCCCGCCAGCTGCTGCCTCCTGCCTCGTCAGTCCTGCCCTGATGGTGGGACAGTCCCTGCCGAGGAGGGACCAGCCCTCTTCCCCCGTGCCAGCCCGCCGTCACCGAGGACCGCGGTTCTGCTGAGGAGGTTGCTCCTTCTTGGCCAATCAATACCTCTAACTCCCCTGCCACACGCCCAGGTGCTGAGAGGCGGGGGAAACGGAGGGGCGTGGGTCACAGCACGGTCTCTAGGGAGCGTGGCGGTGACCGGGGAGGCCCTGGAGGGCTTCCCGGAGGCAGGGCCCTCTCACATTGGTCTGAACGGCGTGTCCAGCCTTCTCTAGGGGGCTTTGGGTCATGCTTTTTGCGTCTCTCTGAGACATCGGATTTAGATTCTGACCCCCGCCCCCCCTCTTTTTTTTTTTTTTTTTTAAAATCAGTTATTTTTGCAAACAATCCCAGGGGATATGTTTAATTAGACACTTGACAAGTTTTGAGAAGATGAGAATTCGTTTCCAGGCTGAGCTCGCTTGGCTGAGCCCACCGGTTCCGCTTTCACGCACTATTTGCACAAATGCCTCAATTACGCGGCCGCCTCGCTCCGCGGGCCCGGGGCTCTGCTAATGGGAGCGGGGTCCCAGGCTGTGCGGGAGGTAATTGCGAGGGAAACTGCCCAGGTAGGTGGTGTGGGCCAGAGATGCTGCATGCGTTAACGGGATAATCGACTTCATCGTCGGCCCCCGCGGTAAGTCAGCGGCGGTTCGGGTAAATGCTGCCGCGGGGATTGCAGAGGGAGGAGTCACCGTGGGGCGGGAGGAGTCACCGCGGGGTGGGAGGTCCCTGCTGGTCCCTGTTACCACGCGGCTCTCTGCCCGGAGCTGTGTCTCCTGGGAGTCCTGCCCTCACCCCACCCCACCCCAGCCGAAGCTGGTACTTCGCCTCTCCCCTCCCACTCTGCAGCCATGTGTGGGGTGGGGGGCCAGGCTCCTGTGCTCCCACGTCCAGAAAACCAGGACACGTTTGTAACATCCCAGCCTTTCTCTCCCCAGCGCCTGCTGACCTGCCCGCTCCCCCCCCCCTTCGTGGGATCCTTCACGCGGGCCCTTTGTGAGTGGCGCCCCCTGGGGTTGTGCGAGGAAGTGGTGTTGGCTCCAGACTGTGCTTGAGAGGAAAGGAGGGTGGCACGAGGTTCACTGGTCCCTGGCCGCTTGACCCGAGTGACCCCCTGCCGGAGGCCCCGCTGTGTCCTGAGCTGCGGGGACCGGCGAGCATCTCCAGGAGCAGCTGCCCCGCGTGGGGGCCCGGGAGAGGGAAGAGGGGCCTGGGTCACAGCACGAGGAAGCTCATGCCTCAGGATCCTTGAGATACACACAAAGACGCTCCCCTGCTCTCCTGGGCTCTGCTCAGTCTCCTGGGCTCTGCTCCCATGAGCCCGTCCCTCTCTGAAGGCGCCTGAGTCCGTTCCTCTCCAGGTGCTTGAAGCTCTTCCAGGTGTGTCCAGGGTGACCATGGCCATCCCCCGGGCACAGCAAAGCTGACCCACGTCAGGTGTCCTCCAGTTGTCATAGAGACACAGTGGGCCTCCTGGCCGCCCTCCCCCCTCCCCCCGCCCGCCCGGGGCTCTCTGGCGGGGTGGGGGGCTCACAATTAGGGGCCATTTGGGGTAGAAAGTCTGGATGGGCCAATGCCTGCCCCCCTTCTTCACCCCCCAATTATGGACTGACTCGGAGCAGAGTGTGCTGCCGATTAATTCATAATGGGATATATTTGGTATGCAAATCCAATTTCTTCACTGTCAGCTTTTATTTGCCAACATGGCAAGCCTTTATTTATTTCTATTATAAAACCAAATCCCTAAAACTCCAAGTTCTTCATATTTTGAAATTTCAATTATGCGCCGTGATTGTATCTGCGCTCGCAGACACATTTGCATGCCGTGGGCGCTGGCGGCGAGCAGGAGCCTTCGCAGGGAGGAGCTGTTTGCAGTGCCAGGCGGGCTGGGGACGGGCTCTGTTGGAGAAAATCGTTTTCCGGAGCAGCCGGAGCGGCCGGAGCGGCCGGAGCAGCGCCCGTGCACGCAGAGGCGCGCTGGGAGCCCGAGGGTGGTTGTGGGCCTGTGACCGGGCCCTGTGGGCAGGCCACCTCGGTGAGCCATGCCGTGTGTTGGCACGGTGCCTCTGCCGGGGCCAATCAGTGTCTCCCTGGACCCTCCGAACCCTGCAGTCTGCTGTGGTCCAGAGGCACATGGGTGTCTTAAAATGCCAGGAAGTGGCCAAGGAGGTGGACGCTGCTGTGAGGACAGTGCGAGCCCCCGTGGTTACGGCCAGTGGAACAGACATCACACCTGCCTGTTCTGTGGGCGGCGGGCGGCGGACAGGGCAGCAGGGGCTCAACTACTCTGTTCCCTTCACTCAACCCACATTGACTGAGCGCTGCCTGGGGGCCCAGGAGGAGCCCACAGAGCCTGGCAGACATGGGCATATGCCTCGGCTGTCAGCATGTCCTTACAGAGGTTTCTGAGGGTCCGAGGTGGAAGGGCAGGCAGGCCTGGAGGTGCCGGGGTCTCTTCCCATCTACAAGGGTTCGAGGAATCTGAGAAGGGGCTGTGCTGAAGCGAATGAGAGACTGGAGGAGAAATACGGATTGGGAAGGCATATTGGGGTGCCAGATGGAAACTTCGTTCTAGCGACTGAGCTCCTCAAATCTCCCAGTCTCCCCACCCAGGGCTTTCTATTCACGCGTTTTGCCCTCTAGCAAAGCAGACGTACATATCAAAGGTAGGGTTTGGTGAGCAGCAGCGGCCCATCAGGCTGGGGGAATTGCCTTCGGCCGTCCCAGCAGCAGGTAATCGCAGGCAGACTTGCAGCCCTGCTGGAAGAGTCCATTCAGCCTTCTGAGGACTTCTCACATCTGCTATGACCCGCTGGGCTTGGCCTCCAGCACAGAGGCCTCCTGGTCCGTGACCCTGGAGCACACATCTGAACTGATGTGGACAAACTTTATTGGCTGTGTGTTGGCCACATAAATGCACTGTCCAACACCTCCCCCTTCCCTCCCCTGCCCCCCTGCCCCCCCCCCCCCACACACACATGGCTCAAGCTGTGAGCACAACCTTGCAGCCGTGGCTTTCCTTCCTCCAGCTCCGTCTGGGGAGGGGCACAGGGTCAGACCCCCCTCATTGGGGGGAGGCTGGTGCGGGCTCCACGTGGGTGCAGCTCAGGCCCCGCCCGGCGGGGCACTGCCCCTGAGGGTGGTTTTGTGTGGAAGAAGGGAGCCCCAGGCCGGGTCAGCTCCCCTTGTGGACCCAAAGCTGTACCCTCCCACCTCCATGCCACAGACACTGGTGCTGCCCGAGCAGGTCCAGCAGGTGTCACAGCCAGGCTGAGGGGTCCGAGAGCAAGGTGCCCTGTGGGAGGAGCCTGTGAGCCCAGGACTGTCCGCCTCCGGGCTGCCTTCCATGGATGCAGGGCTGGGACCACTGCAGGCCGTGACCTAGAGAGTCAGGAGGTGACCGCCTGCTGCCAGAGGCAGAGGGAAGGGGATACGCCAGGTCTCCCTCTTTTCTTCCAGGGTCTAGACTGATGGTTGACAAAGGGCGGGCCTCTCCTCTCCTGGGCCCTTTCCCGCCTGCCGGAGTGGAGGGCGGGGCCCAGCATCCTCTCTGAAGCCTGTCTTTTCATCCTATTGATGGAGCGAGCCGGCACCACGGTCCCTTTCCCGTGTTTGTTTGCTTCATTGTTCGAAATTCTCTTAAACAGTTTTCCCAGCCGGCCTGGTGTAACTCTTTGTTTTGCTGTTTTTCCTCAGTGCATAGATTACATGTTTTTAGCGGCATCTGCTGTGAATGTTAATCACGGTGCTCGACTCTGGGGGAACCTCGGGAAGCAGCCAGCGTGGTTAGCAGTCAGACCCACGTTCAGGCCGCAGACAGAGGCCACAAAGCATCAGGAGACGCGGGCGCAGGACATCGGAAATATCGCCCAACAACCCCCCTTTGTTGTCCCTCCCGCCAGATGTGGTTAAGAGACCCCCATAGCAAGGGACCCTAGGCAGGCATTGCCTTTTGTTTCTGGCCAATAATTGTCCTTTGACTCTTTAAGGCAGTATTACAAAGCCGCAGTAGCTTTCAAAGTAGCCGCTACGGCGTTTGTGGCTCAACTAAATCGGGAAAGGCAATTTTGTGTTCGGTTTCCTCAAACTGCAGACACAGTCTCCTCGGGTGGAATGAAAATGGGCGGGTGGCACTGGTCAGCCTGGAGAGACCGCCCAGGGTAGGGACCGGGGATGTAGGAGCCCGAGGCCCAAGGCGGGGTCCGTCCTGAGTGCTGGTGGGCGGCCTGCAATCCCTGGCCCTGAGGTCCCTGCTCCCTGGAGCAGGGCCAGCTGCGCGGGTGCCCCGGCCTGCGAGGGGCGGCCTCTGGCTGGCTGTGGGCTGGGCGCTCCGCCCTCAGGGGACCCGCTCCTGGAGTGAGATTGTGTCCTTCCTCCTGCACAGGAACTGGCCCATGGCTACGTTTTATTTCAGAGACAAAGCCACTCATGGTAAACGCCAATTACGTGGTCATTATCCCGCTGTCGTCCTAAGTACAGGGGAGCTGAGGGCTTGGGGGTGAAACCCCTTCCCACAGCTCTCTGTCCGGAACGAGCTGGGTTTCTGGGCATCCATGCAGGCTGCCTGGGCTCTGCCAGCAAGTCTTTGCTGCGCCCTGGAGGAGCAGGAACGGGCGGTGGCACCTCGGGAGCCTGGGCACTGGGTCCTCTTAGGGTCTGCAGAAGGAGCTGATGTCTTCCCTGGGGACAGGGCTGTGGCTGAGCCCTTGATGTGACCTGGCCCAGAGCGGGCGTCAGACTGTCGGTCAGATGCATTTGACGTTCTGCAGAGACCTTGGCCTGGTCACCCGGATGACCCGCTGCCCCTCTCGTTGAAACAGGGATCTGTGGCGGGGCTGTGTCCACGTCCACGGATTTCATACTTAAGGAGAGTCCCAGGGCCCTCCCGCGATCCCCGCTCTCGGACTGTGACCCTGCGCTTGGAGAGGTTAAATTATTTGCCTCCAGCGAGTGTCATCGGCCCCAGAGCCCAGGTTGGTCACAGCTCCGCTGCTCTGCCCAGGACCGGGGAGCCAGCCTCGCCCCGCCCACGAGGCCCCTCAATGCTCCCTCGCCCGTGCCTTTGGTGAGACACTGTGCCCTCTCGCTCCCCACCCGGCAGAGGCGGGCCTGGCAGGATGCCTGCCTCCTGGGTCGGCCCGGCCGCACACCAGGGAGGAGGACTGGCAGCCAGCGGGAACCGGGAGGTGGCAGGTGTGTTGGGAAAACAGATGTGCTTAGGGTGAGCTGCATTTTTTTTGTAAGTAAAATGGTTCCAAAGACTGGGTTTCTAGGCAAAACATAATGAAGACCTAGCCTAGTTGTTCATCTGAGACTTCATCTCATTTAAATGAGAGCTTGCTATGTGCTTTCTCTTCTTTTTAACAAGCAAATGCTTCTTTCGCTTTCACAGAGGGAGAAGAAGTGAGCCAGAGAAGAGAACAAGTTACAGATGCACAGGAAGGGCCCTTAGAGCTTAGGAGAAAGAGAGAGGGAAGGAAAACACACTTGGGAGAAGGGGATGGGGAAAGGCATTGGGGAGGGTGGGGGAAAGAAAGAGAGAGAGAGAGAGAGAGAGAGAGAGAGAGAGAGAGAGAGAGAGAGAAAGATAGGTAGAGAGAGAGAGAGAGATAGGGAGAGAGAGAGCGAACTGAAGGAGCGAAGGAGGGAGACAGAGAGAGAGTGTGCTTGCTATGTAATTTTTATCCTGTATCTTGGAAGAAGTTCAAAGCCTTGAGTAATACAGCTATACCAAAACTCCATTCTCATCTACACGTTTTAGGTGAGCGAGCTTTCTCAGTTCATACATCTATAAAAGTAAATGGAAATAGAACCGGTCTTTGACCCCAAACCCAATCTAGCAATCAGTACTCGAGTCATCCGAAAACTCATGGACTATTTGGAAAAAATCAGCCCCATTTCATTCAATAGTGCACTTTCACAAAATAGCATTTTTTGTTTGTTATGTATCTATCAAAACATAGATTGCATTTATGTTGTTTCGATTGTGCACTTGTAATAATGTGGAAAAATTCAATCGGGACAAAAATTATTTTTATCACTTAGCATCTTATGGTCACTAGAAGTAAGACACACACACACACACACACACACACACACACACACCCAATATTCCTGAGCAGAGAAGGATGATCGGATGATGAATGGCACCATTTTCTGCATAAACATTGATTCCATTGGGATGAAGTTCGGGGAGGAGAATGGAAATACAAGTTCAAGAGGAAAATAACAGAAATGGGCAAGATTTCCAGCTGGCCTGTCCTCGAATTTTTTAAATGGGTGATGGTGGGTCCAGAATGCCTCGCTCTTTAGATTGTACATGCTGCATTGGGTGACAATGCGACAATTTCCCTTTAAACGATCCTAGTTATAACAGGCACGAATGTCCTTCCTCTTTCGCTGTTGGAACCTGTAATGAACCCTTTAGGGGTCAGCTTGCAAATTCTAAGGGAACAAACGGAGAATGGGCCCCCGTGCTCCGGCCAGAAGGAGGAGGGTCCAAACATCCCACAGCAAATTAATATTTTCAGTTTTTATTAACTTTTCATTTTAAAGCAGTTTTAGATTTATTGGAAAGTTGCAGCAGCAGACAGATTGCCCAGGCATATTCCACACCCAGTTTCCCGTTATAACATCTCTCTCTTCTACGGTGTCTGCGTCATAATTAACAGTACGGACACGTGGTTATAGATGTGCATGCTTTATTCTTACCTTCTTCGTTTTTACCTGGCGCCCCTTTTCTGTCCCTGCACGCGACCTCGGGCATCGCATTCCATTTCGTCTCCTGTCTCCGGAGGCTCTTGGTGGCTGAGACAGTCTCTCCGTCGTCTTTCTTTCTGGTGACCTTGACAGCTGGAGGCGTGTGGAGCAGCTATTTGTGGATGCACCCCGTTGGGGATTGTCTGACGTTTTCTCAGGACTAGACCGGGCTTATGTGGCTTTAGAAGGAAACCCACAGAGGCAGTGCCATCTCTATCACATCGTATCAAGGATACGGGCCGTCAACAGGACTTCCTGCTGAGGATGCTGACCTTGACCACCTGGCCAAGGTCATGTTTGTCAGGTGTGTCCACTGTCAGGTTACACTTAATCCCCGTCCACCTTGTCCTCCCGGGGAGGAAGTCACCATGCACAGCCACACTCCTGGGATGGGCGGGGGCTTGATGTAGCTTCAACACTCTGCTTTTAGATTTGAGTTTGCTCAGGCTCCCCAAACAGGGTCCAGTGTGTATGTGTGTGTGTAGGAGTTGTGAGTCTTTATATGTCGTATGCATGTGTCATGTGTACTGTATGAAAGTCATGTGCATATATATGTTTATAGGTATGTGTTGTGTGTCTATGCTGTGTTATGTATATTGTGTTGTAAGTGTATAGGCGTATGTTATGTTGTGTGTGTTGTGGATGCTCTGTTGTGTTTGGGTGTTATGTGTTGTATGCATGCTGTCGTGTGTACTTTGTGTTGTATATGCTATGTTGTGTGTTTTTTTGTATTGCATGAATATGTGTGTGTTGTGAGTGTATCTTGTGTATGTTGTGTTGCATGTGTGTTGGGTTGGTATATTTGTGTGTTGTGCATGTTGTGTGTGCGGTGGGTGGTGCATGTGTGTAAGCTGTGTGTGGTGTGCATGTGCAAAGGAAGCACACACCTGGCCATTTCCTCTGGACTCTGTACTCACAGGACTGTTTCCTCAAATGCACCGCGCCCTTGCAGCTAAGAGCTTTTTGAATTTGGAACGAGGCCCTTCCTCTGGAATGTCTTTCTGGACGCCCTGTGGAGGGATTTGTGTGCCACTTGCCCTGTGGGAGGGGCGGCCCGGGCTCCAGAGCAGTTAGGAGAGCGAGCCCAGATGGGCCATCATGCCCCGCCGCCCCGAGAGGATGGCTGAGGTCGGGGTCTGTCTAGGTTGTGGACTCTGCTCTGGGACGAGTCTGGCGCTCCCTGTCACGGGGCCTATTTGGGTCAGTTAGCTCTGGGAGCCAAACACATCGAGGTTGTAAGAGGAATCCATGTAATTCCAACACGGATGACTACATCAGAGAGAAAGTGCCCCGTCTCCCTTCTCTCTGATGATGCCACCGACTGCCCCAAAGAGAAAAGAGAACATTCATTGATTCATTCATTGATTCATTCATTCATCAGCTGACTGATCGATTCCTTCACCGCTGCTCACTGGATGTCCTCCCTGTCTGCCACCGCATTCCTGCTGGGATAATGGGGTTAAGGAGACAGGTTCCCGCCATAACAACCTTCACCTGGCGGGGAAGATGGGCACTCAACACCAAACAAACAAACAAACAAACGAAAGGAAAGGCCATTCCTCAGGAAATCACGTGTCACAGTTTAGTTACAATTGGGAGACGTGTGATGGAGGAGGAACCACAGAGGTCACTCTGACGTACCTGCAATGGAGAGCCTCTACTTGGTGTCCATGTCCAGCAGGAGGCGCTGGCCCAGGCACAGGCCCCTGACAGCAGGCCCACCCAGGGTACTGGGTGCTGGGTGCTGGGTGCTGGGTGCTGCCTCACTGTGCACCGCAGCGAAGACGTGGGAGCTGCGAGGGGCTGCCTTGGGGCGGGCGGCGGCTCCCTGGATGCTGGCACCTGCGATGTGTGGTTGGCACGCTTGCAGACACTGCGCTTGGGGACTCCCTCTCGAGGGGCACGTTGAGCTCAGCTGAATTCCCAATCAGACTGATTAGGAGCGGGGGCTGTGGGAGGGGCGGCCCGGGCTCCAGAGCAGAGGCAGGTCAGCACCACCTCGGAGCGGAGTGTCTCCTCAGGGTGCGGAGCTCCTCAGAAAGAACATCGGGTCCGCGCTGAGCTCCCAGAATAAACACAAACTGATTGCCACCTGCTTCCAAATCAAGGCTGATGACACCCCAGCAGAGAGGGCATTTATTTCCATACTGATGCCTGTCGGAGAGGAAGCCAGGAAGTTCCGATCCTGCGAGTCCTTATAAAACCTGAGACCCTGAGTTTGTCAGACAGACAGATAAAGGGGACCCCGCTGCTGGTCCCCAGAGCCCCGGTGCCTGGGACCCGCTGGGGGCCCCACGGGAGGGAGCATCAGCGGGCGCTGGGGCGGAGGCCGCTCTCCGCTCGCCTGGCGGAGGAGCAGAGCTTCCTGGGAAGAGGCTGGTGGCCCTTGAGCTCCCACCCCTCCCCCCGGGACACCCAGAGTGACTTTCTCCGGATAGAAATGCAGTGCCTTTCAGACCGCACTTCCAGCCGCACATGAATTGTGTCTTCATTTTGGAGAGGGACATGGTTCACTGGGAATCTTTAAAAGCTGGAGGGTCCCGGACGCCTCCCCTTTCAGGCGTCTCGGCTGAGCTGCGGGAGGAGAAGCTGAGTGGCCGAGGCGGCGATGCGGGCCCACTGGCTTCCCCCCCGCCCCCCCCCCCCCCGGCTTCCCCTCCCCGCGCTGCGCTCCGTGTCCTTGGCTGCGTCCTTCCGAAACGATCTTCTGTTTTTTTAGGCAGAGTTTCACCTGAAATTCCCGCAGGGCCAAGCAGAGCGCTTCCTGTATGGACCTGGTGGGTCTATAAGGAAGCCCTGCACCCTCTCCCCACCTCCTCTCCCCTTCTGACTGCCCCCCCCCCCCATGTGGCACTCACCTGCTATCCCTCCACCCTCCCGGCTCTGCACCGGGACGCAGGCCCCTGGCCCTGGGTGGCCACCTTGTCGGCTGACCCAGAGAGAGGTTTCTCCCTGAGCTGTGCAGGCCGATGGCAAGATTTCTGTTCGTCAGAGTCACTGGGTGCGGCGCCTCGGGCCCGGGGTAAGCACCCCCGGCTGCTCCCTGCTTCTGGGCCGCGAGGGCGTTTCTCTCGCAGTGAGGAGAGCGGCCTCCGCCTCCCGCACGGCGACGGCCCAGCCGCTGTCCTCGCCGCCGTGGATCGGAAATGGAGCTGAGCCCGGGCTTAATGAAAATTGTCCCTTGAAAGGTTTGAATTTGGAGCATTTATTCCCCATTAATTTCCAGTTGACTCTCAATTGAGCAAAACGTTCTGTCTTTCCCCTCGGCTGCAGGTTGTCGCTGACAAATGGGCGCCCGGCTGCCTGGGGGGTGCGGGCGTTGTCATCGGCGGGTTCTGGCCGCTGTGTCACTCCAGGGGGCTCTGGGCCCCGCTGCGCTCAGTCAGTGCGGGGCTGTGGGGTGTGCTAGGGTGCCCTGTCCAGATGAGGGCACGGCCACTTTCATTGCTTCCGCAGAGACGGACGTGGGAGTCCTGGGTCACGGAGGTCACTCTAACCCGGTGGCCACCAGATGTGCCCCCTGATGTCCTACACCAGAGGGCCCCCCCCCGATGTCCTACACCAGAGGGGCCCCCCGATGTCCTACACCAGAGGGCCCCCCGATGTCCTACACCAG
The DNA here is from genome assembly GCF_964339955.1 of Pipistrellus hanaki. Taxonomy (NCBI): domain Eukaryota; kingdom Metazoa; phylum Chordata; class Mammalia; order Chiroptera; family Vespertilionidae; genus Pipistrellus; species Pipistrellus hanaki. Next base: position 50,986,085 of record NC_140516.1, on the reverse strand, counting down.
AGGGCCCCCCCAATGTCCTACACCAGAGGGCCCCCCGAAGTCCTACACCAGAGGGCCCCCCCAATGTCCTACACCAGAGGTGCCCCCCTGTAGCTCCGACTCCTTTTGTAATGTCTTTTGGGTTCATGCATGTCCTTGAAATGGTGTCCTTTGTGTTTTCCCAGCACGTGTAGACTGGGGCAGTGGAACCATGGGGCAGCAGGTTTGCTGGGTGCTAAATTGGCCACGTGGAGTCGGGAGTGTTCCCAGAATCCCCTTCTTTGTGCGGCTCCCGAGTAGAATCGGCTGAAGGACGTCAAAAGGTGGAGGCAGAGTGTCAGCCCTGCTCCTTGGAGGCCGCCCTGGTCAGGGGCGGTGACAGGTGTGGGGTTCTGGGGGCTGTGAGCGTGTGCTCGGCCCCTGCCCCTAACTTCGTGTCCGACTCACTCCTCACTGCAGGCCCTGCAGCCTCCCTCTTCCCCCCCTCCTGGGGGGCAGGGGCCCGGCCTTCCCGGCACTTTGCCAGCTGCTCCCCGTGTCCTATTGGGCAGAGCTGTGTGGGCTCCAGTTTCCCTGGGAGCCTCGGTGCTGTCGTGGGGCACACACTGTGGGGCCGGCTCCTGGAGGGCACCTGTGGTCCCCAGCGCTCACAGGTGAGCAGGCTTCTGAGCTCAGCGGTGCTGTCGCCCACCGGCAGTCCCATAGCTGCACACCTGGGGAGGCACCGGCTTCTTTGTAAACTGGGTGAAACTTAGGGGTCTTCGCCTTAGAAAAGGAAGCAAAAATACCTAAAAACATTTTTTTTTCTTAAATATTAGGGAGTTTTCTGTCTTAGGTAAAGAATCTCTGATCTATTAATAGAGGCAAATACTGTTTTGACTATTGTCGTATAAAATCATAGGAAACAAATTAATTGTTTGGCATGAAACATCCTATATAATAAAAGGCTAATATGCAAATTGACCCTAATTGTGGAACTACCAGGGACTCACTGGTTGCTATGACATGCACTGACCACCAGAGGGCAGACGCCCAACGCAGGAGCTGCCCCCTTGGTGGTCAGTGTGCTTCCAGAGGGGGAGCACCACTCAGCCAGAAGCCAGCTCATCCACAGCAGCGCTAAGAATGTTCAACTAATGGCTTAGGCCTGCTCCCCGGGGAGCTCCTGGGCTGCCAGAGGGATGTCTGACTGCCAACTTGGGCCCAATCCCCCGGGGAGCAGGCCTAAGCCAGCAGGTGGACATCCGGAGGGGTCCTGGACTGCGAGAGGGCACAGGCTGGGCTGAGGGAGCCCCTGAGTGCATGAATTTTCATGCACTGGGCCTCTAGTTATACATATTTGAGTTTTTCTAATAACAGGTTTGCCTCTTTGAAAATGTAAACTCTCACATGAATGATTTTGTACATCTTCCTAATGTAGATTCGATATTTTTATTCCTCCGTTGACCCATACTCAGCATAATCTTTACTTAATGTTCCGGATTTTGATAAGCATGAAATTACAGGATGTAGGTGGGAGAGGAAACAGCGGCCACGCTTGATCGCAGCTCAGCGCTGGTCACCTGACACCACTCTTTCCAGCTGCCTGATCTCTGGTTCCTTTGGTGACTTCATGTCTGACTGGGCGTCTGTCTGTGGAGCTCGAGCTGTTCAAACATTAGAAAGCGCCTCCTTGCCGATCCCGGTTTGGCTCAGTGGATAGAACGTCGGCCTGTGGGCTGAAGGGTCCCGGGTTCGATTCCGATCAAGGGCCTGTACCTTGGTTGCGGGCACATCCCCAGTAGGGGGTGTGCAGGAGGCAGCTGGTCGATGTTTCTCTCTCATCGATGTTTCTAGTTCTCTATCCCTCTCTCTTCCTCTCTGTGAAAAATCAATAAAATATATTTTTTAATAAAGAAAAAGAAAGCATCTCCTTAGCTCTCTGGACGTTAGAAAGCGTCTCCCTGTGACTCCTGGGGGAGCCTGAGCACTTACACTGTGGAATGGAGCTTCTCTCTCAGAGGAGGGAGCCCTGGGTCCCTATTGAGTTTCAGCACAAACTGGTCCTTCCTGGCAGGGTCCCTCCCAGCCTGCCTGCCCCTCATGGCTCCATCGTCCAGGCCGGCTTCCCACTGTGCGAGCCGCCCTGCATCCAAGCTCCACTACCTCCTACTCTACCTTCACCAAAACCTGAGAGGGTGCCATGGACGGTGGTTGGATTTCTGATACATGAAAGGGATGGTCCCTTTTGGGTGTCAGCGTGAGTGACAACCGAGTGGACGGTCTGCTGCCTGGTCCAGCACATCGTGCAGAACTGGCCGTGGTTCAAAGGCAGCCAAGGCCAAAGCCCAAAAAGTGATGATTTCAGGAAGGTTTTGGAGGAAGAATCACACGAGAGCTTGATTAGGGGAAGAGTGTAAGAGGAAGCAGCGATTCTCCTAAAAATCTAAGCAAGGAATTGCTGGGGAGGCCAGTCCCCCTCGTTCAAGCTCGGGCAACCCTTGATGTTGCAAAGCATCCTGTCTTTGACCCATGCACTTTGCCCCAACCAGGATGGCATGGGCATCACCTGCTCTTAAACTCCCTGTTGGAGGTCTCCGGTGTCATCGCCTCCTGCTGGCAGGGGGCTCTAGTTTTCAGACATTGAAGGGACTTCAGTCACCCGCTGAACGGAGCTTGGCACAGAACATCAGCCCTGTCATAATACTGGCTTGTCACAGCGGCAGGATGTGCTGGGACAGGAGGCAGGCTTCTGCTGCATCAGGGAAGTGTGATTCAGACGCCGTGTCAACATTGGCAAGCGTCAGGGCCGAGAAGGCGGCTGCGAGTCGGAGGCTCTGCCCTCACTGGGCTCTGCCTCTGCCTGCCCCGTGGCTCGATATTTGGGGCGAGATGCTGAGAGGCGAGGAGAGTCTTTTGTCTACTCTGGGGCGTGAGTTTTTGAAACGGGCCTCGATGAAGCTCAGATTTTTACACCCGGTTCGTGTTCTGCCGACAGGTATCATATTTAATAGTTCTGTTACGTCAGGCCTGTTGTGCTCACAGATCTGATCCGTCCTTCAAACAACTATAGGAGTTATCTCCCTCAAATACAGTTTTGATAAAAATAAAAAAAAAATCCTCAAAAAACGTTGGGGACACACTTAGTACATTTTTGAACCACTTCTTCAGCTTGTTTTCACCTATCTTGATCGTCAGATTTTGCATAGCAGATATGTCACCCTTTTAAGTATGCTTCTTAAATGTAAATTTAGTTTTTATTTTATTTTATTTTTATTTTTATTTTTATTTATTATTTTTTTTAAAATATATTTTATTGATTTTATACAGAGAGGAAGTGGGAGAGAGAGAGAGTTAGAAACATCGATGAGAGAGTCATCGATCAGCTGCCTCTTGCACACCCCCTACTGGGGATATGCCCGCAACCAAGGTACATGCCCTTGACCGGAATCGAACCCGGGACCTTTCAGTCCCCAAGCTGACGCTCTATCCATTGAGCCAAACCGGTCCTGGCTGTAAATTTAGTTTTTAAATTTAAAGCGAATTGACCAAGTTGTGCAACCTTCACCATTAATCGGCTATAGAACCTCTTCTTCACCTCAGGGTGATGGCTGGCCAACCACGCATCTGCGTTTCTGTGTAGCTTTGCCTTCTCTGGCTATTTCCGGTAAATCAAACCATACAACATGTGGGTTCTTGGTTCCGGTTTCTTCCACTCACATATGTTTGTGAGGTTCATGCATGTTGTAGAATGTACCTCCACTTTCCCCCCTTTACTACAGAATGATTTTCTTAAAAAAAAAATTAAAAATATATATATATATATATATATATATATATATATATATATATATATATTATTGATTTTTTTTTTTTCAGAGAGGAAGGGCGAGGGATAGAGAGTCTGAATCATTGATGAAAGAGAAACATCAATCAGCTGCCTCCTACACACTTCCCATTGGGGATATGCCCACACCCAAGGTACATGCCCTTGACGGAAATCAAACCTGGGACCCTTTAGTCTGCAGGCCAACGCTCTATCCACTGAGCCAAACCAGTTAGGGCTACAGAATGGTTTTCCATTGTCTATCTACCAATTGGTGGGCATTTAAGCTGTTGCCAATTTGTGGATATTATCAGTAAATGTTCATAATATACATGAAAGAAATATGCAAATGCTTTTGTATGAATGCATATTTTCACTCTGTTGGGTGTATACCTAAGAGTAGAATCACTAGATCGTATGGAAAATTTATGTTTAACTTTCTGAGACACACATTTTTTTCAAGCAGATGCACCATTGTACATTACGACCAGCGATGAGTGAGGGGGCCAGTTTTTCTACATTCTCCCCACATTTGTTATGATCTTTTAAAAATTATTAAAGCCAATCTAATAAATGTGAAATGGTACCTCATTGCTGCTTTAACTGCTAGTTTCCTAATGTATTAAGTAAGCATCTTTTCATGTGTTTATTAGCTAGTTGCATATCTTCTACGAGGAAATGTTTATTTGAATTTTGTGATAATGTTTTGATTGGGTTGCTTGTTTTATATTACCGAGTCGCAAGAGTGCTTTTGTGTACCCTGGTCGCAAGTCCTTTATTAAGTGTATGATTTGCAAATGTTTTCTCCAATATTTTTTCATTCTCTTAAAGAGTCTTTCAAAGAGGAGAAATCTATATTTTTTTTATGAGCAGCAATTTATAAATTTTTTTCTTTTGTTAGATACAAGAACTTTTTACCTAAATCAAAGTCACAAATACGTTCCTCCGTCTCTATTTTCTTCTAGAAGTTTTATAGCTTAGGTTTCCCTTTAAGGTCTATGAAACACTTTGTGTTAAATTCTGCATGTGGAATGGACATATACCATGAGTATGATATATAGGGTGTCCCCAAAATGTGTACACACACCTTGAATGATTATAAAGACAGTGTTTATTAAAACACATTTCATTTTCAAAATTGAGCTGTCAGCTGTCAGCTGTTACAGTGTGTATACATTTTTTTTGGGGACTCCCTGTATTTGTATGAGGCAACTTGCAAAGTTGTTCCCCCACCTTGTGTAGAAAGTTGATTTTCCCAGCACCATTTATTTTCAACCCTATCCCTTCCTACAAACCTGCCTTCTTATTACCTCAGTGTTTATGTTTGTGCTGGAATCTCTATGTTGTTCTTTCAACCTGGTTGTCTGTTTTGAAAACGATAAAACACTATTTTGATTGCTAACTTACTAATAAGCTTTCAAGTGAGGTAGTGTTATCCTCCAAATGTTCTTTTTCCCACCCCTTTTTGCCATGGTACGTCTTTGTGCAATTCCATGTGAATTTTAGAGTCGGTTTGTAAAGTTTAACAAAAACTTTGTTGGGATTCTGTTTGGGAGAGCTGTGCATTTCTAAATACATTTTGGGAAGATTGATCTCGTCACACTATTGTGTCTTCCGACCTCTGAACAAAGTGTATATCTCCATTTACTTGTCTTTAATTTCTCCTAGCAATATTGCGTACATTTTATTTCACACACGTATTTTGTTGGACTTACTTATTTTCCATATTTTAAACATAAATGAGATAGTTTAAATATTTAAATTTCTGATTGATTTCTGGTTTAGCAGGAAAGTTGATTTGGGGGTGCTGGTGTTATTTCTACCCTGCAGTCTTGTTAATATCACTTATTTGTCTGAGTAGCATTGATAGGTTGCATTGAATTATTGTCATCGACGACGCATCTCAGAATGGACACTGCGTCACTTCTCCCTGGTGGGTCGGCATGCTTCTCATTTCTCTTTCTGGCCTGAGCGCGCTGGACAGAACCTTCAATACCATATTGATGGAGGGGATGAGGGTAGACACCCCTGTCTTGTTCCTGGTCTTACAGGAAAACATTCACCACAAGGGACCAGGCACCTGTAGTTGTCGCACAGGTGGTCCTTATCAGCTTGAGGAAGTTCACTTTCCTTTCTCATTTCCTCGGAGCTTTTAAGGGGGATCAGAAGCTGGATTTTGCAAAAAGCCTTTTCTATTCCTTTGAGATGATCCTGTAGCTTTTATTTTTTGTAGTTTGGTAATATTGGTGAATTACAATGATTAATTTTTAAATGTTAGACAACCTTTGCATTTCTGGAATAAAGCTTGCTTTGCAGTGATATATCACTGTTCATTTAATATATTGGTGCATAATTTGCTGAAATGACCTTCTATTTAGTTTTTTTTTTTTTTAAATCTGTGTTTATGAGGGATATTGGTCTTTAGTCTTCCTTTCTGACAACATCTTATTCTGATTGTGGAATGTGAATCAGGAAGCGTTCCTTTATCTTCTTTTAAAAAAGCAACAACACTTTTATTGATACCAGAGAGGAAGAGAGAGGAAGAGAGAGAGAGAAACATCAACGATGAGAGGGAATCATTGATCAGCTGACTCTTTCACGCCCCTTACTGGGGACTGAGCCTCCACCTGGGCATGTGTCCTGACTGGGAATCAAACTGGTGACCTCTTGGTTCATAGGTCAATACTCAAACACTGAGCCACACTGGCCGGGATATGTTTCCCTTTACTCATGGTTTGAGTGAGCCGGCAACTCCCACGTGGGGTGGTGGTGGTGGTGGAAGTTTTATCTCCCCCGTTAGCCTGGCCGAGGAAATTTCTCATTCTCCGCCTCTCTTTTGAATGCCCCTAGGGAGGACCTGTGCTTTCTGCTCCCCAGCCTTTGTGCCTTGCTGTGGTCTGAATGTGGGCATCCCCCCCCCCCCCCAATTCATATGTTGAAATTTAGGTGTCATGTGATGGTTTTAGGAGGCGGGGCTTTTAGGAGACGCTTAAGTCATGCGTGTGAGGCCCTCAAGAATGGATTAGTCCCTGATCAGGAGGCTCCTGAGAGCTCCCCGCCCCTTCCAGCTGTGAGGAGCGAGAAGACACATTCTGCAGCCCAGGAGGCAGAATGCTGCCACCAGAGGGGACGGTGCTGGCCCTTCGATCCTGGCTTTGCCAGCCTCCAGAGCTGCGCGCCACAAAGTTCTGCTGTTACGGGTGTTCTGTTATGGCGCCTGAATGGACGGAGGCACGTGCTGCTGAAGGCCCATTCCCAGTGTCTTCCGGTTGTCAATCATCAATGCTTCACAGCTCGGGTGAATGTAAAGACTTTCCCTCCCTCCCTCTCTTTCCCTCCTCTCCCTTCTCCCTTCTGTCATCTATCAAATCTACCTATCATCTATCTATCTATCTATCTATCATCTATCTATCTATCTATCTATTTATCTATCTATCTATCTATCTATCTATCATCTATCTATCATCTATCTATCATCTATCTATCATCTATCTACCTATCATCTATCTATCTATCTATCTATCTATCATCTATCTATCATCTATCTACCTATCATCTATCTATCTATCTATCTATCTATCTATCTATTTATCTATCTATCTATCTATCATCTATCTACCTATCATCTATCTATCTATCTATCTATCATCTATCTATCTATCTATCTATCTATCTATCATCTATCTACCTATCATCTATCTATCTATCTATCTATCTATCTATCTATCTATCATCTATCTACCTATCTATCATCTATCTATCATCTATCTACCTATCATCTATCTATCTATCTATCTATCTATCTATCTATCATCTATCTATCTATCTATCTATCTATCATCTATCTATCATCTATCTACCTATCATCTATCTATCTATCTATCTATCTATCTATCTATCTATCATCTATCTACCTATCTATCTATCTATCTATCTATCATCTATCTATCTACCTATCTATCATCTATCTATCATCTATCTACCTATCATCTATCTATCTATTATATCTATCATCTATCTATCTATCTATCTATCTATATCTACCATCTACTGAGCACCTACCAGTGGTCAGGCACTATGCCAGGTGGCTGAAGATGTGACAGGAAGCCACACAACCAGGTCTGAGGTCACAGAGGAAGTGGTCTCCGCGGTGACCCAGGAGATGATGCTGTGGGATGGGATGGAATCGGGTCGGGTAAGGCAGAGGCTCCTCGCATAGAGTCCAGCAGGACACATGCCGGGAGCTGACTGATCGTGAAGATTTGGACGTGAGCAGGGAGAGAAGAGATTTAAGAGCCTCTTAAGCATGGCTTTGGGCTTCATCTTGAGGGCAGCGTGGAGCCGCTGAAAGGCTTCTGTCCAGACACTGACATTTCCTCCAAGGTCGGCGTGGACAGGGGAGGAAGGCTGGAGGCGGGGCCAGTGCAGGTGGGAGACGGGGAAGCCAGAGTTCATGAGTGCGATTGGACAGGCAGGCGGGACCCAGTGACCTGCACACGGGGCTGGGAGAGGGTGTCCAGGAGGCTGACCGGGCTCCGGCCGGGCTGTGGTGGACACCGCACCAGTGTGCAGGCAGTGCTAGAAGAAGAGCTTTCGAAGATGCTCTCCCTCTGCCCAAGTCTTCCTTTCTGGTTCCTGGTTAATGGCTGCGTCTCCTTGGCGTCCTTAATGTTGACTTTCTCCTTAAGTTAGTGGCTGGCGCTGGGTTTCAGTGGAGCGGAATGGTCCAGCTTCTCCGCAGGCCTGCGGTTGCCATGGGAGACGGAGCGTGCCTCCCTCCCTTTGTATTCCAGCTGCGGTGATGGTCCCCAGAACAATGCCTCGCGCACAGTGAGTGATTAATAAATTTCGATGACTCAAATTAACAAAGCAGCTCCCTTTTATGTGGCATAATGTATGCGTGATTGAGTGTCCTTCACCGTGTTCTGGAGGGCTTGGTGAGCTGTGATTTCAATTTCGAGATCTAAACAGATGTGTCAACAACGCGGGGTCACACAGAAAGTTTGTCTATTTTTTATTTTATTTTTTTTACTGTCAAAACATTTGCAGTCCATTGGAACCACAGCAGTCGCAGTGGAGGAGGAGAGAGGGGGGCAGTAGCACAGGGGGCGGTGAGGCGTTGTCCGAGGCCCGGGGCCAGCAGGTCCTGGTGGGTTCCCATGCTTGTAGGCCGCAGGCGGCCCTGCATCCTGCCATGGAGATGTCTTCCACAGACATGCCGCCCAAAGGATTCTGGGATCGGGATCTGGGCAGACCCACGCGGCTACTGGACCAGGACTAGTGCCCTCCCGCTCCGGCTGAGCCTTGGCACCTGCCCCGGTGGGCGAGCCGCTCCTCTGCCTCCCACCAGAGGGCCCCGCCTGCGTCTCCAGGGGCTGGTCCCCGAGGGAGCCTTGCTCTTCCTTTGGGAGCAGGCTCCCTGTGCTCCAGGCGGTGGCAGGGTGGGGCGGGGCAGCCATCCGGTGGGGAGTTACCAATGCCCCCTCCTGAGACTTGGTCAAATCTCCTAATCACACGTGTCCCTGGGAGCTGGCCGGGACCTCCCCCCGCAGCGGCATCCTGCGGTGAACAGGAGCTCAGAGACAGCTCCGCCGGAGCTGATTGCCTCCAGGACGGGAGACGTGGAGAAGTGGTCACGTGGGACCTGCCCTGGCACTGGCACCGGCACAGGATGAGACAGGAGCCCGTTATTGCCGGTGACACTGGCCTGAGCTGCAGACAGGATGGCGTCTCCCGGGCTCTGCCCACAGACAGCCCCGAGTCACATCTCATTTCGCTCCTGGAGGTGCCCGGCCAGCTGCTGGTCTCCAAGCCCCTTGTGCTCTCAGCCAGCCAGCCAGCGGTGGTGGTGGTTGTTGTTATTGTTGTTTTGGGGCACAGCTCTGCCAGGGCCTTCGCAGTAGGGGTGACAGTGTGGCCTGGCAGGGATGAGGGGCCGCACCACAAGCCTCTCTCCCCACCATGAGGACATAAGGGCCGTGTGGCTCTTGGTTTGAGCTGGAATGAAATCGTGTCGTGGCTGTTATTGGAGGGAACCCCTAAGGGTCAGGGAGGCCCTGCACGGAGCTGTGCTCTGCCGCCGGGGTGGGGCGTTGGCTGGGGGCGCGATGGTTCCTCAGAAGCTGCTCTGTCCGCTGGGGGCCTGAGCCTGGCTCTGGGAACAGAGAATGGGCCCATGTGCCAAGGCATTCATTGTGGGTTCATTCGTTCATTCGTTCATTCATTCATTCATTCATTCATTCAGCACAGGCCAAGTGCCAGCGCTGCGGTTCCAAAGGGGAGCGGCCCTCCAGCCCCCCTGCCAGGAGCCACCGCCATCTCTACAGGGAGTTCTCAGTCACCGCCATCTCTACAGGGAGTTCTCAGTCACAGAGTGGGGCCATGCTGAGCTGCGGCTCCTCAAAGTGTTGCCTCTGTGTCCATCCCTGCTTGCCGGGCTCGGGGAGCCACGCTGAGTGCAGGCAGCGCCTCGCCCTCTCACCACCGGAGTCCTCCGTTGTGAGGCGGTCCTGCTCGCCGTCACCGGCACCGGTTGCACCCGTCACCCCGGAGTCAGCCCCTGTGGGCTGCGGCTCGGGGTACGCTCCGGCCTGGCCTGTCTGCTGTGACTGCTTCACCCAGGCGGACTCCGGCACCATCGGGAACGTCCGTTTTCCGTCCGGGCTCTGCTCGCTGACGGCTGTGCGGAGACCGGAGTCGCCGAGATAAGACCTCTCTCTGCCAGGTTTCAACTTACACATTTGTTCACAGTGGACTTGGGGGGCTGACCGTGGCTCTGAACCCACGTCAGCCCTGCCTTTTGGCCCGTGTCGTCATGGATGTTTGTCTTTATTTCAGGGAAAAATCATTGTTTAGGGCCGCGGTTGCCAACCCTTCGGACCTCACAGACTGCCAGTTGGCGACCGCTGATTTAGTGGGCATGTTCTTGCTAATTTCTTTCCTGGTGAAATCATGAAGCTATAAAAGCATGTCGACCACCTCCGCTCGTGCTAATGTGTGCACACACCCACACACACATGTTGAGTAGAGGGTAGAGAGACCATCAGGATCCGCTGGCAAACTCAATGCAGCGTGAAGATGAACCAGCTCCTTCAATGACGAGATTTGCTCTCCTTCCCTCTGACTGAGACTGAGTGCACTTGCTGGAGCGGCAGAGGTCTGTCTCTCCGTCCATCGGCTATTGGGGACCTCAGTGGGAACCACCCTTTGTCCAGCGGGTCCCCAGGCTCTGCAGTCCTCTTCCTGACCCCCTCCCCAGCTCCCTCAGCCTGGGCCCCTCTGGGCGTCCGTGGTAGTGTTCGCATCCACACAGCCGGCGTGGAGTCCCACGCGTGTCACCTGGGTGTGAACTTGTGCAGGAGCTCGGCCTCTCTGCACCTCCAGCTCTTCACGTTTACACAGGGATGTAAAGCAGCTACGTCACAGGCGTGTCATGACATGACGTATGGAGATCTTGCTAAGAAATCTTGGACCACGGCTGATGCCAAGACTTCTCCTGTGTTTCCTTCTGAAATTGGGTAATGTTTGCTTTCGGTCTGAGAACCGTCCCGCTGGCTCGGGTGTCCGGTGTGGGCTCCTCCACACTGATGTCACTGTTCCAGTGCTGTGTGTTACAAATGCGGTCCCTTCTCCACTGGGCCACCTTGGCTCTTTGTCAGAAGTCACTCGAACCTGCAGCACGGGTCACCATTGGGCTCCCTGTGCGGTCCCTGGTCCCATGTACCTGTCCTTCCGCCAACACGCTGTCCTGATCACCGTAGCCTTACAGGAATCGAGTAAGTGTGGCTCTCTCAGGGATGGCTCAGAGGCCGCCAGCTGCAGGAGGGGGATGGGCCCAAGCCCCGCTGTGATTACGGGAGGCCACTCCCCACCAACGCTGGCTGCGGCAGGCCCTGTCTCGGGAGGCCAGGACTAATCTGATGGCAGATTTGGCTCAAGGGCGCCTCTGGTCTGGCACAGTTTCCTTAGATTTCCGGCAGCCAGGGTATTTCTCCTCCCGCCGGCTCACTCCTGCTTCCCCGTCCACCTGCCCCAGGCCTCTCCCGCCTTCCCGCTCCCCCCATCTCCTGTGGCTCAGGCATTTCCCTCATCACATCCTTGCATTTGCTTCTCAGGGGACTTGGACAAACATGGTAAACTGTCCAATTACTTTTCCTTTTTATAAAAGGTATTTGGCTCTTTGCATTTTTATGCACATTTTAAAACTTCATCTTAAAGTCGTTTTTTATAGTAAAAAACTTGCTGGAATTTTGATTGGGCTTGTGTGGAAGGATAAAAAAAAAAAACCAAAAAAAAACCCCACAAATTGAGGAGAATTGGCATCTTGCCTATATGTAGCTTTCCAGTCACCTAATATGTGTTATTCCTTGGCTTCATTTTTAAAAAATAGATTCTATTGATTTTTTACAGAAAGAAAGGCAGAGGGATAAAGAATTAGAAACACTGATCAGCTGCCTCCTGCACATCCCCCGCTGGGGATATGCCCACAACCAAGGTACATGCCCCTGACTGGAATTGAACCTGGGACCCTTCAGTCCGCAGGCCATCGCTCTATCCACTGAGCCAAACTGGTTTCGGCTTGACTTCCTTTCTTTATGCAATATTTTGCAGTTTTCAGTGAGTAGGTCCTGTATTATATTTTGTTTAATTCATCCCTAAGTATGTCATAATTGTGCATGCTATTATAGATTAAATCTTTTACTTCATTTCTAATTGTTGCCAGTGTGTAGACATGCAACTGATTTTCTATATTTTAGAAATTGCTTTTAGGGACACTGCTTCGTTCAATGATTAGTTCCAGTGGCTTTGAGGGACATTCCTTAGTATTTTCCACTGATATAGCCAAATATCTGTGTGTGTGTGTGTGTGTGTGTGTGGGAAGACAGCTTTTATTCTTCGTTTTCCCTCTGGACGCCTTTTGCTCTGTTTCCTGGACTCATCGCATCAGCTCTGACCTGCAGTCATGTGGAGGAGCAGGGGCGAGAGCGGCCTTCTCGCGTTATTCATAGCGCCCGGCCTCCCCAGAGTGACGCCGGCTGTGGGTCTGGCGTCCACGGCCTTGAAGTGTTAGCTCGCCCCGTCCGTGGCCAGTCCTGGGTCTGCAAGTTGGTGTTTCCCACCGGTGACCTTTGGAACGTGCTTGTTCATTCCCTTGAGATGCGTGTTTATTCCTGTCCCGCTCTCTCTCTCTGCCACGTGGGACTCCGACAGTGTGTGTGAGGATGGCTGGAGACGGTCTGGAGGCCCTCACCATTGGTTCTCGCTGTTCTTTAGGCTCGTTCATGCCTATTTGCCGATAGACAACGTCACTGCTGTGTTTTCTGTGTGGCTGGGCCTGTCTGCCCTTGGAGTGAATGTGAAACGTTTCGGTGACTGCCCTTTCCAGCCGAGGAATTTCCATGTTTGTCGCTTCCATTTCTCCGTGTAAGAGTCCCCGTCTCCCCAGTTATTGGGACTGTCTTTCCTTTTATCTTTGAATTCCATCCGTAAGAGCTGCTGGCGAAGCTCTGCTTGCTGAGCCCGCGTCTGGGTCGTCCCTGTCTACCGACTGTCTCCGCCCGGGGACCGGTTACCCTTCTCTGCGGATCTGCACGTCCTGTGACCAGGCCTTAAGTCCGGAAGGTGGTGTGGTGTGTGGTTCTGGAACCCGTGGCGTCTGAGGGTGTTTTTCTGTCCAAACCACAGTCGCCTTGCCAGGCCTCCAATTACAAGCTGCTTGTTGTTCTGTTTTGTGCAGCGGCAGGGATCTCTGCTCTGTGCCTGTGTGTTCTGGCTGCTAGGCAGCCTGCTTTTGTAAATCTCATTGTCATCTTTTAAAGTCAGTTTTCACAGTCCTGTGTGTTTGGACAATTAGCCTGTGCACGCACGATTTAGCAGTCCATCGGCGATTCCGGCTGATCATCTTACGTTGGGGGCCCAGCCTCCCATTCTTGTTCTGAGACCACTCCCTCCGTCCCTCTCCCACTCTCCCCTCTCCCTCTCCCCCTCTCCTCTCTTTCTCATCCCCACCCCCCGTTTCCAGTAGCTCTGCTAGTCTGTGGCTCTGGCCCCTGAGATGCCGAGCCCCGGGGGTGTTTGCTTTCTGCCTCCTGACCCTCGTGTTTGGGGACCGCGCTCAGTGAGCAAAGCAGCAAAGGGACAGGTCTCCCTCTGAGGCTCTCATTTCAGGAAGCGTGCCTCCCCTCTGTCCTAGGCCCCCCCTCTTCACCCCCCCGCCCCCCCGCCGGCTCTGTGGCTTTACCATTAATCCACTCTGGTGCCGCCACCTGTGCATGGTTTGCTGTCAGCCAGTGATCTGGGGGGGGGGGGGTAACGTTTAATTCTTAAACATCTCACTTTTGTGGCACTCTTACTCCCAGTGCCCCCTCACCGCCCCCCACCACCCCCCGCCCTGGTCATTTCCAGCTTCTATTCCAGTCCTGCCCGGCAACTCCTGCGCTTCCAGGTGGTCCGGCTGCTGCCGTCTCTGCTGCCATCGCTGGGCGGGAGGAAAGCTCCTTCGGGCCCCAAATGCCACACATTCAGATTCTGACTCCTCTCTGTTTTCTGTTTCTAGAAAACATGAACACTTCCTCTGGCTTTTGTTCATTGCTTCCCATTTTCTAAGTGTCTCTGCATAGCTGTTTTTATTTTATTTTTTTATGTTGATTTCAGAAAGAGGAAGGGAGAGAGAGAGAAACATCGATGAGAATCATTGCTCAGTTGCCTCCTGCATGCCCCCTACTGGGGACTGAGTCAAAAGCAGGAGCATGTGCCGTGACTGGGAATGGAACCGACCTCCTGGTTCATGGGTCAATGTTCAACCGCCGAGCCACGCCAGCCAGGCTCTAAGAAGCTGTTTTTAATATTTCGCCGAGGCTTGATAATTCTCTCTGTGGGAGAGTTTGCACTGCAGTTTGCTGCTACACCTGCCTCCCTCTGTGATGTTAGGGCCCCTCCCTTTAACATTAATGTACGCCCCCTGCACCCCAAGAGTTAGCACGTTGGCCACAGGACTGTCAGACTGCGAGTGATTATGGTGAGAGTGATGTGCCGGCGGTTTTTATTTTTCTAGAATTTTTATAGTCTCTCAACAAATTATGATTCCGCCCTGTGGTGGAAGTGTCTGAGTATGCCTGCTTTTCAAAGGGTTTTCTTTCTGTAAGTCAGAAACGGGTCTGCTGGCATCAAATGCAGCATAAGCATTGATTTTTATTTCCATCTGGTTTCCCATGGTCTTAACATCATTTATTGAATAAGTCATCTTTCTGCCATTCTTGGAAATTCCATTTATAGCTGCGATTTCATTAAAATTGCATTAAATCGGCAGAGTGAGGTGGGGAAACGTGACATCCTTCAAGGATTGAAATGTCTGCTCTGCCAACAGGGCAGACGCATTTGCTCAGGTCATTGCCAAGGGACCTTTGTATTGCTACGTTATGCCTGGTTGGTATTGGCTAAGATGCAGCCACTACTAAAGTTATGAGCATTAAAACAATTTGTTCTAATACATTTCAATCTGATTCTCCTGGATAAAAAGTCATAGT
Organism: Pipistrellus hanaki; assembly: GCF_964339955.1. Classification (NCBI taxonomy): domain Eukaryota; kingdom Metazoa; phylum Chordata; class Mammalia; order Chiroptera; family Vespertilionidae; genus Pipistrellus; species Pipistrellus hanaki. The sequence goes on along the minus strand of NC_140516.1, from coordinate 50,970,776 downwards.
ACATAAAAATTACAATATAATTTCTTTATATTATGCTCTATCATGTTTCTAAAATTTGCATTGACTTCAGAAACAGTAGTACTAATGAGAATTTTTGCTTTAATAGGAAGGGCTAATAATAGTTTGACATAAATCTTTTTTAAGTGTCATTTAAAGTATATTCTGAGTAATATTTTATATGCTTATTTTACAAATAACTTATAAAAATTAGGAATGAATGTTGAATTTGGCCAAATGCTTTTTGACCTTTATAAAAAGAACCATAAAGTGTTTGTTTGTTTGTTTGTTTTTTACTTAGATGGACTATAGTAAATTATGTTAATAAATTACTGTTTTTTTTCTAGAATTAAATGTTTTTGATCATTTTAGATATATTGATAGATCCTAATTGCAAACTCTCATTTGGAATTTTCAAGTATTTATTCATAACTAATATTATTGTATAGTTTTATTTTTATACTTTAAAAATTATTGTAGTGTCAGGGTTATATACAACAAACTGGGAAGTTTTCCAAAGTTGTCTGTGCTGAAATAATTTAAATAGCATAAGAAATGATCTCTTTTTGAGTTTTGAAATAACTTGCTCATAAAAATGCTTGGACCTGGCATATTTTAGGAGGTTATTTCTTGGGCAACTTTAAACATTTAAATTTTTTTAAATTAATTTTTAACTATCAGCCAAATGGGAATAAACTTGTGCTATGTAAATGTAGGTAATATAAAGAAGCAGATAAGCAGAAGTCTCGCTTGCCAATCTCCACGCTCTCTCTCCCGTTCCCTCCTCAGGAGCGAACACATTGTCCGGGCACAGACTCTTTCAGACTTCCTCCCGTGTATCTCAAGGACTGATAAGTACGCATAGAAATATAACGTTTTCCTCTCTGCTTGGTTTTTACCGGAATTCAAGAGCTCTGAGTGCATATTCAGAGACAAGGTGAAACTCACCTTATTCTTTTAATAATAAATCTTAGGAATCTTGCCAGGCGCATATATGTGGCTCTATCTTAATTCTGTATTTTACTATTGAGTAAAGTGTTATATGGTGGAAGTAACTTTATTAATTAGACATTGGTATCATTTCTTTTTTTTTAATTTTTTAAAAATATATTTTATTGATTTTATACAGAGTGGAAGGGAGGGAGATAGAGAGTTAGAAACATCGATGAGAGAGAGTCATCGATCAGCTGCCTCTTGCACACCCCCTACTGGGGATATGCCTGCAACCAAGATACATGCCCTTGACAGGAATCGAACCCAGGACCCTTCAGTCCCCAAGCCGACGCTCTATCCATTGAGCCAAACCGGTCCCGGCGACATTGGTATCATTTCTTTTATGGTTATTGGTTTGGTTATATTTTGTAGTACTTCCTTAAACACATTTGGAAACATTTGTATTCCTAAAATATCTTCAATTTCATCTGGATTTTGCTCTTTTTTTCTTTTCTCCATCCACTCAACTCATTCATGCATTCAACAAGTATTCTTTAGACTAGGGGTGTCGAACTCAATCAGAGAAGGGGCCAAAATCTAAAATCCAGCCTAAATCGCGGGCCGAATGGTTACTGAACAGTCATAAACTGACAATGTCATAAACTGACAGCGGAGTGCAGTGATGACAGCGCGGTGCGGGCCACATTGCAAGGCCTGGCGGGCTGGATTTGGCCCGTGGGCCTTGTGTTTGACACATGTGCTTTAGACACTCGCTGCATACAAGGCACTGTTATCTAGAACTTAACATGTGTCTCAAAAAACATAGACCAAAATTCCTGTCCTCCATCTGCTAACATTATAATATATTTTATAGTAATAAGCTTGCATTTACTAAAATTATGGACATTAAGATAATTCGTCTGCATTTTATAGGGCGTTTTCTTATGATTACCCACCTTTGTGAAATTTACTCCCTGTCCGTGATTATCTCTGTTTCCATCACTACTGTTCGTATTTTTATTTCCCTTCCCCAGCTTGGTTAGAATGCATGTGTTTTCCTAATTCATGTATTTATTTTTATCCTCACTTTTTGCCATCATGAAAATCTCTCAAAGAAAATGTACGGGTTCTGCTTTAAAGGGATTTATTTCTTCATTTCTCCTTTTTAACTGTATTGCTTTCTCTTTCTCTTTAACTTAGTTTTGCTGTTCTTTCCTTAAATTCTTAGATGAGAGCCCTGGATAGTTAACCTGGTCCCTTTATCGTTGCTTTGGTTTCTGTCATGGGTTTGCTTGCTCGGTGAGCATGGTGAGCAGCAATTCTCTCTCCTTCCCTCCACGAAGCTCAGAAGAGGCATTTGACAAAATGCAACACCTATTTATGGTCCAAGCTCCAGCAAACTCGGGAAGGAAGAAATGTGCTCAGCCTGATGGCAGGCATCTACAGAAGCCGTTGCAGCCCGCATCACACTTAACTAACGATGACCGAGTAAGCGCTTCCTTGCGGTCAGGGGCAGGGCAGGCGTCTGTGCCCGAGTGCCAGGCCTGCCCAGGCCACGCGGCAGGAAAAGCAGGTAAAGAGGAATACGGGTACAGAGGTGAAGGCCAGCTCGCTTCCTCACAGGGAATCCTGAGGAATCCTCACAATGAACTAGAATTATCAGACACAAAGCAAAAGATTACTGTATGTGTTTGTTCAGGAAGACCAAAGGCAAAGAATGCAGCAGATTGCTGGAAACGATAAAAAGTAAGTCCATTTGCCTAGCTCAGTGGTCAGCAAACTGCGGCTCTGTTGACTAATGAGTTTGCCGACCAATGACCTACCTGGTTTGGCTGAGGATAGAACATCAGCCGGTGGACTAAAGGGTCCCGGATTAGATTCTGGTAAGAGCACCTAACTGGGTTTGGGGCTTGATCCCCAATGGGGGGCGGGGATATGTGTATGGGCAGGAAGCAGCCGATCACTCCTCCTGTCCTCTCTGAAATCAATAAAAACCATAAGTCAATTTGAAAAAGAAATGATGAGAAATTCTAGAAATGAAAACATTGAACAACTCAACTTACAAATGCAATGGCCTGGCTTGGCAATGGACTGAAGACAGGATGTGTAAGCTGACTACGTCACTGAGAACTCGCAACGGCGGGCCACGGTGAGCCCAGGAGCCCAGCACACAGGAGAGAAGGTGAGAGAAACAGAGGACGGAGCAAGCTGACCGAATACATAGTCCGTTAGAGACCGGAGGAGGGGGCGCCACTACGAGGCCGAAGAACTGGAGAAAGACAGCGGCTGAGCAAACCGATGAGTGACGTCTGTGCACACACCTCAGCCAGCCAGGCGAAGGGAACTGAGAGACTCCTCAGGCAGCAAGGGAAGCGCCCACGAGTGACAGCCGCTGCTCCGACAGCTGACAAACCAGCAGAGAAGAGGGGGAGGCAATAGAGGGAAAATAATCGCCAGCTTAGCAAAGCCGTCCTTCCGGACGAAGATTAAATGGATTCAGGCAAACATGAACAGACAGCACGTCCCCGGCATCTGCCCGCGGAGAAACACGGAAGGTGTTTCCAGGCAGAAGGAGAAAGAGGGCCCGTGTCAGATACTCAGGAAGGATGGGAGGACAGGAAGTCGGGGGTAAGGATGTGGGGGGATGGACTGAAGACTCTGCAGAGGAACCTGCGATGTGAGTGGAGCTGGTTAGCCCAAGAGAATAGCTTATGGGTTATACTTGGGGGTTGGGGGGAGAGCAGGCTCATCTGGAGCTGTCTGCTCTCAGATCGTCCCCAGCCGCCACCTCTGCTCCGTCTCTAACTCACGGAAGCCATGCATTCCCGGAGACAAAACAGCAACGAGATCCCCTTGCTCTTCCGGAAATCACGGCTGCAGAACTGAATCCAGGTTGTACCGGCACAAGGTGCACTTTAACGTTGCAGGAGGGAGAGCACAGAGGGAAAGATTGGCGGGTCGTCACGTGACTTACTGTAACGTCAGCTGTGCAGTGGGCACTGGCTACAAAATGAGGCAGGAACGGTGTTGTCCAAAAATGCTGCTCTGGTGCCCATACTGATGAAAACCACAATGGGTATGAGTGCCCAATGGCTAGGTCTTAAAAGCACTAGTGTGGCACAGGTGTGAAGCAATGGGAACCGAGCACACTCCGGGATATTTGTGACAACACTGTGGAGAATGGTTCAGCATATCTCTGCCCCAAGACCCAGGCCAATGCCCCATGGGATTCGTGCCCACGTGCACTTGAAGATGTATTTAAGAATTTTGGTGCTTCACTCATTTGCAATAGCTAAGACTCCAAACAACTCAAACGTAGATTTGATAATTAAGAAACCACGCTCTACACATCAACATAGACAACTCTCAGAAACGTAACGTGTCATGTGAGAGAAGCCAGGCACTAATGATTGCATTTTGGACGGTTCCATTTACATGAACTGAAAAAACCCTAGAAACAAAAACAAAAAACCAAACAAACAAAAAACCCACACAAAAAAAAGCCAAACTATTCTGTGGTGAAGAGCGATGACTAGCTGTGCGGCGCTGGCACAGAAAAGGCTCTGACTGATCCCCAGGACAAGTTTGCGGTTCCTGTTGAAGTGAGAAAGGGCACTTAGGCAGCTCCTGGGCTCCGACAATGGCCCTGAGGAGGTGCTTACACGTGGCCCACTCTGTAATTCACTGAGTAGGCACTGATATTTGTTGCACACTGACGTGATTTTTTAAAACAATAGAATGGTTACAGATAAACCACAGGCAGAGTGAACGGCCAGTCAGACAACGACACCCTTACTTCCCGCAGCCGCGCCATTCAGGGCCCGCAGGAGCTACTCAGAGAGGCTTCCCTCGTCCTCCTTTCTATCTGCAAGCCTCTCTGTCACCCACCGTCCTTCCTGTCTAGCGCCCCCTCCTCCCTGGTTGTAGGTGAGAAAGGGGAAATAGTGGTCTGGACACAGGGTTGTTATTAAGGATTGAAGTATGCCTCGGAGAGCAAGCGTGCAGACGCTGAGTGTGATAGGGGGGCTGCCACTCTCCGGGATGTGGAGTTCCTCACACAAGGTCAAGTGCATCTGCCCCAGGTCTTCCTCCTCCAGGAGACAATCAAGAAAACCTGGGAGAGGCACGCTGCCACTCCGAGAGCCAGGGCGGTTTTCCTGGCTGATCTTGTTTCAAGGAGGAAACGTTTTTGTGGCAGGGAGTGGACCTAATGACGGCCAGGCGGACGCAATGTTTAAATGTTTAATTTGGGCTCAGAGAAGCCAGATGCAAATTTCTTATTTCCTCAGGCAGTGCAAATGCTGATCACTTAAATGATTACTGTGAATAAGGGTCAACTTTCGGTTTAAGAAAACACAGCGAGAGCGTTAAATATGTATGAGCCCGAGTGACTGTGGTAGGAGGCAAAGTCCACATCACGGGCTGACGCTAATCACATCCTGCAAACCTCTCTCTCTCTCTCTCTCTCTCTCTCTCTCTCTCTCTCTGTCTCTCTCTCTCTCTCTGTTGGTGGGGTGGGGACAGGACACATTGATTTATTATGGATGGAAAAACAAACCCAAATGTGGCTTCTGCTGAGTCATTTGAGGCTGCGGCACAAGAATGGATGGAGCCACGCTTTGGCCAACAGAGCTGCTCGCTTCCGTTTATTTGTGTGAACTGGTGCTGTGGCTGCTCGGCCTTGGCTTTGAGAGGAGACGAAAGCGAGGTTCTCTGCTTCTGGCTCACTCGTTAAAGCCTCTTGAGTCTTGCTGAGAAGGAAGCTGTCAGCCGTGCATGACAGGACTGCTGCTGGGGACTGAGCCCAGAGGTAGCACATTACCTGTGGTCCGGGGCAGCAGGACCATCCATGGGGCAGGAAAGTCGGACCCAAAGAGCCTGCCCCCCCAAATCCCGTGAGGTCCAGTCTGACCTCAGGCCTTGTCCATGTGGCAGCTTCCCCAAACTTCTCAGCATGTTCTCGGAGCTTCCACAAGGTGTCATCACGTGGCTGGACTCGGTCTGGTCTCACCCACAGTCCACGGGCTTTCCAGAAGGGCCAGGTCTCCCCGGACAGCCGTGAAGGTGCCCGGTCTGCCAAGGTGAGGCCGCTGTTCCCCGACCCCCCACCTGCTGCTCTGGTCCAGCCAGGTCGCGTAGTCCTGGCCACAGACGGACGGAACCCGTGTGCCTGCCCCCCGCCTGCAGGTGGGGGTGCTGGAATGCCCCCCTGCCTGGCCCTTCTATAAATGCAATGCTCAGAGGGTGTCCGGGAGCGCCCACAATGGAGGCAGATACCCCCGCTTCCGCCGGCTCTGCTTTTGTCAGATATCACGTTGAGCCGGAGCGTGGGAACCTCACAGAGCTGTGTTTACAAGAAGTCCTTCGGCGATTGGCAACGATAGTCCCGTATTTGAATACGGTTTAGCATGAGGGCAAATGCAGTAGACGTGTTGTGAATAAAACATGGGTTTGACGATAAAACCTCGAGCAGTCTTACCAGCATTTCGAAAGGCGAGACTAGAAATTGAATAGGAAGATGTATTACAAAGAACATGGCATTTGAAAATTTTCAAATTAATTTGTCACAGAAACACACTCCACACCTTAACATCAACATTTTAAAAATCACGGTGAAGGGCTGGGGATGGATCAATCTTCCTGGATTTGCACATTTCAGTTCTGTCCCGCTGATCCTCATCATGTGACTTCCTAGGCAAAGCTACCTCCTCTGATAGGTCATGTCACACAGGCCCCGCCCCTGGCACTGTGAGGGCGGGACTGCCCTTCATGGGGAGCTGGTGTGGGCGTGTCCAAGGTCAAGGAGAGAGAAGAGGAGATTTTCCTGTAACAGCACCTTGACCTTGAGAATGTTGCTTAGTTACTAGAACATCATTTTAATGATCTAAACGTTTTTAACTTTTAATTCTTAAATAATTTCCGTGTTTTTTTTAAAATATGCTTTTCTATTGATTTTAGAGAGGGTAAGGGAGAGAGATAGAGAGATAGAAACATCGATGAGAGAGAATCTTTGATCAGCTGCCTCCTGCAAGTCCCACACTGGGCATTGAGCCCACAACCTGGCCACGTGCCCTGACTGGGAATAGAACCCGCAGCCTCTTGGTTCAAGGGGTGATTTTCAACCATAGAGCCACCTGGTTGGGTTTAAATAATTTCAGTTTTACAAAGGCTGCTTCTTTTACTTTTTCTACAGATGGAATGCTTTCCATTTCACTCTCCAGCTTCTTTAGATTTTCTCTTAGTATTTGATTTTTTTTTAAATTTGAATATGATAGACCAAGGTGTCGATATTTAGGTATTTATCATGGTTGGTATTCTCTGAGATTCCTTGATCTGTGGTTTAGCTTCTGTTATTAATTTTGGAAAAGTCTCAACCATTCCCACTTCAAATATGTTCTGTTCTTTTCTCGTTACCTACCGACTCAGACATTCTGTTTTATCCGTTTCTTTTTTTCTCTCTCTTTCTCTGCATTTTAGTTTTGGAAATTTCCATGAACATGTTCAGCCTCTTTCCTCGGCCACGTCCAGTCCAGAGAGTAGCTGTTGAAGGCTCTCTTCATTTGCGTGACATTGTCTTAGGCTTCTAGCATTTCCCTTTGAGTCTTCCTTAGGATGTATGCTGCCCTGCTCACGCCGCCATCTGCTGTTTATGCCATTAGTGCTCGTAGCATATTAGCCATCGTCTGAGAATTCCAGAATCTCTGCCATACCCACGTATGGCAACGGCCTTTAGCATTGTGTTGGCAAAGCCGGGCAGGACAGGCTGGGTGAAGGAGCTGGCGTGTGTGTGAGGGTTAGGATTATCTGTGGGGTCGCTGTGCTCACCGTGCGGCAGCTGTGGTGTCAGACAAGGTGTCCTCTGCGGGCCTTGTCCTTGTCTCCCCGCTGTGTCCGGGTTTCCCGAAAGACTCCATCTGGGGTCTGCGGCTCACGGCTCGTCGGCTGTGACCCCCGTTACTGCACGGCAGCCCATTGTTGGGGTGGGGAGCTCTGTCCGGGGCCTGACTGGGTTTCCTCCTCCATCTGCAGGTGGTCAGGCCCGGAGAAGTGGTTTCTGTGTGAGCAGCCTTGTTAGAAGAGAGAACGCTCTGGTCCTATTTCCAAACCATATACCCCCCTCCGCCTGTGGGGGGCGGCGGGGATTTGTCTCTGATCTTCAGCGAGAACCGGGTGGGGAAAGCTCAGAAGGGTGCTCCTCCGGACCCTGGGCCCCCTCCAATCACGTTTAATTAGAGAGAACCTCTGCAGAGAACTAGGAAGTCTCCGGTGAGAAGAACAGTTCCTGTGATCGTGTTCCCGCCGGGCGGGTCCGACAAAGGCGGGCGTCGCGCGGGCTGCTCTGCGAATTGTGCGGGAGAGGAGCGGAGCGGCATGTTGTGTCTTCCAGAGGAGAGAGCCTGAGGGCTCGGTTACATCGTGTCGAACGGCCCGGCATGCATGTAATTGGACTGTCAGGAGGGAGAGACAGAATGAGACAGGGAAAGAGCTGGAGACAGAGCGTCCTAAACAGTCTACATCCGATGTGAAACACGAGGCGCTGAGCGAGCACCAGGAAGCAAATGCACAGAAGCCCTGTGGGCCTCTCCCCAAACATCACAAGGAAGACAGCAGATCTCTGAGAGAGAGAGAGAGAGAGAGAGAGAGAGAGAGAGAGAGAGAGAGAGAGAGCGCATATTACTTACCGGGAAACTGATGCTGTTAATAGCTGGCTTCCCACCACAACAATGCAGGACAGAAAGAGCTAGAACAACACCTACAGAGGGCGGGGAACAAACCAAACCCAAACCCGGCCAGTGCAGCCAGTGCTTGAGCATCGACCCAGGCACCACGGTCACTATTGGAGTCTTGGTCAGGGCCCAGGACTCATCCTCAATGTTTCCCTCTCACCGATCTCTCTCTCTCTCTCTTTCTCTCTCTCTCTCCCTCCATTCCTCCCTCCCTCCCTCTCGCTTCTGCTTTCTTTAAAAATCAATTTTAAAAAAATCTTTAAAAGAGACAAAAATCTTTATTCAGAATTCTATATTCAGAGTGGCTGCTTTGGCTGAGTATTGTCCTGTGCACAGAAGGGTTGAAGGTTTGATTCCCTGTCAGGGCACATACTTGGGTTGTGGGTTCGAGCCCCAGCTTTGGTATGTGTGGAAGGCAACAGATGGATGTTTCTCTCTCAAATCAGTGTCTCTCTCTCTCCCCCTGCCCCTCTCTCTAAACATGTCCTTGAGTGAGGATAAAAAAAAAGAAAAAAGAAAAAAGAATTCTATATTTGGTGACAAGACTCCTCAAAATTAAGGTGAAATAAAGACATTTTCAGATGAAGGACAACTAGGAGGAGGCCTTGGGTACAAGACACGCTGACCTGAGCTCGTCTGAAGGTAGAAAGCTGGGTTTCCCCAAACCAGGGACGAGCGGCAGGAATGGCAGATACCCCGGGTGCGTTGTGAAGCCCAGGAACCACGCACCACAGACGGTGAGCCTCGCTGAGTGCAAATTTGGAAAGATTTCCCCAAACGCTGGGGATGCAGGACGGAACGCTGGCGGTGACAAATGCGTCCACGCGAGCCGCGCTCGGTGACACGTCCCCGCGGAGGGCGAGAAGGGCTCGCCCGGGTGATGTTGCTGCGCTAATTGGGCCCTGTAAGTCTTCGCGGGAGCAGGACTGATGTGAGCGCCGCACTCCGGCGGGCAGATTTGTTCCTCACCGGGGCCCCGTTCAGCCGCTCTGAGCTCGGGCGCACGGAGGCTGGGGCTGGGTAAACAAGTAAATAAATCTCAGGCAATGGGAGCACGTTTGTCACCGCGAGCAGAGGGGTTACCGATGAGCTGGGGGGGGGGGGGGGGGCCCGCAGGAGCAGTGGGTGCGGGAGGAGGGCCAGGGGTGTCCCGGGGCCTCATGTGCACGTCGCAGTCGGGACAGACAGACACGGAGCCAATCCAGGGTCGCGGGCCGTGGGAGGGTGAGGCGCGGTGTGCAACCGCAGCCAGCGGCAGGGGCGTCCCACATCTGGCCGCGGCACGCATCTCCGGTGCTGCTTTGTCGTGGAGCTTCATTGTAACAGTAAATAACAGCTCCCGTTTCGTGTGTGATATCGAGGGCTCAGTGCCGCCCGCCATGCAGCGGCCACACGTGTCCTCATTCCTTCGTCCGGCACCTGCTCCCCGTGCAGCCGCTCTGGCCCGGCAGCACCTCGGGCCTGACCGTGGGGGCGCTGAGCGGGGCCCGGGAGCCGATGCTGAAGGGATCCTTCATTTTCGGGGCATCTGATGGGCCAGGTGGGAGGGGTCTGCCTGCAAACCGCTGGTGGGCGCGTCCTGATGAACAGGTGGGACCTCCTTCCCTGCAGGAAGCGCTAATAACGGCGAAGGTCACTTCCTGCACCTCAGCAGGGTTTCAGTGACATTCTCCAAATGTGGAGAGGTTGGCCGGTCACATTGCAGATTCTGAATTTAAACCAGGAAGGAAAGACATCAGAGGTCCTTCTAAGGCGAAGGTCACCGAGCGCGGCTCCCGTGGATGCATTTGTCACGTACCTTCCCCTCCCCGCCAGGCTCTGCCCGCATCTCTGTGTCCGGCGGGCATGGCTGTGCCCCTGCCCATAATCTCCTGTGCCAGCCCTCCTCCCTGGGTCCCTGAGATGTTGTGTCTTATGCCCCGTGGCCTGGTCCTGCTCACAGAGCATCGCGGGGGCAGCCAGCAAGGTCGCTTTGGTGAAGTGATTAACGAAACTCGAACAGAACCCACAGTGGCGGGGCCCTCTTGGGCCCTCACAGCGTGCCGGCTGCTGAGCGCAGGCAGGAGCCTGCTTCAGTCCTCGCATCTGGGAAGCATGTGACGCAGGTGGTTAAATCGTCCACGCGCCAAGCCAAGACGTGGGAAGCGTGAACCAGGAACCACGGTGCAGTGGCCTGTGGAGGTTTCCACGTTTCAGTGAACGCGGTTTAGCCTTTAGGTGGACTTTCTGTGAACTGAAGCGGGACGAAGCATGGCGGGTGAGTCCTGCTGAACAGGTGGGACGCTCCTGGCCGCCCGGGGAAGCACAGCGCACAGAGAGGTGAGGTGACCTTGGAACCAGAGAGACCTCAGTCCCCGCGGAATCCGGCCTCTGCTTCCCCACTCGCAGCAGCACCAGGGCTGGGAACTCCAGAAAGGGCTAGACAGAGGGCAATGGATCGCCGGTAATGGGATGCCATCCGCGATCGATATGGTAATTGCAATCCGATGGAGAGGAGCCGGGAAACTTCCCTCCCTGAGCCGTCCAGCACGCCCTGGTCTGCATTCCCCTCAGAGGCTGCCTAGGCCCCGGCTCCCTGCCCCCGGGGTCACGGGCCGGGGAGACATCCCCGCCGTGGGGGGAGGGCCTGGTGGGGTTGCCCGGGCCGTACACCCCCGCAGAGAACGGCGCTACTCCGGGCAGGTGGGCCCGGAGCCACCCTCCACAGCTCTGTGTCCATTTCGTCACCTTCCCTTCTGTCCCTTCTGAAACTCGTTACTTGCTGTGGAAAAATATCTGTCAGGGCACCTAACAGGATGGCGTTTGAAGAGTCTCTTGTCCCCATGGCGACGCTCCACGCCCTCCTTCCCCGGAGCCTCTTCAGGGGCCGCTTCTGGACCGTGGGCTGTTTTCTTGTCATCAGTGGCCAACCCCTTAATTGGCTCAGGATGGCCTCGGCGGTGCTCACCCAGCCGGGCCACCACGGAGGCGGCACAAGCAGCCGCCTGCCCTCTTCTGAGCAAATGAAGTGCTCCGGCGAGAGGCAGAGTGTCCTATTTCCCACTCACGGAGTGCCGGGCCTCTGTACGCGGTCGGGGTGACAGGGTCACGGCAGCGCTGGCGGCATCAAGCGGCGAGGCGGGGCACGGCATGAGCTGCTGCCGTTGGGCACTCTCACATTTTGTTACTCCTTTGCTAAGTGACCGGAGAAATGCAGCCGTTCCCTCGAGGTGGCAGCGGGCTTTTCTGTCCGGGCTGTTTTAGGGAGTCACTGCCCGGCAGGTAGGAAGGAGGCGCCCTGCCTGCTGTGCATGGGGGACCCACAGGGACAGAGCTGCTGCCAGCGCCAGGCCTTCGCCCTGCGAACGGCCCCTCACCCGGCACGGAGCTGGCGTGGGAGGGAGAGGAGACGGTGGGGGTGCGTCTGTGGGTGCAGCGCCCAGGGCACCGGACAGGTGTCCCTGGTGGTGGGCAGGTGTGGGTTTATGACCTGGGCCTTATGTTAGGAGATGGGAGATGCAAGGTCCCTTCTCTTCATGCTCTTGTTTCTTTGTCAAGTAACTGGCCATGACTCAGGGACAGGCCTTTCTCCAAACCAGAGTAGTCCTGACTGCGTCTAAGTGAAGATATTAACTGCTGCCCAAGGACCAAGACATTCTCCCACGGCTCAAAGAAGCATGATGAAGGGTCCTTTGAGGCCGCATTGAGAGGAAGAGGAGGCAGTTCCTGGGCCCCGGCGGTGAGGGACGCTCCTCTCTTATGCAGTTTGCTTCTGCCGTTCGCCTTCTGGCGAGACGAGGGGTGCCCTGCCGGGACACTGCCCGATGGTGCGAGGTCGCGCGGGAAGGAGAGTGTTAAGGAGCCTCCCACGCCCTGGCACCTCCGGGCTGGCGGTGACCGCAGTTAGGTGCCAGGTCCTCAGCTGACGGTGAGACGGCGCTTTGTCGCTGCCTCACGTCGGACAGGGAGCCCTCCTCCGCAGCCGCTGGCGTGGGAAATCGGAGTTTCCTCCCCATCCCCGGAGGACTGGAGCGCCACTCCACACAGCTGTCTCGGCAAAGGGAAGGGAAAGACCTAAGAGGTGAAATTTAAACATTTTTCATGTTTTTAAAATGTAAAAAAGTATATAAAATCCCGACAGTGGGAGGAGCCAAATGCAGAGGAAAAAAATGCTTCTCAGATCACCCTGACGGAGAACATTCTCGACGAGGTAGATGGAATGAGTCGGGAGCCCCAGGCTCCGTTCCCACAGGACCACGGATCAGCCCCGAATGACCAGCTACTGTGCTCAGTGCCCCACGCGCCTGGTCTGTCTGCCGATGAGCTAATAGATGAACCCATCAGCGACCTCGCTGCTTCTCCTGATGGTTTTATCAGGAGACCAATTTTTCTCCTGGCTGCTGCCCTGGGGCTCCTGCTGTGAGTGCCGGGCTCTGAGAGGGGGCGCCAGGCACACGTTTCACAGCGCGGCCCCTCCCTCTGCAGCGCAGAGCCCTCAGCTATGGTTGGGAATGCCACTTGCGTGGGGACGGGGTGATGAATGATAGCACTAGGCACTTGTGTAGGCGTCAGGTGAGGGGCGCCCCTCTTCCTGCCCCCCCCCCCCCCTCCATGGCAAAGCAAACCAGCAGCTGCTTTTAGGTTCTCACCAGGTGGGGCTCCCACCAGGGCTCGGGGACAGGTGCTGGGAGCAGCGCCAGCCCCTGGGCGGTTTGATGGTGCAGAAGGAGAGCGACAGGGCCTCCCCGCGCAGAGCCGCCCTCGGTCTGCAGAATTCACACGGAATGTGCTCTCCCGTTGGGAACACTCAGGAACTGCCGTCCCCGAGGGCACATCCCCCTGTGTCAGAGCAGCTGGACCGCCCCTCCCCGTCCCCTCTCCCCTCCCCCTTCTCACGTAGTCTCACCCCCACCCCTGGCCAAGGGAGATGGGGAGCCCCAGGTCTCGGGAGCCTGTCCTACGTCCCCCTGGGACTCTCCCCTCATTCCTTCAACTCCCTCCCCTTCTCTTACTTGGTTTTTCACGGCAACATCAAGAATGGCAGGCCTCTGCAAAAGCAAGCAGAGGCTCATCAGCACTCGTGAGAGGCACGGAGAGGGGGCTCCTGTTGAAAGTAGACCTGCAGGCACCTCTGCAGAGAGGCCGGGAAACGGGACCAGTCAGCGCCCTCTTGTTTGCTGGAGAATCCAGACTCCGGGGAGCGAAGGGGCCGTCCTCTCTGCAGGGCACCTCGGCTGCCCAGGACTGTTGCCTGCACTCCAGGCTCGGCCAGCCCAGCCTGCCCAGTATCGTTGCCGCATGTAAGTAAAGGGATGTTGTGAATTATTCAGGAGCAGCCGGTCATTTGCCTGCATCCGTCCTGCGCACAGATGTGGGGCTGAGGGCCTGTCTCGGGATGCTCTCTCATATTGACCCAAACCATTCATAACATTACATCCCATTAGCTCGAGATCAGCACTTGACATTCGTCAGCCTGATGGCTCTTGCTGCCAGAGAGGATGCTAAGTTTCAATGATACTTAGCTTCCGGGGACGGTGGCCGCTGATGGAGCGATCCCTCATGTTCTTCATGGAGATGACTCTGATCCATTAGCGGTGTCTTTCTATCTGGCCTGTAAGTGAAACCTTCCCTTTCTGGTGGCTGCAGATTCTTTATTCAGTTTCTTATTTAAAAACCATCCTGTTAGATAGAGCTGCCTGGAGACACCGACAGAGAGAGGCCATCATGGCCATTGATCAACGAGCGGATCTCTCTGCTCCTGGGATCGCTAGGCCCTCGAATGTGAGCGGGATATCATCAGGACATTGTGGCCGATGCCCCTCTGATTGCCCAGCACGGGGAGGAGGAGCTGGGCTTGGACACGTGTGTCAGTGGGTCACCAGGCGTGCTGTGGCTGCTGTCACCTATCCCAGGTGCCCTTTTGTGCTCATGCTGTGATTCCTTCTGCTCCACCCTCGATCAGACACGTGACCTGCGTTGTGGAGGGGGCCTCTGATGGCTGCGATTTGATCACCATGGGAGACACAGAGCTCAGAGTGTGGACTGTTCATTTATTTATTTGCCATTACATTTATTGGGATGATATTGGTTGATAACGTTATTTGTTTTGAGTGTACGATTCTATATAACACTCTATTGTGTATGTGCTCACCTGGGTACTAGTCTCCTTTCATCATCTGTATTTAACCCCCTTTACCTTCCTGGCCCTCCTCCCACTCCCTTCCCCTCTGGTAACCACCACACTGTGTCTGTGTCTATGGTTTGTTTCTCGCTTCCTGTCTTATATCCCAACCAGGAGTGAAATCATATGGTTCTTGTCCTTCTCTGTCTGACTTATTTCACTTAGCGCAATGCTCTAAATTCCAGGGTACCTTCAACACTATGAGGAGGTGGCCTTTGAGGTCATCATGTCTGGGGCTTTGTTTTCATGGCAAACAAATGGATCAGGGTAATCCTCAGTGATGCTAGAGGGTGGTCCCCATCAAAGAATCTCTTCATCTCTGAAGTGTTGTGGTGTCGGAAGTGGTGTCTGTGCGGCCATTCAAGCCTTCTCCTGTGAAGATGGGAAGGGCTTCCTGTGTGTTCTGCTGCCCTCCAAGTGCCCCAGGGGCACCGAGAAGAGACCCGGACATCATGTCCCTCTCTGTCCCCCTCAGATAGATGTTTGGGTTTTTAAAAGATTGAAGTTGACTTGCATGTGCAAACTGAAGGAGAGCAGGGCCCTGGATGGTGACAGTGGGTCCAGGGAAGTGTGCACATGATGCTGCTGTGCATGGTTCCTGTTGTGAATGGTTCCTCTTGTACATGGTTCATGCTGTACTCGGTTCATGCTGTACACGGTTTATGCTGTGCACGATGCATGCTGTGCATGGTTCCTGTTATGCATGGTTCATGCTGTACACGGTTCCTGCTTTTCATGGTTCATGCTGTGCATGGTCCCTGTTGTATATAGTTCATGCTGTGCACGGTTCATGCTGTTCATGGTTCCTGTTGTGCACGGTCCTTGTCCTCGATGTTGACAGATGAGAGAAAGTCTCTGAACAAGGGAAAGGTCACTCAAGGGCCATCTTTAAACTTTGCTGATCCTGTATAAACATAATGGGGATCAAAGTGATGACATTTCTACAAAGTTAAATTTGTGTGAATAATTTATACATTAACAGGCAAGACGTTTTATTTTTCTATTACCTTTTTATTGTTTTACTTCTGGATCTGCCACTTATAAGTTAGATGTGATGTGTTCTTGTTAATTTACTATTTAGTTCACTTATGGAGTCATTTATATGCTCATCCATTCATTCGTTCACTC
The DNA here is from genome assembly GCF_964339955.1 of Pipistrellus hanaki. NCBI lineage: Eukaryota > Metazoa > Chordata > Mammalia > Chiroptera > Vespertilionidae > Pipistrellus > Pipistrellus hanaki. The sequence continues at coordinate 50,954,831 of NC_140516.1, read as the reverse complement.
AGCATGTGTTTCTACAAGTGACATAAACTGCTTTAGATCAATTAACAGAACCCTCATTAATTAACCTATCAGTTAACCAACCCATCAATTAACTAATCGTATTAACACGTTTTTCTCCTCTCCCTCTCCTCCCTTTTTCTTTCCTTCCTTCCTCCCTCCCTCCCTCCCTCCTTCCTTCCTTCCTTCCTTCCTTCCTTCCTTCCTTCCTTCCTTCCTTCCTTCCTTCCTTCCTTCCTTCTTCCTCCTTTGACAAAGACTCTCCCCTTGTCCAATCCTCAGTCAGCTCTTCTAAGCCTTTTCTCCAGGAGGCTCGACCTTGGCCTGTGCTCGCTGGCCCTGAGGAGCTGAATGAACCTCGGGCAGGGCGCGGGGCCAGTTGGCATCTCCCCAAAGTGTGGGAGAGAGTCCTTCCTGGCAGTGCAGACAGTTACTGAAGCAGGGTACAAAGAGAGGGCATTCCTACCTGCGGCTCTGCGGGCCGTATGCCATCCGGCGCTGACTCTGCCGCACCCACTGAGCTGCCTCTGAGGCCCAGCGAGCGGCCTGCCGGCTCAGGAGCAGCCCCTGCAAGGCCTGCATGTTCTCTCCCAACAAAATCGCCTCCGATGATAAACGTGAAGCTTGGTTCTCCGGGGCAACTAGCTTCACCATGCTGCTCTCTCCTCCCACTGAGCATCTTCTTAGAATACACACCGACCAGCAGAAACCGGTTTGGCTCAGTGGATAGAGCGTCGGCTTGCGGACTGAAAGGTCCCGGGTTCGATTCCAGTCAAGGGCATGTACCTTGGTTGCGGGCACATCCGCAGTAGGGGGTGTGGAAGAGGCAGCTGATTGATGTCTCTCTCATCGATGTTTCTAACTCTCTATCCTTCTCTCTTCCTCTCTGTAAAAAATCAATAAAATATATTAAAAAAAAAAAAGAAAGAAAGAAAGAAAACACACCGACCAAATGGTGCTTGCCTCTCAGCGATACCTCTCGAAACACAAAGGTTTGAGCCACCTAATCCAGCTGCATCCTGGTCCCAGCTGCTGGGAGAGCCAGACGCCCACGCAGGGACACCCACACACAGACGCCCACACGCTCCGCTTGCAGGCAGCGGGTGGAAGGCAGGGGTTTTAAGAGGCAGTCGATACCTTGCTTTGGAATTGTAAATGCCCACGCGTGCTCTGAGGTCCTCCCTCCTCAGCCAGGCTTGCTGCTCACCTAGAGGTCCAGAGTGTGAGCACCTGGGACGCCAGACCTGTGTGTGCAGGGACCCGAGGCATTCTCTCAGAGGGGGCAGGGGTTCAGGATGTGCCACCCCAGAGGCACTGTGGGCATATGTTGAGCTGAAGGCAATCAGAAACCAGCAGACACAGGGCAAGCTCTCTGCCCCCATCATTACCCAGAACAGAACACAAATGCCCTTTCGAAGGGGCCCCCATTCTAGGGGGAGAGACCAGAGGCTGAGCGTCTGCCCACCCTCACCTGCCACTCCTTTCACATCCGTCGTCACCTTCCCACAGCTGCCCCCTCTAACGTGGCCGCAGTGTCTCTGTCAGAGCTGCTGGGGGCGGGGCTGCCAGAGCATCGGCCATTCTGTCGCCCAATTTGAAAGTCATCCTCACGTCATGCTCCTGCCTGACAGCCATTTAATTTATGCTCTAAACTTGATTTTATTCAAATTTACACACCCATCCCCAGGCAGCTTCAGAAATAAGATGGACGTTCTTACCTTAGAAACGCCTCTGCAAATACTTCCCTTTGCCCCGATCCGCAGGAACGCCGCCCCGAGCCCGCGCGGGTTAAATGCCCTCCTTAACGCTCAGGTGAATTATGGCGAGCGGCCCAGTTCCCCAAAACAAATAGACTGCCGGCTTGGACTTGGTCGATTGCTCCTAAATGAATATATTGGTGAGAACCCATCCATCTCCAGCCTCCCCGAGACCGCTGATCAGCTATAAATCCATTAGCGAGGCCTCTCTCCTCTGCCACTTAGAACCGGGGAGGAAAACGCTCACCCAGGAACCCCGGTGTGTGGGGACAGTGGTTCCTGGGACATGACTCGCGTGTGGCACATCAACAGAGGGCAGCCGTCTTCACGCTCCACCCTAATTTCATTACGATCATTGCAATATTCGTTGTGCAAACGAACAGAAACTTGTGCATGTTTATGGGAAACCACAGCGCCTTTCATATGATCAGGTGTGCACATCCAGGCCTGTGAGAGGAGGGAGGAAACAGAGGCCAGGCAGGTGGGGACCACAGACATCCTGTATAATAAAACCCTAATATGCAAATTGACCGAACAGTGGGACAACCGGTCACTGTGATGTGCACTGACCACCAGGGGGCAGACACTCAATGCAGGAGCCGCCCCAAGAAGGAGGAGACCAACAGCCAGCAGTAGTGATTGGGGAGCAGGGCCAGCGAGCAGGCAGGGCCAGGCCACCAGCCAAGGCAGGTCCCAGTGGGGGCTCCTCAATTGCCCCGCCCGCCAGTCACCCCACAGATGGCCCTGATCACGGGCCAGGCCTAGGGACCCTACCCTATATATTGGGAACAGTCTCTTAGATATAAAAATTAAAACCTGGCAAGACTACTTATCCTAACACTGCAAAAAACAGGGTGATGTGGCGATGAGATGCATGGACTCTGGCTTGCACATTTTGTGGTCAGCCTGATTCTGACACTTATTACTGTGTGACAAAGACAATTACTTAACTTCTCTCTGCTTCAGTTTTCCACCCATAAGATGGGGAAAATGGCACTACTGCCCCAGAAGGATTATGTTATGTACTACTTCATAATCAGGGCCAAATAATGTAGCTGCCCATACAGCAGCAAGATGCCTTTCACCTGTATGAGAAGTGTGGTCACTGGAGCAGGCAGCGTCCTGGACTATGAGGGGGACATCCGGCTGCCGGTCTAGGCTCAGCATCCCCTGAGGGGTCCCAGATTGTGAGAGAATGCCACCTCCACGCCTCGGTGCTCAGGGACCCCTCAACTCGTGCAGGGGCAGCGGCTCTGGGTGGGAAAAGAAACCACGGCTGAGCAGGTTGGCAGCTGTTCCACAGCACGCGACGGCCGAGCTGAGAAAAGGGTGATAAGTCACACAGACCCACGCATGTTAGGGAAACAGTAAACAATACCAAGTCCTTACTGTGGGAAAAAAGTGTCATGGACATAATGAAATCAATAGGCACCTTTGCCCAGCTGGTGCGGCTCAGTTGGTTGAGCATTGACCTAGGAACCAGGAGGTCGCGGTTCGATTCCCATCAGGGCACGGGCCCAGGTTGTGGGCTCCATCCCCAGTGTGAGATGTGCAGGAGGCAGCGGATGAATGGTTCTCTCTCATCATCGATGTTTCTCTCTCTCTCTCCCTCTCCCTTCCTCTCTGAAATCAATAACAATGCTTTAAGAAAATAAAGGGGCACTTTAATAAATAACGCACCCAATTTGGTGAGCCCTGGGGGTCTGACGGGAGGGACAGTCTTGCACTTCCCAGATTGTTTACAGCGAGAGCACTTAGCTGTGGCGGAGACAAGTGCTGTATCAGAGGTAATTAATGTGGTCATTAGAAACAAAGCGCCAGCTCCTCGCCATCACGCCTGCGCCTGCAAGAAGGCTGTGTCCTTACAGAAATGTGCCGGGAAAAACGGAGAGAAGACCATTTACTTCCCAGCTATGACCAGCAGATTCCTCCCGGCTGGGGCGATCACTGTCCCCTGAGTGCTGGGCTCTTTCTGAGCGACTGGCTCACCGGGCTTCCTCTGAGAGGGAGAGGAAAACGGGTGCTGGGAATCTGTGTGGATCTGTCTTTTTGAAACCACAGACTGTCACCTTTACCGCACTTGACCTCGGGGTCTCTTTGGGGTGGAAAGAGACTCCTAGAGGAGGGGACCGGTGAGGGGGCGACTCGAGAGAGGGCGCCCACCCATTGAGGCTGGAGGAGCCTGCCCGTGCTCCCGTTAGCGCACCCCTCTCTCTACTTACCGCCTGGAAGGAGCCATTTGTGTGGGCAGGATGCATGGAGGCCGCCTCAGGGTGAGGGTCCAAACGGACGCGCCCAGTGGGTCCCTGGGTGACATCAGTGAAATGAGTCCGTCTCTGGCTCTCCCCGCTTTGCCACAGCCCATCGGGTCTGTTAGGACCATGGTCGGCAAACTTCGGCTCTCAAGCCACATGAGGCCCCTTGGGTGTGGCTCTTCCACAAAATGCCACGGCCTGGGCGAGTCTATTTTGAAGAAGTGGCGTTAGAAGAAGTTTAAGTTTAAAAAATGTGGCTCTCCAAAGAAATGTCGATCATTGTGCTGTTGATATTTGGCTCTGTTGGCTCATGAGTTTGCCGATCACTGGGTTAGGAGGGGTTCCCGATTTTCAGGTCCCAGGGAGTCTGGCACAGTCAACACACAACCGAGACACAGAGAAGTATGAGGGAGCCTTCAGTCTGCCATCACCTTGGCCCCGGGGCGAGGGCCGTGTTTGCATCCTTGTCAAAGAGGTGTGACATCTGCGAACCACGGAGCAGGCAGAGCGGCCGCTCGCCTCCCACGAACGGAGCGGTGTCTGCAGGGGAGGCCAGGGCCCCGGCGCCCTCGTGCCCCCGGACGGGCTTTACGGAAACAAAGTTCACTCTGCTTTGCAGGCTGGGTTCAAGCACGGAGCCCTGACTCTGTCTGAGAGGCGTCGTTGGATTAGAACCGTAAAATCCAGGGCCACGTTCCCGGCTGCCAGTGCGCATTTTCCTGGGAAAATGATTACCCGGCACCCGGGTGAGGTCATGGCTGTGTTTCTGGGTCACGACGCAGAGCGTGGCACCGAGTTACCGCCCGCCGCCTCCCCGATGCCGAGCGGCGTTTCAGAGAAGGTGTAAAGCGTTCTTCAACGGGAACCTTTAAGGAGGAAGTGCCACCTTTTGGATTAAAATATGTTTTCGTTTGACCCGAATAGCACCGGCCCCAGCTGGGGGTGCCAGGCTGGAAGCCACCTGGAGGGAGATGGGAATCACGTGCCCGTTGTGTGTTTGGTCCCATCCCGTGGCTGGCGTTCAGACCGATGCCCTGGCCTCTGTTTCTCATGCTCCAGGGACAGAACGAAACTCAAAGTTGTGCCTGACAACTGGACGCGGCCATTTTTTATTTGCAAGTGATGTTCCTTTAAAACAGCCAGGGCCTGAAGGGGAGGCCCAACACAGCTCCAGCGCTGTTTGACTAGCACGTGCCCACCCGCCTCTTTCGAACTTGCCTCCAGGCCTCCGTGTGCACCCAGCCCCGTCCTGCTGTGAGTGACGTCTCTTTCGTGCCCTGAGCTCCTGGGGGGTTTAGGACGTCAGATTTGAGGGGTGCCCTCTGCTACCCGCCCTGGAATCAGCTCCTGCCCCCCTGTGGCTGGCCCTCCCAGCTCCTCGCTGCTGCTAGGCCGATGGCCCTCCAGGGGCCCCTCGTCCCCTGACACAGCCCAGCACCTGCGAGCTGAGCTCGGCCACCAATGTCAGCATGCCACGGCGCACTGTCCACGAACCCTGGGCAGCAGGTGCCAGTCATCCCTGGAACCCAGACCACCGCCCATAGTCCCATCGCCCCATCCCCCGCCCCTCACCCCCCATTTCAGAGGCAGGAGGCCGCAGCTCAGTAAGGTCTCTGGGGGCTTAACTGGGAGCACATGGTGAGTTGGTTTCAGACTAGAAGTGGATGCTCCAGAACTTGAACCCCAAATCCCCTCTCAGCCTTGACAGGCAGAGAAGCCAACGCCCTGCTTCTTCAGGGTGATGGGACGTGGGAGGCTGAGGCCTGGGTGTTCTCCTGACACTTGGCCGATGGCTCGGGTGTCTGCGAGCAGCAGCACTACTCTCGGCGTTTCACACTTAGTGTGAAAAAACGAGGGTATAATTTCTGCTAATGGGTTATTATCGTCCACTCACATATCTGTCTCTAATTATTTTATTCACAGAAACCACTGCTCCAGCTAAATGGCATGAGATTCCTTTCCGTGGTGGCGGTTTGCTGAGCAATCTAATTAGTGTCACAACTGTGCTGTTGAGGCCGGGGCGGGGGGAGCTCCCCCATGGTGCTCACTGAGCTGCCACTGTGTCTGTGTGTGTGTGGGGGGGGGGGGGGTAGGAGCTGTGTCTGCAGTGGGGGAGGGAGGGACAGGGGCTGTGTCTGCAGTAGGAGGGACAGGAGCTGTGTCTGTGGGGGGGGGGGATAAGAGCTGTGTCTACAGAGGGAGGGGCAGGAGCTGTGTCTGGGGGGGGGCAGGAGCTGTGTCTGCAGGGGGAGGGGCAGGAGCTGTGTCTGTGGGGGGGGATAAGAGCTGTGTCTGCAGGGGGAGGGACAGGAGCTGTGTCTGTGGGGGGAGGGTCAGGTGGCCATGAGGAGGAGGAAAAGCTACTTGAACCTGTGAAAGAAACATTGCAAACTTTCTCACTCATTTGTCCTAAAAATCCATTCCTATTTCCTAAAGAAATCTATTTATTCTTCCCATAAAATTATGCTTTTTCTTCCCATCCCTTTACCCTACTGTGTTAGGCATATGAGCTTCAAATTGTTACAGTCTCATCATAGCAGGTTTGGCTCAATGGATAGAGCATTGATCTGTAGACTAAACGGTCCTAGGTTCCATTCCGGTCAAGGGCACATGCCCAGGTTGTGGGCTCAATCCCGAGTGGGGAGCGTGCAGGAGGCAGCACATCAATGATCCTCTCTCATCATTGATGTTTCTACCTATGTCTTTCTCCCTCTCCCGTCCTCTCTGAAATTAATAAAAATATATTTTTATAAAAATTGTAACCATCTCTTGGAATTCCTCATCACGGAGTTCTCCCATATAGCATGCACATACTTTCTCTCCTGTTAATTTACTGTGTGTGTGTAGTTTTTTTCTTTTAAATCAGTTTAATTCACAGGTCTCAGGTGCAGAACTGTAGAGGGTAGAAAACTGTTTTCCTCTCCAAAACAGGGTTCCCCCTCTGCCCCGGGGCCTGAGCTTGGCCCAGCACTTGAACACAGGAACGGGGACTGACCTCTTCCCAACAGCTGCTGCCAAGAACATCCCTGACCGGCTGTCCCCTCACAGCCCCCGCTCCTCCCTATACCCAGCTCTTTGGAGCCTTGCTCACTCCTCCCTGAGAAGAAAAGGCCCGTCGCCCCGAACTTGGAGGCCTCTGCAGACCTCCTGGTGTGGGGGCCTCCCCGCCTGTGGGAACGATACTTCAGAACAAGGTCCCTCCTTCCCTGGGGCTGGGCTTGCTGCTCATCGGCAGCGACGAGAGGCACCGGGCACAGGCTAGCCTGACGGCCACACGGGGACTGGAATGGCCCTGCGGAAACCCCGCCTCCTGCCCCTCCTCTGGACGTTACCATGGTCACCGCAGGCAGCGCGCGGTGGCAGGTGCAGTGAATTGTGCTTTAAAGGAACAAGGAAGCCTCAAAACAACCCCGGACTGAGTGAAACCCGGTGAGCACCAGGTCCAGCCACGTCCTGCCGTATCACGCTGCAGAAGCCGGTCCGTTCCTACTCAGGCGTACCAGAGGTCCACGCTCACGCTTCATGGAAGCTGGTTTGCATGTTTGTTAATTAATGCGACAGCATCAGCCGCCTCCAACCTCGGGAAGCAGGAGGCACGCTGCCCGCTGACCGCCGGGAACAAACATGACAGACAGGGCCTGCGTGTGCCCCTCTGCGCCCCACGCGCGGGCACGGCCCCTCTCAGCCACTCCGATCGCCGCCGACGCCCGCCTGGCACACGCTGGCTCCCTCCAGGCAAGGGAGGTTCGGGTTTTCTGCCTCTTCCCACTTTATGCTCAGAAACCCTCTCTGGGTTTGAACACACATACACACAGAGGAAGAGAGAGAGAGAGAGAGAGAGAGAGAGAGAGAGAGAGAGAGAGAGAGAGGTTTGTGCACAGGTCTTCCCGATTGATTTACATCTTCGGGTTGAAGAGGCCCTGTGATCCCAGCCTTGCACAGAATCAGGAAAACGGTGGACGGCGGCAGCCAGGAGGACGGGCCCTTTCTCTGGTTTCTGGGCCCCACCAGGCACCCCGCGGCCTCCCTGCGGTGGCCGGTAGCACAGACCCCTGCTCAGGTCTCCCTGGCCGCCCACACAGCACACAGCTCTGGAGCGGGCGGTGTCCTGTGGGTGGGAGCAGATGGGAGCTGTGGGCAGGCGCACGAGGCAGGCTGTACACCTCCCGGGCACCAACCCTCACCCACCGACCCAGGACGACGCAGGGGACCGCCGGCCCCAGCGCTGCCCTCAGGACACATGGCAGGAGGACCGCTGGGCACCCCAGGCCTGGCCTCACGCCCATCCGTCCCCGGCAGCCCCCTGTGCCCTCCGTGGCCCCTGACGTATGGGCAGCGTGGCTTTGAAGACAGATCCAATTAACCAGAGAGATAGAATCTGACCTTTGTGAGATTGTTGTTCTGGCCTCCATTTGCTCGGGGGATAAATATTTCCCCCTCATTTAGACGTTAAATAGGAAATAAATAACATCTGGTGTATCGGGAGTTTCCAAAATAAAAACGTTCTACCATATGGGCCGTGTCAGCCTCTCTGCTGACAGTGTTTGTACACACGTCACAGGCGGACACGGATGCACGGTCCCTTCACGCGAGCAGATCAGCCCCTTCATCATCTCCTGTGTCGTGGCCGAGATAGGGCTCTCTGGAGCCGATTTGCATATTTGCTAATGAAGCGGGAGCCCCACAGGCTGTCCGAGGGAGTTCTCACCGGCCGGCTGCAAGGCAGGGTCATGGTCAAGACCCCTCCGGGCCGAGCCACTCGCTGGGCAGCCCGCGCAGGCTGCTGACTCCTGGTCAGAGGGAGCGTTGCCCTCCGCCCAGGGGGGCTGGGACGAGGCTGCTGCTGCCTGTGGGGTCAGGTGTTTGTTCTTCAAACACCTGGTTCTCCCTCTGAGCCATGGAGACGGGCAAACCCTCCCCAAGGAGGAAGGCAGGGAGGTGGAGGTCTGGGTACCTGTCCTCCGGAGCCAGACCTGGCAGGGCTGCCTGGCCCAGCCTCTCCCCTGGCACAGGCCCTCCCGCTGCTGGGAGCCCTGCGCTGTGGGCCAGGGCTGGGCCGGGGCCGGGCAGGGGAGGCCAGGCAGGGGCAGGGGCAGGGGCAGGGGCAGGGGCAGGGCTGGCTGGAGGGAGGTCTGAAGTGTGCCGTGAAGTGGCTCAGCAGTGGGTCTCACTGAGTAGACAAACTGTGGCATCAAAACAAACGGCCCTCACCTGGTTCGGCAGGTTTTGCCCTGCTCTGGTTCCACTGTGCTGTGTCCCACCTGTGCTTACCGTGCTATGTCCCCATGGGAGCTGTGTCCCCTAGTCCTGCCCAGTGGGGGCCTCTCGGGACCGCCCTGCAGGGCCCTGAGCCCCTCACCGGACGAGTGTGTGCTGGGGGCTGGCGTTCTTCCCCCGCAGGCCCCTCCGGCCCAACCTTCCCGGCGCCGCTCGGTAACCAGCACGGGGAGCCCTGGCCAGGGACCTCCTGGCCTTCAGTGGGGTCCCCTGCCGCTCCCCCCTGCAGACCGTCCCCATGCCCTCCCCGTCCCGTCGGTGCAGGCCCCTCAGAACCAGGCGTGTGCCCGCCACAGGGGGCGTTGGGCATTCCCTGCAGACGAAGTCCTCCGGCCGCTCCCGAGTTCTCTCTCGTCTTTGGTTTCTCCTGTTCTCGGCAGCCAGCTTCCTCTGGGCTGGCTCTCCAGCACTGTTACCCATAAACCCCTCTGATGGGGCGTCTGGCAGTGCGGCCGGCTCACTCTGGGCGGGCAGATGGTGCTGGCCTCGTCCTGGGCCTCACTGTCTGTCACAGCCCCGGGCAGTTGTCCGCCGAGGGCAGAGGCCTGCAGGCATGCCAAGCTCCCGCTGTCAGGGGGCACGACCGGCCCCCCAGCTCTCCTCTCCGTCGCCAGGCGGCTGCCACACGCAGCGCCAGGCCCTCACACAAATTAAAACGCTCCTCGGCCGGCAGCTCTGGGTCTCAAGTGTTCAAAGTGGATTTTCCCAGCAGGAAGGAGAGACATAAATAGCCCTATGCGTTTATGCTCCACAGGGGACTCCAGCTTCGATTTGCTTGGAATCGGGGCATTTCACACTGCCACCTCCTGTAGCCTGCGAAGCCCCACAGCACGGACGGGGCCGGCCGGCCAGCGGGGGCCTGAGGGCCTGGGGGTGTCTGTGCAGGAACGGGCTGGGGGTGGGGTCCCCGTCTTCTCTATCCGCTGCAAACCCCCACACTGTCTCTCAGGGGTGCAGCCCAGGCCTGGGCTTCTGAGGTCCCTGTGAGCCCCGGCACCCAGGGAGGGGTGTCCCTTGTAAGCCCACAGCGGGGTCTCCACACACCTGGGGTCGTCTTTACAGAGAGAAGGTGTCTCCAGCCCCAGCCGAGCCTGGTGTCCTCTCATTGCTCAGGAGGAGAACGTGGGTGTCTGTGGGGTGCGATCACCCTCTTCGGGGGTCCCTGCAGCCCTTTCCGGTGCTCACCTCTGCCCACGTTTGCAGGGAGGGTGGTGAGCCAGTTCTCCGGGCTGCTGTCCCGCAAACGGGGGCAGTTAAAGCAACAGAAACATATTCTCTCACGGCCGTGGAGGCCGGAAGTCCAAGATCTGGGTGTTCTTGGGTTCGTTCCTTCTGAGGCGCTGAGGGACAGTGTTCCCCTTCCCCCTCCCAGAATCTGGCGGTTTCCCACAATCCTCGGTGTCCCCCGGGACGCCTCCCTCCAGCTCCACCTCCGCCAACCCGTGGCCTCGTCCCTGTGGGTCTGGGGCCCCGTCATCCTATGGGGCCCCCGTCATCCTATGGGGCCTGCCTCTGTGACCTCATCGTGGCTTTATGACATCTGCAGAGACCCTATGTGCCCCGCCCGGCCAGGATCTCCCGGCCTCAAATGCTCCCGGGTTTTAGCAGGACGGCCAGTGGCATTCCAGCGATGGTCCCTGACCCCAGAAGGCCCCTCTCCGCCTGGGGGGCCAGATCGCTGCCCCGAAGCCTGCCTCTGGGAGGAAGTGGGTAGAGAAGGGGACATCTGCCACTCAGCAGGGACCCCTGGACAGCCCCGGAGGGCCATCGTCAGAGTGACCACACGCCGGAAGCGGAGAGGGAGGGTGATGGCGGTGGCTCCCTCGGGACAAGCGCCTGTCCCCAGCTTCAAAGGGCTCCTGGTCCCTCGGCTTTGCTCCATCCCCAGGAGACTCGAGGTCCGTCTCAGTCCCTAAAACCCAACCGGCAGATGTGACAAGGAGTGCTCACCCAACTTCAAGGCCGCCTCTGTGTGCGGCTGAAGAGGGAATGTTTTCTGTCACGGTGAGGGGACTGAGGAAAGAGAAGGAAAGCAAAAGCCTGCGGCTCCTTAGAGAGCAAAAGGCTGAATTGGAGATAGCGGCTCCTCTCAGGCCAGCCTTGGCCCAGTCTGCAGAGCGAGAAATCACAGCATGACCTCGGTGAGGAGCTGGGGCCGTGCCCGCAGCCTCCCCCGTCACGCTGGCCGCAAGGCGAGCGCTTCCTGATCGGCTCTTGCTCTCGGACCCGGTCTCACTGGCCTGACTCTGACAGACAGCATGGCGACTTTCCCCAGACCTCAGCCCGCCACGTACCCGCTCCCGCTGTGCTCCCCTCTGAGCACGACGATGCACAGAAATATAACCACCGCGTAGGTTTCTACCTTCACCTTTTATTGCTCAAGCACCAGCCTCGTGCTGCTCCGAGACTGCGGGGAGCAGCGCTCTGTTGGGGTGTCCGGGTCAGCAGGTCTGCTCTCTCCCCCGGGTCCCTTCCGGCCTCAGCTCCGGGCCTTTGGGGAGTGAAGGTTGGCAAAGCCCCGCTGTGCTCCTTCAGGGGGCGCAGGCTGTTTCCCTGGTGTGCATGCGGGAGGCAGGAGCTGAAGCTGCTGGAAATGCCCTCCTGTCTCTATGCTCCTCCTCTGACCCCTTCCCTTCTCCGGGGCTCACCGTCCCCTCCGAGGCCCACCCGGGATCCTCAAGGTCCGCAGGCAGCAGCAGGCTGGAGGGCACGTCTGTCACTCCAGGCGAAGTCCCTTAAACGCACCATTCCCTACCCTGGTGCCCTGTGTCTTTTTAAAAAAATATACTTTACTGATTTTTTACAGAGATGAAGGGAGAGGAATAGAGAGTTAGAAACATCCATCAGCAGCCTCTTACACACCTCCTACTGGGGATGTACCCACAACCAAGGTACATGCCCTTGACCGGAATCGAACCTGGGAGCCTTGAGTCTGTAGGCCAACGCTCTAACCACTTAGCTGCCCTGCATCTTTGAGGCCACGCATTGTAGACTTGGAGACAAGTCCCTCTGGGAGGGGGTGGCCCTGCTGACTGGAGTGTGGGGCCTTAGTGCTCCCCCAACCCCCTTGGGTGGGACAGAGACGCCATCCGCTTGTATGAGCCCCCTTTTGTGGACACCAGGCAGCGGGTGCCCCGGGCGTAGGGTACGAGGTCATCCAAAGCTTGGCTGCCCGCTGCTGTGGGAAAGGAACGTTGCCTGCAGGGAGGCTCGGTGCCTCAGGCTTTCTCTCCCATCCTCCTTCCGGTCTTTAAAATTTAACGGACAGAATGCCCGCCTCGGGGGATTTGCAGAGGCTCCGCTGGGGCTGGAGGACGGCTTCCCAGAAGGGAGGGCCGGACCGCGGTTCCCGAGAATCAGCCCCCGGAGAGCCAGGCCCTGGCTGGCAGCGCCCAGCAGCTCCCGGCCTCGCTGGCACAGGGCACGCCATCACCCTCTCCTCTCACTGAGCGCCACAGAGCGCCCGGACCCCAGTGCTTGCAGAGTGCCGCTGCCCCTCGGCAGACGTGGGAGACGGCCACGAGGCCCTATCCAGCCCCTCATTCGTAGACATGCGAGTTGTATTTCTGTTCTCTGATGAGTCCGTGTGCCCTGAGTGAGTGGGTGAGTGAGTGAGTGTGTGCGACTGTACAGAGAGGGCCTCCCGCATGTCGGTGCTGGGCCCTGGGGGCGGGTGGTGCCGGGATTGGCCTGCACGGAGCCCCCACTCCTATGTTGCCAGGTAACGATAATCAGGTGAGGTCGTTACGCATGACAGGAGGAGGCGACCTGAGAGGGTGATGGGCTGCAGGCAAGGAAGCAGGGGGATGAGGATCTCGTAGGGAACCCCTGATTCCTGGCTCCCCCGCTGTACCCTTAAACATGCTGGGCGGTTGTCTGAACCCCCCAGAGCGTCCCTTCTCCGGGCCTTCGTTTCCCTCCCATTGTATCTGCAGGATCCCGAGGTTTGTGCTCCGTCTGCCCACAGACCCACTTCCTGCGGCCGGAGGGCAGAGTCCGGCGAGGATGGGCAGGCTTTGGCGTCACTGGGAGACAGTAGCGCTGGCTCTGGTCTCCCCTCTGAGGTCTCTGGCTTTGAACCGAGGCCACTCACCACCCCGCGGCGGGAGATGGGCACTCTTCCTGCGGAGGCTGTGGCGCCAGCGCAGAGTTCTCTCCCTCCCCTGAACGGACCTGGCAGTGTTCTCACTGGAACCCGTAAGCCGAACCCTGCACTGCTGTGTTCTGAGCAGAGCGTCCCCTCGTTTCCCTCAGACAGCTGTCCCCGCAGAGGACGACGCAGCGGCTGGCCTGGGGACAGGGCAGTGGCACTCGGCCTTGGGGGCAGTCCTGCAGGGCTGGAGGAGCGCCCCGGGTCCGGGCACTTGCTGGTGGCTTTGGATCGGCATTGAGAGTGACTGTTGGTGTGACTTCACTTCGAGGAGGCCGCCTTCTCAGACCGTTTTACATGAGCACCGAGCGCTGCCACGGGTGATGTGGGCGTCTGCATGGGCCCCTGACCGCCACGGGCTGTCTGTGGGCGTCTGCAGGGGCCCCCGACCGCCACGGGCTGTCTGTGGGCATCTGAATGGGCCCCTGACAACCATGGGCTGTCTGTGGGTGTCTGCATGGGCCCCTGACCGCCATGGGCTGTCTGTGGGCGTCTGCACGGGGCTGGAGGACGAGGGAGGCAGGCACACCCTGTAACTGGAGAGGCCTGGCTGCCCAGTGAGGAAGGACGGACAGACAGAATCCTGCCTCTTTTCCAGTTGACGGGACTGCTCGCCGCTTAGAGCAGAGAGAACCTACCTACCAGGCCGCTTCCATGGGGCCAGCGGTACCTGACCCGTGAGCTCTCGCAGCTCCCCTGGGTAACTTGAAAGAGAGGAGAAACGGCATTTGATGCATCAATTTTTAAAAAAGAGGAGTAAGAGGTAAACACAAACTAAAACAGAGAACGAGCCATTTTCCTCAGGTGTGGAGCCACTCCGTCCACATGTGGGTGAATAAGAAGTGACCAGGGAGTGGATGGAGAGGTGAAGGGTGACCCTCGCTGTGTGTTTCCGGTCGGAACTGGGCCTCCGGACTTCCTACAGGCGTGGTGCTGGCCAAAGGCACACGCAGCCCGGCCCCGCCCACAGCCCGGCTCCTTCCCGGCACTGTTCTCCGTGGCTTTCCCAGCCGGGCTGGCTCTCACCCGCAGCTTCCCTCCGGGTGACGGGTGACTGGAGGGTCCCCTGGCGGGAGGCCGCAGTGCCAGCAGGCCCCGGAAAGGGCAGGAGGAGTGTGGGATCCTGAACACCGAAATGAACGGCTCTTGTGCTCTCGGAAAAGCAGAACCTAATTAGCGCCTTGTCAGGGCGAGCGCCGTTGAGGAAGAGGAAAGAGAGGCAGCGGCAGATGGAGCACCGGCCACAGGTGCATTTGTTGAAAGCTCAATTTTCTGGTTCTTCCTGGTGGTCATATTTCTCTCTTCTCCAGAGCATTTTCGCTTACTTCATTTATAATAAATAACCCCTAAGTACATCCTGTATTTGCTCACAAGACAGAGTCAGAAATCATGAGAAAATGCCACAAAGGAAAAATCTGTCTCAGGAAGGGAAGGCATCTATTTTCCTCAGGAAGCACAGCCTGGTGCCCTCCTAGCCAGTGCTGGTGTCAGGAGTGTGCCCAGCTGACAGGGACCCCGCCGTACACATGCACACACATACACAGGCACACTCACTCATGCATAAACACACACATATGTGCGCACACTTATATATGTGTGTGCATACACACGCACACACATACATGCTTACATGCATGCACAGGCATACACAAATATGTGAACACCTGTACACAAAGGCATTCGTGTGCATGCACATGCACATACACGTGTGCATACATGCACACACATTACCAAATGCAGTTTTCACCAAGAAAGCTCTTTCTGCTTGGGTTATTTTAGCAGGAAATGTCCCAAGAACCCAATCATTGCTTAGTCAATGTCAAGTTTTGCTGTGGACACCTTGGGTGTCCATCCCCTTGGGAATGTTGCCCCCATGGGTGTTGACTCGGTGACAGGGTGACCTCCCTGTAGGAGTCGTGAATCCAGAGTCAGGAACATATATGCCCTGGATGTTGGTGTTTCAATACCCTCCCCAGGATTTCTTTCAGCTAGTCCTGGTTCAGGTGTAAAAATGGGGAATAGAAGAAGAAAAAGACGCCACAGCCGCAGTTGTTTTAGCTCCTGCGTCAGCGTCAGTGATGGTGACAGCTTTCGTCGTGGGGTGAGGAGGCCTCTGAAGGCCTGAGGCCGGAGGTGCCGTTGCTGGGGTGGGCAGTGGCTCTGGGCCACATTGGCCCATCCTGAGGTGCCGTGTTGGGTGACAGGATGGAGAGGAATGTGTCTGTGAGCACGTGAAGGCTGGAGGCCTGTCCCCTCTGAGCAAGGAGCCTCCGCTTGGGTCTCAATGGTCCTTCGCCAGCCGCAGGCCTGGCCGTGCTCCACCTCCAGTCCTCCCCGCAGCCCCCAAGCTGGGCTGGGTGAGGGGCTGGTGCTCCGCGCGGGTCCCATCCTTAGCGGCTGCACCCTCCTCTCCTTGGCCCGTTCCCCGCCAAACAGCCGATGGCACTCGATAGCGCTGGGCTCACCGGGCTCCGACTGGGCAGCCGCGTCTCGAACTAAGGCCCGTCTTCTCCCTCTGGGAGTCTTCATTCTCTCCGGTGTGAATAGGATTCCATCCCACTGACTAGCCTCTGGCTTAGCTTTCGCTGCTGATCAGGCTCAATGGTGGATCTCCCAGGTGCTTCTCCACATCCCACACGGAGGAGAATCCTCTGAGTGATTTGTTCCATGTAGAGATTGCCAGGTCCCACCCGGCCAGGGGACCAGAGGCCTGCTGAGCTATGGGGATGGGACCTCGGGGCGCTGTCCACAGGCAAGCGGTGAGCAGGGGGTACCCACCCTCTGCTATTTCTAGCTGTGAAAATAGGCCACAGCGTAGAACTTACAAAATAGGGCTCTTTCTTGTTATGCCGTGATGAATAGTATCCCCCCAAGTTCGTGTCCCCCCAAATTCATATCCCCCCAGAATAAGGTGACCAGACGTCCCGCTTTTGGCGGGACAGTGGGACAAATTGTTAAAAATCCGAAATGTCCCACCAAAAGCGGAACGTCTGGTCACCTTACCCCAGAACCTCAGATGGGGCCCTACTGGGGAATATTGGGTCTTTGCTGGGGTGAGTAGTTAAGATGAGGTCACCGTGGAGAAGGGTGGGGCGAGGGCCGCCTGGCTGCTGCTCCTGTGAGGAGAGGAGCAGAGACGGGGGGAGGGAGGGGTCACAGGGAAGGAGGCCGCATGGAGGTGGAGGCAGAGGTCGGAGGGATGCGTCCACAAGCCAAGGAGCCCAGGGGTGGCTGGCAGCCCCACCAACTGGAGAAGGAGACGGATTCCTCCTGGCGGGAACCGACCCTGCCTGCAGAGGCTCTGGCCGCCCGGGACACGGCTGTGTGTGAAGCGCGGGTTCGGGAAGCCAGGAGGGGAGCAGCCACGGGGAAGCAGGAGACCTGGACTTAGCTGGCTGGTTTTGGGGAGGACAATCCCCACCCCAGCCCCGCCCACTCCCCACCCACCTCCCGGAGATGCTTGGGCTCCAGAGGGGAGGGAGGCCCTCGCCTTCAGGAGGAAGCACCCACCACGTTCAGCTGCAAGGCCCTTCACACCCACGTTTGAAAACAGGCACGTCTTAGTCATCAGGGGAAACTCACGTTTGAAGAGATTCAAGTATGAGGACCAGGGCGTCTGAGCGACAAAGAAACATCGTCAGGAAAGAGGCTGATGGCAGGTGGGAGCGGAGGGTCCTTGTGCGCTGACTTCGCTGAAGTTGTCCCCTGGGGCTGGAATGCTCCCCTCACGCCCACCCAGCCGTCTGCTCCAGCTCGCGTGTGGAGGCGCAGTCACACATGCCCCACAGACTGCGACTTCCTCCGTGATCGCCGAGTGGGAGAACCGTCGTAGCAACTGGGAGAAGCCGGGAGCCAGCCCTCCGACACGACCAGGCCGGGGCGGGCGCAGGCCTGGGACCCTGCCCACCCCACCCCCACCCCGGCTTCCCGCGCGACGTGCCTGTCGTCGGCCACAGATGCAGCGCGGAGAGCATCCATCCTCTCCTCCGTCTTGGCATCTGGGCGATTTCAAAACCGTTTATGCTGAACATTAACAACAACCTCAGCGGTTCCCCCAGCGCCCTGGCTGTGCTTTCGCTGCTATTTGGGCTAATTAATGTACTAAGTTTCAGTTCCTAAACCTAAGACGTTCTGGCTGATTCTCCCGAGCCCACCGTGCTGTCGTTCTGGATGGCTGGGCCCATCTTTTGGGAGCGGAGACGGGAAGTCAAGGGCAACTTGGTTTGCACGTGATAACCCGCCTCTGGTGGCAGATGCCACGGCCCTGTGGCCTCACGTGGCGGAGGCGTCCTGGTTTCAGCTGTCCCCGTGACCCTCACAACCCGCCCCTCCCGCCCGGAGCGCCGCGGGTGAAGGCGCACGGCCCCGGAGGCCGCCCCGGCCAGTCAGGCCTCTGAGGAAAGGTCCCTTCCACGAGTTGCCCGTGAACTCCTTCGTGGTGAGTGGCCTGGGTTCTCCTCTCACCTGGTGCCTGGCGTTCGGGTTCGATGGGGCAGAGATGGCGCTCTAGAGGGCAGGGCACTGATCAGGTCCCAGCACCCTCACGTGTGCAGCTCGGCCCACGTATGCCCGCTGTGGTGGGGGGCCAGTGCATGTCCCACATCCCGTGGCCACCTGCAGGGGTACAGACCTCCTCCTAATGGCAGAGGTGCCACTGTTCCCAGCTCCCAAGGGACCAGGGCGGGTGGCCCTCTCCCTGACGCTGAGCAGAGGGACCAGGGCGGGTGGCCCTCTCCCTGACACTGAGCAGCGCTCCGCTCCGGCTCCCTGGCCAGCACTTTTGTCTCCAGTCGGGTCTGTGTTGGCTTTTCAGTGGCCCGAGTGCCAAGTCTGTGCGTCTCCTGGAAGCGGGTGTGTTTAGGATCCTTATGTGGCCGGTTTTATTTTCCATGTCTGGCTGCACTCTGTGTCCCATCGAGGACTTTCTGCGTGTGGCTTTGCTGTTCCCCTAGAATGGGAGGCTGGTGCCCCTAGTCCCCCCTTGAACCTGGGGGGATGTGACTCGCTTTGCACCAGAGAACATGGGGCCAGTCACCACGTGAGGAATCCAGCACCTCAGGCAACCCTGTGGCAAGTCCAGGCGCCACCACAGGCTCTGGTCTAGCTCTGGGCCCTCACAGGGGACGGAGGTGGGGACACACAGAGAGACAGGCAGAGAGAGACATGGAGACAGGTACAGAGACAAAGAGACAGACAGAGACAAACAGGGAGAGACAGAGACAGAGAGACACAGAAACAGAGACAGAGAAAGATACAGAGAGACAAAGAGAGACACAGAGACAGAGAGACGCAGAGACACACAGCGATGGGGATGGGCAGGTCCTGGGGTGCCAGCTGATGGAAGAGCTGGCCACAAAGACAAACAAGAATGCGGAGAGAAATCTGCAATTCCAGTGAAAATGGGGGGATACTCTCTAATGGCGGCTTCCTGAGCCTGAGCCCCACGCTACCTGTGCGTCTGAGAATGAAATGCGGGAAGCACGCGACGGGAAACCCAGCCGCCCTGCAGGGTAAGCAGACACGGGGTCTCACTCCCTCCCTCCTCGGACCCCAGATGCTCCGCGCGCTGCACCACCTCCGCCACCTCCGCCAACCTTCCCGCCACCATCGGAACGCCGCACTATCGATAAAAAATGTGTTTTTTTAGAAATCGCTTAAGTTATGAAATTTGGCCCACGTCCTCAGGAAAATAAATGGGCTACATCCAGCCAATTAAAAATGCTCAATAGTTAGTTCCAAGGCCACAGTTAATCAATTTCAAGTGGGCCGTGAGGAAATGTGCATGGTTATTCAACGTTGCCCAACTTCTGCGTGAGCTCCATTTATTTTACCGCTCAAGTCTTCAGTGACCTCATTTGTTTTAATTACTTCCGCTCCTACATTAATTAGTCGTATTTTAATATTTATCTTTAAGTTCTAGAAGTTTCTTCCCGATTTTTTTTTCCAACAAGGTGAAAAATCACTTCCCTGTACTTTTCTTCCCGAGCCCGTATTTTTCAAGAAATCAAATGAAATAACTCCAGTCATCCGTCTCCATTTCCTTTTAAAAAGTTTAAACGGCAGGAAATGAAAAGTCATAGGTACTGCGTTCGTGTGAATTCGCATGTAGATGATCATATCAGCTTCTCGCCAATTGCTCAGGGAAAGGAAATCTTATAAAAGCCAAAGGGAAGTTTAAATCAAAGTGAGCCAAGACCACGCTGCTGGTCCCGTTTTCGGAAGTATTTGATCCTTCATGTTCTCGGCGTCATGCGCTCCTCCCGCAGCCCAATGCCAGCCTCACAGGCGGGTGAAGGCGAGGTCGGCCTCCGCAGCCTCTTCCGGCTGACCGTCCCTCTCCCCCGGCCAGCGCTGCCCCCACGCGGAGAGTACGGCTCCTCAGTCCCGCGGGTGACTCCGTGCTCATGGTGACAGTCCCCCTGTCTCCCTCCGTGTGGGACTGCTGGGTCCCCAGACTCTGTCCCGGGGCCGGTGTCAGGGCAGGGACTTCATGTTGGAGGCCACGCGGCCAGCAGCCCCTGGCTCAGAGGGGCTGGGACCCCGGCACCCAGCACCCGGCACGGTGCCCTCTCTGCTTCCTGGTGATGCCAGTCCAAACTCTGCCAGTGCGTCCCAGCGTCGCCATCCCAATAGGGTGCCTGCCCTTCTGAGCACCCACGCCGAGCTGGCCTTCCGAGGCACAGTCCACATCCGGCCTCCCAGGAGCCCTCGGAACAGCTCGGGGGCCTGGCCCTCCCCAGAAGGAAAGGCGGAGACCTGCGGGGGCACAGGCCGCTTCGTGAGCAAGGCTTTGGCCCAAGCCGGCCCCTCCCAGGGGCGGCCTCTTCATGGCACCTGCTTTGCAGGGGAGACGCTGGGTGGGGCAGCCATGCGCTGGGCTCAGAGCTCAGATGCCCGTGGCACTGGAAACAGCAGCACCCCTGCGGGCTTCCTCCGGTCCCGCGTCCCCTCACCCGCCACCTTCCAGCCCCTGGCGCTCCGCACGGTGTGTCTGCGGCCCCAAAGCTCACCGCGTCTCTCACCAGGTGCGTCTCCGTGCAGACCGGCTCCCCGTGGGATAATGTGTGACAGGAGCATCCTTCTTCATCGAGACGCTGCTCCGGTTGGTTTTCTTCTAATGAAACATTATGGCGGTGGAACGAGAACTCACTCTGCCACCAGCCTGCGCCACGCCGGGCATCGACATTTCAGACCAACTAATGCGTGCGTTCCCGGGCGGCCTGCGGAGGGACGGGGGGGCTCCATTAGAGGAGCAGGCAGCGGGCGCAGCGACCCAGCGGCCAGCGTCTGCCGACGAGAGCACGAGGCTCACGCGCGGCCCAGGAGGATGTGCCAGGGGACCGGGGACAGAGCGGCTGCCTGGAGTCAGCCCCGCCTCCCGAGAGCCACAGCCACGCCACGGAGCAAAGCCACACCCCCAGCTTCTGTTCCCCGGAAACGGCGGGCTAGGGAGTCAGACCCTCTGTGTGGTTGGCACCCAAGACGACATCAGCGGGGGGAACTACAGTAGGGCCAGAGCCCTCGCCGAGCTGAACGGGAGCCGAGAGCAGGTGCCAGGACTCACAGATGCTGAGGTGCTGACCAAACGCTCGGCCAGGACGTGCTGTTTAGAAATGATTACACAAACGGACACAGGACATGAAGAAGTGCCCGGGGTCAGTGGTCATGAGGAGATGCAAGTTAGAGGCACAGGGCCCGCAGGGAAAAGGCCGGTGAGCGGTCAGACAGCAGGGAACGGCGGGAACCACTGGGGTCCCGGGCTCTGGTGGTGGAGGGGGAATTGGGACAATGCTTTGCAGAATTGTCCATGAAAGCTGGCCAGGCGTGTGTGCACATGCTACTGTAAGACAGGCAGGGCCGGCCCCGACAACGGTCTTTAACATACATACATTGGCATGTGTTCACACACGTACACACACAGATATCCCCACACAGTGCACACACACACACACAAACACATACATACACACAGATATCCCCCACACACACACATGCACACACACACAGATATCCCCACACATGCACACACACTTGTGCACATACACACACACAGGGATCAAATGCCACCTTCTCACCAGCTCAGTCTGAAAGGCATTGCCAGTCTTGAGCAAGAGGCCCCGAGCTAGGGCGCTGCAGAAACTCGATGGAAACCCACTGCACTCCCCGGGACCCATGGGGAGAGGGGTCTGCGCCCCGCTCGGCCACACGGGCAATTAGAAACCCAGGCGTGTTTCTGTGACAGGCATTAGCCTTTGTCTGGCATGAGAGCAGGGGCTCGGGGCGACTGTAAACTCAGCTGGATTCTGATTGTTTCCGGCTCGGCCTTCCGCTCTGTTTCGGTAATCGCTTCCTAATTATCTTCCAGTTGCTAAATAACATTCCGCTCAGTTTATCAAACAGAACTCCGCGGAGCACCTCCGGAAGGCATTGTCGGCATTTGGTTCTGATCACGCCACCCAGCAGGACGGGCCGGCCGCCGTGGTCACGTCGGCGCCGCGGGCCGGAGCTGGCAGAGGCTTCCCGCGGCAGATGCCGCCGCCTGGCAGGGAGCCGCTGCCCAAGCCCCGCGGCCCCGCAGCGTGCCGCTCTGCGAGCCTGGTTCAACGCACCACACAGGCCCTGCGGGCTCAGCTCTGACGTGTCACTGCTCTGCACGCCGTCACGCTGCCCTGACAACAGGGAAAAGCTGCACCGACGGGAGAGGAGGGGCCTGGCGGGGACCCGGCAGAAAGTGAGGTGACCCCTGGAGGGGTGGTGCATCCAGAGAGCCAAGCCAGGGTCCCCACCCCGGGACGGAGGCCGATGGGGCCGCCACTGGAAGGAAGATTTGGGGGTGATTTTGATGAACTGCTGGAGGCTCACAGTATGCGTGAGACACTGCTGGGGCTGCAGTTTTAGGGGGCACACCTCCAGAAACCCCCCGCATTCTCATACAGAGGAGCCAAGAAAAAAAATCCTTATGGTTCTGAAAGGGCAGGGGGACGTAAGCATATAGAAGTGTATATCTCCGAAACCGGTGTGGCTCAGTGGATAGAGCGTTGGCTGCAGACTGAGGGGTCCCAGGTTCGATTCCAGTCAAGGGCATGTACGTTGGTTGCGGGCACATCCCTGGTGATGGGTGTGCAGGAGGCAGCTGGTCGATGTTTCTCTCTCATCGATGTTTCTAACTCTCTATCCCTCTCCCTTCCTCTCTGTAAAAAATCAATAAAATATATATATTAAAAAAAAAAAAAAAAAAAAAAAAAGAAGTAGATGTCAGGTCGTTGGCCCATGGGCAATGGGACTGCTGGCTACGCTGGGTGTTGCGCTGTATGAGTCCTGTACGAATCTCGGATGTTAACCCCGTACCGGATGTATCACTGGCTGGGAGAGCCGCCCACTCTGGGGGTGGCCCTTTCATTTTGCTGGTAGTTTCCTTCGCCGCGCACACACCTTTTAGCTCGCTGTAGTCCCATTTGTTTATTTTGTCTTTTGTTCCTCTTGCCTGAGGCGATATATCAGAAACAACATTGCTCTGAGAAATGTCCGAGATTTTACTGCCCTTTTTTTTTTTTTTTTTTTTTTTTTTTTAATATTTCTCTTACGGTTTCAAGTCTTACATGTAAGCCTTTAATCTGTTTGAGTTTATTCTCGTCTACGTTGTCAGGAAGTGGTCTGGTTTTATTGTTGTGTGCTCCCATCTGTCCACTTTCCCCAGCCCCGGGCAGTGAGCAGGCGGCACGTATCGCCTCTCTCTGGAGTCCGAAGGAATGAGCTCCGCGCAGGGTCCTCAGTCCCTTCGCCTGTGTCTGAAGCTGGGACGGCTGGCATCTGTCTCGTGGTGGGAAATGGGGTACCTTCTGGGGATGCACCTCCAAAGCGAACCAGAGGCTCGTGAAGCTGGAGACGTAGCCTCCGCGTAAGCCTGGGACC
Source organism: Pipistrellus hanaki (assembly GCF_964339955.1). Classification (NCBI taxonomy): domain Eukaryota; kingdom Metazoa; phylum Chordata; class Mammalia; order Chiroptera; family Vespertilionidae; genus Pipistrellus; species Pipistrellus hanaki. The sequence goes on along the minus strand of NC_140516.1, from coordinate 50,931,483 downwards.
GGGGCCTCTTACCAGTTGCTTCCAGACAGCTGTGCCCACAGCCCAGCTCTTTCACTGGGCTGGGGGGTGAAGCCACAGAGAAACAGACTTCAGTGCGGAATGAGCGGGGTGACACCAGGTGAGGAAGGTCGCCCACCCCGGGTGAAACATGGGATGATCATTAGCTGGGAAAAAGCAGAGACTCTGGCCTTCAACATGGAATAATCCAGACGAACATCGCCCCCAGAAGCACCTTGAAAAGGACCTTCAAACGCCTGGAAAAACATTAGCGAGCCTTTGAACAGAGCACAGAGACGGCCTCCCTCCCTCCCCCTCCCAGCCCGCAGCCGGCAGTGAGGCCGGTCTGCACGTCCAGGAGGGGGCCCCGCGGGAGGGTCAGGGCCTCGCCAGCCTGGGCTGCGGACCCCCGGGGCAGCGGCCCACGCTCTGAGCCTGCAGGACCTGGGCCTCGCCGCGGCGTTAGCTCAGCTCTGGGAGAACACGGCCGTTCTCAGCACCCGCGGACGGTCAGGCACGTTGGCATACAAGCTTGTTTTATGCTTGTTTTGTTTTGATTAAAATGTTGTTTGTATAACTCAAAGTAAATTTTTGTCCTGACTTCTGCTCTTGGGCCGTCTGCCGCCACTCTGCAGGCCAAGCCTCACGGGGGCCTCATGTGAGAACCTGCTGGTGCCACTGCCCTGCCCGCCCCCCGCCCCTCCGGGATGAGTCCAGCACCTGGCAGACGGGAAATTAAAATTTCACCCACGCACAGGCTACTCTGCAAAGACCGCACCTGCCCCACAAAAGGCTTGCGTTTGCACACGGGAAAATCGATCCTTTCAAGAAGCTCAGCCTCCCATTTCAAGGCTGTTTTGCTGATTTTCTACGGAGCAGGCCCCAGCAACCCCACCCCCCCACTCTCCTCCTTCCTGGCAGAGAACAGCAGGAATCCTGGAGCCCTGAGAGGGAGCATGAGCTTTGGGGCCTGCCGCCCGGCCACCCCACAAGAGGGAAACAGCCTGGGTCCTGGTGCAGCTCAGGACGGCCACAGAGCGGGCTGGCACCACGGGGCTGGCGTCTGGCTGTGGCCGCTTCGTGGCCATTCCCCATGACTCCAGCCCTGGACAGAGCGAGAACACAGAGTCTGTGCTCTGGACACGTTGCAGCAAATCGGGCCACAGACCACCCCGAGCAGGCGAGGGAGGGAGCGGATTGGACGCTCATTGGCTGTGTGGGCCCTCTGTGTCCTGGCTCAGTGGACAGAGCGTTAGCCCGCGAACTGAAGGGTCCCTGGGTTCAGTTCTGGCCAAGGGCATGTACATTGGTTGCAGGCATCTCCCCGGTCTGGGCCCTGGATAGGGCATGTGCAGGAGGCAACCAATCGATGTGTTTCTCTCATATTGATATTTTTCTCTGACTTTCCCTCTCTTCCACTCTAAGAATCAATGGAAAAATATGCTCCAATGAAGGATAAATAAATAAATAAAGCAAAAGAGAGTGAGCCATTATTTCTAATGTCCCACTGAGAGAGAGAAGGGAGGGTGCAGGGGGCGTGGCCTGCCTGCTGGACTGCGGTACGGGCAGCTGTGCAGGGGCACCCGCCACCTGCCAGGGTGCCTGAGCCACACACGCCCGCCACGCCCGGAACACGTGCACCGCCTCTCACAGCCTCACCGCAGCCTGCACCCGGCACAGGCGGTGCCCTGGGCGCTGAGCCCTGCATACAGTCGTCCTTGTCCATGGCCACTGCTGCCATGGCCCCTGCCCCCTCAGGTGGAAATGGTTTCCATGGACCCAGATGCGTCCCTCGGCCCGAAGGGGACTGGCGTCTTTCCACTTTGATCTCACTCTTCATTGTTTGGTAGCGTGTCCGCCAGTCACCCACACGAGGACAGTCACAGCTCTTTGCCATTGCCTCTTTCTCTACAAAGTGTCCTTCAGCTTCTGTGGGCAGGAGGTTGGCGGGACACATGGCCCCAGGAGAACTGCAGTTGCCCATGTGACTGTGGCCTCCGGGCCAGGCACACGCCGAGGGAAGACGGCAGGGCCACGCGGGGGACGAGGCAGAGCTCCCACACCCATCTCCGCCCTCAGTGAGCGGCGCGGAGCCGTTTCTGAGCTGAAGGAAGGGGTGCACGAGACCGAGAAAAATGAGGCAGCAGGCTGTTTGCCTTTTTAGGAGTAAAAGTCTCCTGAATAGGGACTTACTTTTCGGAGCGACTTTCTAACAGCAGGTTCTTGGTTTCTTTCTGTGCTCACAGTAATTCTTGAATTGGAATGGTTATCCCTTTAAGTCCATGGTCAGCAAACTGAAGCTCATGCGCCACATTCGGCTCTTTGGCCCCTTGAGTGTGGCTCTTCCACAAAATACCACGGCCTGGGCGAATCTATTGTATGTTGAAGAAGTGGCGTTAGAAGAAGTTTAAGTTTAAAAAATGTGGCTCTCCAAAGAAATTTCAATCGTTGTCCTGTTGATATTTGGCTCTGTGGACTAACGAGTTTGCCGACCCCTGCTTTAAGACAACAGAGCCCTTTTAGCTTTTCCCCATGTGAGAGTGTTGACAAGTATTTTTTGTAATTTGGTTACTAACAAAATGTTTCAGTAAATAACAAATGTTTAAGGGGAAAAAAATCATCCATAACTGTGGATGGGAGGGGGGGGGGTCGGAGGGAGGTTCTTAAATTAAGTGGGACTCAGCAGGCACTGTTTTGGGAGAAGAGGGTAAAATGGAGGGACTGGCACCCCTGGAGATTGGGAGGAAAAAGGGAGATGGCAACATTGGAACCTTAAAAGGAAAAATAGATTGCAGACATCCACGGCCACACAGCCCCCCTCCCGTCATCCCCCGAAACGTGTGTGCTGGGACACAATCCCAGAAGCCGTTCTCACCATGTAAATGAGTCCCGCAGCATCCCCAAGCCACCACCGTCGGAATAGACAAGAGCGGCCTCTGTGTAGGGCCAACGCGTCCTTTGTTAGGCAGAAAGCGTTTCCTTTCTTCTTCTTGTCCTGTGCGCTGGTTTTATTCGGATTCTGGTGCCATTGTTACCCCCGCTGCCTGGAAACGCCGGGATGACTGAGCTGGAAGGAATACGCGTCCAACCGCCATGTGTACGCCCACGTACGTTATTGTTTAAAAGCGAAGGCGCCGAGACTGGGAGCCACACAGGCGCCACGGTGAGGGGTTGTACAAGCCCGCTCTGGCCTATTCCCACCAGGAAGGGCCGCGTGGCCACACCTGCAATGAACCCCTGGTCGCACCGGGACCGGCCGGGCGGTCGGCCGGGAGCTGAGTGCAGAGCTGGCGCAGAGAGCAGGCGGGACCCCGTGTGCATGCAGTTCCAGAGCAGGGAACACGGAGTGATGGGAGGAGGACAGTGGGTGCCTCCATCTAGGGCATTGGTCCCCCGCCTGCCACTGGGATGAGCCCTCGAGCCCACCTCCTCCACCAGAGCAGACCTTGGGCGAAGGCTGGCAGGGGGCACGTGCCTGGGGCAGCGGCGCCCAGCTGGGCCTCACTGTCCCGATGGCCACGCCCAGCCATGGTCTCCCGACAGAGTGAGGCCGGCGGTCCTACAGCACCTCGCAAGCTGACCCCGTTTCACCTCGTTCCGGACCACCTTCGCCGTCATTGTGGGAACACGATGGTGAGTGAAGGGAGTGAGGAGCAGGAAGCGTCCATCGGCTGTGGGGGCGCAGGTCCGCCGGCAGCCAATCCGGGCGCGGGCAGCGCGCGCTCGGGGACTGTGGCCGCGGACACCCCCCTGGAGCACCTGCCAGACATGGAGTCTGAGAGCCGAGAGGAATGAAGACTGAGCTCTCGGGGCGGGAGGCCACGCTGGCTGCGCTGAGCCGGCCCATTGCTCACAGCGCGATGACACACCTGCGGGAGCTGCAGTGACACAGCGCGCTCCATGGGTCACACAACGATCACAACAAAACACCGGCACTGCTCGCAAAGGCCGAAGCCGCGGAGACAGAGTGGGGCGCGGCCTCCTCCTCCCGCGATGGGACTCGGGCGTCCGGAGCAAAGGGAGCAGCTCTCTCCAGGGAAGACTCACACCGCAGTGGGTTCCAGAATGTTCTTCTTTCTGTAAATCTCAGAGGAACCTGCATGAAGCAAAGAGGAGAGAGTCACCCACAAAGAAGCTGTTTCCTCGGTTTTACTTCTTTCATATTTTAGTCCGCGCCGGTAAAATAAAAATTAATGCAACGTATTAAAAAGTAATGATGACTGTAGTAACGTTTTATTTAATACTCATTTGTATTCTAGCTGTATGTAGGTAGAAAATGTGCAGTGAGGAACGTATATTAATAAATGCTATTTTAAATTTGGGATTTTGTTTGTTTGCTCTTTGAAGAGAAGTACTCTTTCGCATTTGTAGGACAATCATAATAGTCATACTAATAATAACACTGATAACAATAACAGCCGCTCATGCTCGTCTGCAGCTCTTTCTGTTCCCGCTGCTCTTGGTGCTGGTCACCCTGCACCTGTCTCCGCCCCCAGAACCCCCCGGAAGCAGGTCCCAGCCACAGATTCCATCAGCAGGAAGAGAACACTTAGGTCATTTTCCCAAGGTCACGTTCAGAGTCACGCTCCTGCCCTCTGGGCTCCTCCACTCCTGGCTGGTGTCCCTTTTGTCTCCTGGGTTCTTCTGGCTGCAGTGGTGACTCCATTTGGGGGGACCATCTCATGTTATGTATTTTGCCCACACAATGGCCCTCAGAAGTGGTGGGTTCCCATCCAAGTTCGGCCACTCGGGAGCGTGCCACTGGGTGGGTCATCTCACACCCTGGGCCTCACTGGCCGTGGTTTTAGAATGGGGCCCACACTCTGCCCGCCCACGGGGTAAAGGATGAGAATGGGACAGGGACGGGCTCCTGGGGAGGGCACAGTAGAGGGTCAACTTTTTAAAAATATACATTTCTATTAATTTTTACAGATAGAGAGATAGAAACATCAATGATGAGAGAGAAACAGTGGCCAGCTGCCTCCTGCACACCCCCTACTGGGGATAGAGCCCACAACCAAGGTACATGCCCTTGACTGGAATCAAACCCGGGACCCTTCAGTCTGCAGGCTGATGCTCTATCCACTGAGCCACACTGGCAAGGGCAGTAGAGGCCAACTTTTAATCTCTCATCCCCTTCTGCCCACAGAGTAAAAACCGCTGTGCAAGATGTATAGCTGCCCTATTTTTGGCTGTTTTAATTTTTAAAGGGCCAGTAGAGATGGTAAAGGTTCGGGACCGCCATTTATGGAGCAAGATTCAGACAGAACTCAGACCCACCCCCCTCCCTCCCGCCCTGGGGGAGACGGGGTAGCCTGCTGACCCCCTCACCCTCTGTTCTCACCCATAAAACACACGGGCGGGGGGGGGGGGAGTGCCCACGGCTGGAGTGGTTGGACATTGAATTGAATAATTCATGCTAAAACATAATGCATACTGGGTGTCCACTAAATAGCTCTCACGGCTCCCACCCTCCCCGAGCTGAGGGCCGTGTTACAGGAAGACACGCCAATATTTCCGGGCAGCGGCCGTGAGCAGACACCGAGGCCTAGGCGGGCGGGATGTTCTAAGCGACGCTGCCCTGACGGCGCCTCTGAGCGCGCTCTCCAGACGGGTCATCACATCCCTCCGTCCTGTCTCAGCACCCAATGAGGTAATAAGCACGTGTCAGCCCCGCAGCCCTGCGGGCTCCACTCTCGGAGATGAGTGGTCAACCCGCCACTTTACAATTAGCGGCGGGTGACCTCCCGTTGCGGCTGTGCGCGGGGAACGCAGCACTCACAGGCCCGGGAGCGCGGTTAGGGTCCCTGTCCAGGGCTGCGTGTAAACGGGGGACGGGGTGGGGGTGGGGGTGGGCTCCGACAGCCCTGGGAGCTCAGAGGAGGGAGTCAGGCGGCGGAGGGGTGAGCCGCCGGTGGTGTGATCTCCATGCGGGTGCACCTTGCACGTGGGGGCTTGGCACCCAGAGGCACAGGGACAGGGCGAGGCAGGGAGACGGGGAGCACAGAGGGCAGATCTGTGCATGTCACTCGGGCGGCGGGTGCGACGACCCCGTGGACATGATCTGAGCTTGTATCGGATGACGGCCGTGGTCACACAGCATCAACCATGCCATCGGATGCTGCGTCCGGCTGACAGGAGCCGGGAAAGAAGGCGGAGCAACACGCCGAGTCTCCCTCGGCCCAGGCCCTGTGTCCGGACCCAGGTTGTCAGTCTCCACGGCCCAGAGTAAGGATTTAGAAAAGAAGTTTGGAACTTGCTGCTTCCTTGCGCTGCGGGCAGGGAGATGGGCCTTCTGGGATATCGGGGTGCTGGTTCCAGATAGCCTTTCTGGCTTCCTCTCCTACAACCAGGACAGCCACATAGCCCTCCTGACTGCCCTCAAACCCACACTCCTGTCCATGGGCTCTGCCCAGCTCAGGCGCACTCAGAGAGGCTGCGGAAGTGTGGCTCATCCATCAACACTCTGCTCACCTGCCTATTCATCCAGGAAGCCTCTGGAAGGCTTCTACCCAGAGGTTATGGCCTTGACCGTGCTCCTTGGGGACAGGCCTGGCCTCCCCCATCCTCCCTCTCCATGCCCTTGGCTGAGCTGGGCTCACGGGAGCCATCCCATGGCTTTCTGAGAATCTAGAGTCTAGATGAACATGGACAGACACACCCGAGCGAACAGAGACCCGGGATGCCACAGTGGACCCTGCTTTCCACCTCATCGAGCATCTTCCCGACGTGCCGGGAAGGACCGCAGGCACCAGCGTTAAGGAAGCAGGCGCTCCCACAGCCCTCCTGCGGAGGGCCGGCCTCTGAGGTTGGACGGAAATACAATTAAATGAGAGTAAGCACCCACTCAGGATTCGGTCTTGGTCCAAGAATAGAAACCAGGATGTAAATGAAGATGTGTTCTTATTTCTTAGGCCAGTGGTCGGCAAACCGTGGCTCATGAGCCACATGCGTCTCTTTGGGCCCTTGAGTGTGGCTCTTCCACTAAATACCACGGCCTGGGCGAGTCTATGTTGAAGAAGTGGCGTTAGAAGAAGTTTAAGTTTAAAAAAATGTGGCTCTCCAAAGAGATTTCAATCGTTGTCCTGTTGATATTTGGCTCTGTGGACTAGTGAGTTTGCCGACCACTGTCTTAGGCAAATCGGTTCTTGTCACTCAAAAGGGGTGCATGTGCCGTGGGTGGGGCCAGGCCTGCCAGGCAGAGCTGCCACATAACCTTGAAGGGGCGCTGACACCCGGAGATGAAGGGCAGAGCGAGAGCTGCTGTTGCTGCCATCAACAGTGCGGGCCCTGCACCCACCGCCCCGCTGGAGGCCCAGCCAGCTGCCACGCAGCACCCCTGGGCGCCTCCGGATGCCACACACACGGCCGGCACGCCCCCGGAAGGGTCAGGGGACAGACACACTGTGTCACGGAGAATAGACATAACGCTCGCCTTTCGTCCCAGATTCACGCCTGGCTCTTGCTCCTGCACTCTGGTATCTAACGTTTCAAGCGCGCTGCTGCCTAACGGGGCCCGCGCCATCACCCCCCCTGCGCCTCCCTCGCGGCTCCTTGGCCAGCTGTCAGACGGCCGCTGCCCTTTTCAAACACAGAGGGAAATCCGCTCTGATGCGAGATGTACTCAGGGTTCCACGCTCGCCGTGTCAGGGGGTGGAAGGGTCTGTATGAGGCCGGAGTTTGTCCATCCTTAGGAAGAGCCTTTCGGCTCCTCTGGGGACAGAAGGCCGATCGTGCCTCTGAGGGTGTCCGGGGAGCAGAAGCCACGGTCTGTGCCCTCCCAGGGGCTCGGGACCTTGCCGGCGGCAGGAGAGAGGAGCGTCAGATGAGTTTGCGAGAGATGGGTTTTAGAAACTCCCAGGTCGCGTCAAAGAATGATCCCTTCGCCCGCTTTGGTGGGAGGGAGGGGGAGGCGCTCGGCAGGTACGTGTTTAGCCTCCAGTCACGGCCGGATGATCGGTGCCATCTGAGCCCAGCCGGAAATTTAACGCCGCGCACGTGTCCCTCTGGAAATGACATTTCCGCTTCTCCGAGCTCGATGTGGGGCCGGGCGACGTTCGCAGCACATTTCATCTCTGCTCCGCTCCGAGGCCGCGCCGGAATGATCCCCGCTCCGCCCGGGAGAGAAATGGCCCCATCTATCTGGCCCCGGAGCCCTGGGGACGGCAGCCCTGCTAGACACCGGCCCATCAATGGGAGGTTTATGTCCTTGGAAAATAGACCGGCGAGGCTCAGCGCGCGCCGATTTCCCTCGACAAACACACATCCAGGCCGAACAGCCTCTCCGCCCGGGGACAGGATCGTTTGCCCGCATCTAAATGGCCGCTGTTTATAAATCGCTCCTCTCCGCTTCACGCGGCCAGATGTGCCTGCCGTGCCGGAGGCCGAGGAAGAGCCCGGTGAGAGGAAGACAGAGGGGTCCGCCGAGATGCCACGTGGTGGTGAGGCCGCCGGGAACCGCGGGAGAGGCGGACTGTTCTATAGAACCGCCAACCCCGTTAGCAGCACTGACAGCAGACAGGGAGGCAATGCACGCTCTTAAGTGAAGAATCCAGAGGGGTCCTGGACCGCATTCTTGATCTCAGCGAGGAAGGGAGAGGGAGAGAGAGAGAGAGAGACATCCCTGAGGAGAGAACCACGGATCGGCTGCCTCCTGCACGCCCCACCCTGAGGATCGAGCCTACAACCCGGCACGTGCCCTGCCTGGGAATCTAACCATGACCTTCCGGTTCATAGGTCGACGGTCAACCACTGAGCCACGCCGGCCTGCCGGGTCTGGACCACATTCTGGTTTGCTGTTTGAATTCACCAAGGTCTGAGGGCCAACGTACCCACGGGCTATTCATTAGTTACACAGGCCGTTTGCACCTGAACGTGTCACACAGCTGATCCTTCACGTTCACCCAGAGCCCAGCACCCACCCTCCCGTTGCCCCCCCCCCCCCCTCCTCCTCGCCATCCCCAGCGCATTGCCGGGGCGGGGATGAGGGCGGAGAGGTCGGTAGGTAAAGGCAGTTAGTTACTTATTCATTTTTATGGCTTCGTTAATGAGCGCACTTCCTTGGTAATGCTGTCTTTATGTTTTCCTCCGCCGCGTTGCAATGGGCTGTCTTAGACACGAGGGCGCTGAAGCTGAGGGATCGCCGGTCCCACCGAAGGCAGCTTCCATCTTGGGCGGAGTGGATGTCTATGCAACACTCATGGCCACAGGCAAACTTTGGTCCTAAGGGATCTGACGATCCGTTTTCTGTGAGAAAGGAAACCTTGGGGCATCTCAATGTATCCTCCACTGAGATGGCCGAGTTCACAGTTACTCCAGAAACCTCAACGTGGCATCGTCATCCAGTGGACGTGGTGCCCCACGCGTGTCTCCCTCTCTGTCTTGTCCCTGGGGTTCCACGTGAGCATGTTCTCGGGGGGACAGAGAGCCACGGTCTGACCACGCAGGATGTGGCCCAGAGAGGGCTGGAGGCCTCACATCATGTCTAATTCTGCCTTTTCTTTCCGCACGGGCCTCCGCTCAGAGTCCCGCCCACACCAGGATTCTACGGAGAACACGTTTTAGCTCTCCTTGCTGGCAAGTGTTCTTCCATGGACAGTCCTGCCCGCTCCTGGGACCCTGCTCTCCTCCACAACCAACCAACCACCACACCTGCCGAGCCTTCCGACCTCGGAGCTTAGCGCCATATCCCTGGGACTGCACACAAGCCGCCGAGCCTCAGCCCGCTCCGTGGCTCGGTCTCTGTGCCTGTGGACAGGATGTGCCCCGTAACGTGCACGGTCCCATCGTCCTGGTGCCACTGTGAGGGCGCAGGGAGGTCCCATGGCCCGTTGACCGTCGGCTTGGACTGGGAAGCAGGCCCAGGTCGCGTTCTTGGGAGCAGGTGGCCAGACTCAGCGACAGCTGCAGCCCAGGTTCAGGGCGCAGCCAGAGAGCAAGCCGGGGTGCAAAGCCAGGTGTTGCCCTGGACAGCTGGCCACCCAGTGTCCTGCCTGTCACGCCACCACGCTTCAGACACAGTGGTCCTGTCCCACGTTATCCCAGCTGAGGGGCAGCGGCCCGGGTGGCATAGATGATATTGTTTTAAAAGCTACGTTTGATCGCTGCGCAGTTCTCCGCAGATGCCGCTGTGTGGCCTCCTCCATGTGGCCTTTTCCTCCCAGCCCCTCCCTTCCCAGCGGTGCCAGGAGCGTCACAGGGTTCTGACATGAATATCTATTTCTTCTTCGTAGCAAAAATGATCTAGTTTTTATTGGAAAATGCAGTGGGAGGAATAATCAGCTTCACATCTCATTCATGCAGCTCGGAGAGGACCCTCCGTGACGGCAGCATCGCGGACACGGGGTGGAGCCATTGAGAGGATGCAGAGCTGCCGCCCCATGGCACAGGCGGCGCCCGCCCAGCCGAGCAGATTTGCAGACGCATCAACTCCGGGCGCCCGGGCTCCTTCAGGTCACCGCCACGGTAATGGCCCGGAGCCCGCGCCGTGTGCAGTAACCGCTCTCCCATCTCCTGCCCTATGAAGCCATTTCCAGGCTGTCAGCTCAGAGGAATGGCATTACAACCATGTAATTTTGTTCGAATGAACTGCATATTGAAAAGAAGCACCGAGGAATGTAAGAGGAGTCAGCTGCCCCGGCCATACCATGGATCTCAAAGACACAGGGGGCTGGAGGGACCTTGACCTTGGAGCAGAGATCTGGACAGGTAGCCTGGCCATCAGCAGACGCACAGGCCCAGGGCCCAGAATTCAGGCTCAACTTCCCCTTATCCATGGCCAAACTTAGGGGCGGGTCATCCTCCTCCTGCCGCCCCATCCGAGCAGCCCCCCTGGGCCACTCCCCCACCCTTTAAGTTGATCGAAACACGCCCTATGTCCCCACTGGGGGGCTGCCATCAGCCAGATGCCAGCTGGTCTGAGAAATGGAGCCGCAGAAATGCCAGCCTGATGCCAGGGGGCAGTGGACTCTGCTAGGACGCGCCAGACACTCCCTCCAAGACACTTCCCTCCAAGACATGCGGCTTCTGTTGATCAACACCGGCTGTTTCCTGCGTTTGAAATAATTTAATAAACACCGATAACCGTCAGGGGCCAGTCAGGACGGCGGTCCCAGCTGTCATCGTAGCCGACAGAGATGAATGGGAAGCGATGCTAACGAGGGAATGACGTGACCTCGGAGCAGAGGCTGCAGAAGCTGCTCTCATGGGGCGTGGGCCCGCGGAGAAGCTGGACGATGTGAACTTGGAGGCTTGGAGGAGAGGCCTGTGGCACTGAGAGTCACGTCTGCTCAGCCTGGGGGAGGGGGACCCTGAGCTCACAGGAGGGTCCCATGGGCTGGGACCCGTCGAGCTCTGACAGGGAGCCGGCTGGCCATGGGGACACCTGAGGACAGGCAGGCTGGCTCATGTGCTGGGAACTCGGGCGGGACCAGCTGCTCCGCTGGCAGGCCGCTGAGGGAAACGGGCCCCAGTCCCTACCCGTGCCCCGTGGAGGACCTGGCAGTGCAGACGTGGGGCTGCGTGGGGCCCCCAACTGGTCTTACCTCATAAAACACAGGGACTTCTAAATCAGGGGGATCAAGTCAGCATCTCGGGTGTCACCCTTACATTCAGTTAAAAAGAAACTTCCCAGGATCCCTGGTACCCGCAGTGTGACAGGGGACTGGGGTGTAAAGCTGCTTCTGATGTACAAACGACCCTCCCGAACCCAGGAGCCGGAGACCAGAACTGGAGGCACATGATCCTCTTGGTCTGAAGAGCCCCATCCATCAGCCTTAAGGGGAAGGAGAAGCTCCGACGCCTGCTCTCAGGGCTGTGGAGAGCCTGAGTGCTCACGGCTCATCCGTCAACCGGAAACGCGGGCACGGCCTGCCTGCCTTTCAGCCCCATCAGGATTCTTCACAGGCTGGAGCCTCTCGAGGAAGTCTCTGCCTGGGTGTGTGCTAGTGAACGGATGGATGGGTGGACAGGTGGAGAGATGGATAGATGGATGGGTAAAGGGGTAGATAGATATATACATAGGGGATACATGGATGAATGGAAGGATGAGTGGAGGGGTGGATGGATGGATGGATAGGTGGGAGGAAGGAAGGAAGGAAGGAAGGATAAGTAGAGGGGTAAATAAATATATAAATAGAGGATGCATGGATGGGTGGAATGAAGAGTGGAGGAGTGGAAGGGTGAATGGGTGGAAGGAAGGAAGGATGGATGGATGGATGGATGGATGGACAGGTAGAGTGGTAGACACATATATAAATAGGGATTCATGGATGAGTGGAGGGGTGGTGGAGGGATGGATGGATGGATGGATGGATGGAGGGAGGGATGGATGGATGAATGGATGGATAGAAAGAAGGAAGGAAGGAAGGATGGATGGATGGATGGATGGATGGATGGATATGGATGGATGGATGGATATGGATGGATGGACATGTAGACGGGTAGATACATATATAAATAGGAGATTCACGGATGGGTGGAAGGATGAGTGGAGGGGTGGATGGATGGACAGGTAGAAGGATGGGTGGAGGGATGAGTGGAGGGATGGATAGAGAGATGGAACATGGAAGGCAGGGACAAACACTCCTAGGTTGGTGGCATCCCAGGTTGGAGGGTTGCCACACCTCACGCGCTCCCACCTGTTGCTTGTTCTATGGGATGACTAACGCTTCTGGTGGGAGGCCAGGGTGCTCGTGGTCGGCGTGTGGCGTCGGGGAGGGGGTCTGGGTGTGGTTGGAGGCAGCGTCCACACTTGCCCAGAGCACTGCCCTCAGCACACAGACCTGCAGGTCCTGGTGAGGGGAGGGCGATGACCAGCTGACGGGGGAGAGGGGAGTCCTGCCGTGTGCCTCGGGCCCCCTGTGAGAGCAGTCCTGTGCAGCCAGCCCCCACGGGCAGCTCTGTCCCCGTGTCCGCCCAGCAAGCAGGCGTGGGAGGAGGGGACCTGGGCAATGGGAGCAGGTGCCAGGGGCTTGGGTGGATTCTGAGATTTCATAATGAAAATAGAAGCCAGACTCTACCGTAAACATCCGTCTAAATAACAGACTGAAAATGAAGCTAAGGAAGACGTATCTTACTCTCCCTGAGCCGTTATAACACAAGCGCTGTCCCGCCCTGTGCTGATGGGCAGCTCCCTGGCTCAGCGCGTCTGCTCCCTGGCTCAGCGCGTCTGCCCCCTGCCCCGGAATTCACCCCGGGCCAGGGGGGCGCCCTCCGGACAGTGTGGCTGGACGCCGGGGAGCCTGGGTCTGCCACGGTCACCCCTGAGAGCGCTCCCACTGGAATCTCCTTACCAAGCTCACAAACCGCAGCCTGAAATGACATGATAAAGGCTCCAGCTGACATGGCTGCTTGTTCACACAGTTCCCCTGCCCGGCAGGTGAGGAAACGAAGAAACATCAGAAGCCCAGGCGATGGTGCAGCTACAGTAAAACCAGGGGCAGGAGCCGAAGCACAGAGCAGGTGGGGAGGGGCAGGGCAGGGGAGGGCAGGGCAGGTGGGGAGAGGCAGGGCAGGGCAGGTGGGGAGGGGCAGGGCAGGGCAGGTGCGGAGGGGCAGGGCAGGGCAGGTGGGCCGGAGGAGGAGCCTCAGGCTGCCCAGGCTGCACCCAGAGGAAAGGCCAGGTGCCCCACAGCCTGCGGGCTCCTGTCCTTGGCCAGGGCCGGGCCAGCTTATCTCTAAGGCAGCAAATGTCCTGCCAAGTGGGGTCCTGCTCAGCCTAATCCCCAGTGGGGTGTCCTGACCGCAGCCCCAGGCCCCTGCACAGGACACACACCATATGGGGCAGGATGGGGGCGTGGTCTCCCCCAGCCCCTCTCAGCTAGGCCCCACCCCTGCCGGTGCTCTGTCCCAGCACCCACCACCCTGTCCCTCGACAGCCCTAAACCCATGTCTGTGTCCTCAGCTCAGCTGTGACTCCGTGAAGCCAGGCCCCATGTTGCTCTGATGGCCCTCCTTCCCAGGACCCTGCCTGCCAGAGGGAAACAGCTCTGGGTAAGCGGATGGGGGACAGGAGAGGGCGTGAACACGTGGTCTTGCCGTCCCACACGGGAGATTAAAGTCTGGGGACAGCAGCACCCTTACCCCACACTGACCCTGCCCATTGTCCTGGCCGGGCCAGCATGCTCCTCCTGGTAACCTAGAGTGTGGGCAGGTGAGCACACACACACACATGCACACACGTGTGTATACACATGTACAGGCATGCACACATGCATTCACACGCCTAGGGTTCTGAGTCAGCCTGGTAGGGCTGCGTGGGGCGTCTCCGTCTGTGAACACGGGGCAGACAGGGATCCACAAGGACCCGTGGAGGAGGGCCGGCTCACAGCCTCCGACCCCAGCCCCCAGCCCCACAGCGAATCCTGTTTCTGTCCCTCATTAGGGCCAAACCGGGCTCGGCAACAGTCCCTGATTGATCCCAGGTGATGCGGAGCGTTTGGGTTCCTCGTCCCTCCCCGGCCAGTATTCTTGTGTTTCTCTGCAGAGAGGGAAAGCAATGACGCCGGGTCGCTGCTGCCCAGGTTCTGGCGGGGTGTCCCCTAACAGAACACCCCCTTTCTGGGGCCCCGGCCTCGGACCCGCATCCTGGTCATCCCCCGGGAGGCAAGCCCTCCAGGAGCCTGGCGGCCGATGCGTTCCCTTCACCGTGTACGACGTGCAGGAGCTGCCTGGTGCTTGTGGGAACAGGATATTTTTTAAAAAGTAAACCACGGATGAAGGTTGTACGATGCACAATGTGGCAGAACCTAACATATGATCACACTTTAGAGAGAAGAAAGATCCTCGCAGGAGGGAGCAGTTGCTGATGGATTTTGAAAGCCACAGCGAGCCTGTTGGGCTCCTGGGGGAAGGCGCGGGGCCGGGTGAGGAGGGTGGGCCGCGGGGAGTGGCCTGAGGCCGGGAGGAGGCAGAGGACCAGGCGGCAGGCAGGAGGCAGCGGCAGGGAGCCGGGCACTGTGTTTCCAGCAGCTGGAACCCCGCTCAGCAGCAGGAACCCAGCTCAGCAGCAGGAACCCAGCTCAGCAGCAGAAGCACATGACCCGATTATGTAGAAGCACCACCCGCAGCTCCCACCAGGGCGCCACGACCAGCCTGTTCTCGGCAGGACGAGCCAGGGTTCCCAGCGCTGCTCACCCTGAGGCCTGTGGCTCACAGCTTCCCGTCTGACACCAGTTTGTCATCGCGCTCATCACTTCTGCCGTTTATGGAAAAAGGAGAAGCCCGCAGGCCTGGCACACGCAGGCCCGGGAGAGGATTTGGGGAGCGCGCCTTACGGGGTGAGTGAGGGGCAGGGTTGCTGCGGGCGCGCTGGAGGTGCAGGCCGGAGCCTCATTAGGATGCCAGTGGAGAAACTCATCGTGTGTGCCATGGAAAGGTGCATTCTGCCAGGAAGCCTGGCTCAGCGCCCGGACAGGCCAGCACTTGGCTCTGCACCCCTGACTCCTGGGGTCTGATCCTGAGGCCCGAGGCCGGGGCACAATTGGTTTCAGGATCGCCTGGCGTGGAACACGCGTCCCTCGGCCATGGGCTGCTGTGTGCTTGCCCCGCACAGCGGCGAGTAAAAGCCTGCTCCTGTCCCCCCGGCCACAGCGCAGGGGTCATTTCACTGAGATCCTGTGGAAATGGATGAATGGACAAGGCCACCCAGTCACCCTCTGAGCCGTAACTCTGGGCAGAGACCCTCCCGCCACCACTGAGGGTCCCGCTCTGTCCTGGGCTCCCTTGGACAGACTGTGAGCACCCGCCCTGCAGCCCTCTCTTGTTGTTTCCCTTCAGTGTGTGCTGACAACTGCCCGGGGTACGACTCGTGTTACAGACGTGAAGGAGTATTCCATTAATGGTAATTGCTTATCAGAGAAAATCAGATCTTATCGCCGTGAGAAACCTGGCTGCGGTTTGCATGCAAATCGGAGGCTCCGGGTGAAGACGGTTTTTCTTCCGTCTTTTCTGTCACCCTCAGGAGCACGGTGACCTTCTCATTGTCTTCGCCCAGGGCCGGGCCTCCCCAGGCTGCAGAGTGACCGGGGGCCTCTCAGGACGTGGGCCGGAGGGAGGTTCAGCAGGGTCACAGCCGGGGCAGGAGAGCCTCCGGCGGCCCCTGGCCCATTGGCGGGATGGAAGGCCAGACTGAAGTCTAAAGGAGGGGGGTAGGTTGGGGGGGGGGTGAGCAGGGGTGCTGAGGCCTTGCTGCGGCAGCGCTGGGGGTCACGGGTCAGTGAAGGTCAGCCAGCCTGCCCTCCAGGCTGAGAAGGACCCGGAGAAATCTCAGCTCTTGTCCGGACTCCAGTGAGGCCACCACTGGGGTGTGACGGCGTGACGGTTGTGTGTCCGAGGCAAACGTGCAAAGGGCTGTTGAGCTCCTGGGATGTTGACCCAGAGAGACGTCCTGGCACAGCAAGGCCAGAACCACCTTTTCTTCTGTTCAGTGGGCAGCTCTGGCGGAAGAATCATGCACCCACCATTCGGCATCGAGGCTGGACTGGGCCCCCTGAGTGGGTCTGCGAGGGCAGGCGGGCCCAGAACGGGACCACCCTGAGCTGTGGGTCACTGTGCGGCCAGGCCCAGGGGTTCCCACGCTGAATACCTTGAACCAGGTGCCTCAGGAGCTGGCCTCCACCTCCCCGGATGCGACCTGTGAATTGCGCCCTGCGAGGACTTTCAGAGACTTGCAAAAAGTAAGTGGTTCCATCGCAAACTCTCTCCATCCTCCTCCAGCCAGGCAGCCGGGCACTCAGTCCGCCTGATTTATGGTCCCGATCACGCGCAGACCTGAACGCCCTCCGTGTCGCAAGGACTTTTTGATCAATTACAATGTACCTCAGCGCCATGGAAATACTGCATCTTTCAACCTTCGCGACATTTCATCAAACGCCACGAGCTGCCTCATTTTTCTCGCCCGGGGAAGCCATGTCCCGCCCTCCTGATTTTTGTCACGTTCCGGCCGCAGCTCCTCGGCTCAGGCCCCGGAGCCTCGTGTGGAATCAGCCCTAGAATCAGCCCTCCCCAGGCCTGGTGCTTTTCTCGGGGTGCCACGCCTAAAAGGACCATGGACCGGGCACCCGTTTGGGTCCCTCACCTGATCATTGGGGCCCCCACCCCGTTAGCCCAGACTGGGCAGCCTGGGGCGCTCACTGAGCCAATGACTGAACGGATGGAGTCAGCACCCCGGTGTGTGGGCGTGTGGGGAAAGGAGGCGGCCTTGAGCAGGAACGGGGAGGGGAGCCAGGGGGCCCTGCATACAGCAGGGAGCTTCCACCCGGACCCCAGCCTCTGAGGGAGAGAGATGACTCAGGGCAGACTCGTCACAGGTTAGTTAGTCCCCGAGGCATAGGGAGGAGCCTGATCTGCCCGTGGCCACACAGCTCACTGATCCTGGAGCGTAGTTCTCCGTCCTCTAAGCCCAGGTAGTGCTAGTCCCACGGAGAGACCCGGGAAGGAAGGACCCTTGTCACCGTCCCTCAGGGATGGAACAGGACTCGTGTCCACAGGGCTCTGGGCCCCGGGGAGCAGGGCAGCAGCTCTGCCCGAGGGACCTCCCAGCTGAGGCCGCAGGGACACCATGGAAGCTGGGAGGGGACACTGGACAGGCAGGGCTGATGATGGACAGGCAGGGCTGATAACGGACAGGCAGGGCTGATGATGGACAGGCAGGGCTGATGATGGACAGGCAGGGCTGATGATGGACAGGCAGGGCTGATGACGGACAGGCAGGGCTGATGATGGACAGGCAGGGCTGATGACAGGCAGGGCTGATGATGGACAGGCACAGCTGATGATGGACAGGCACGGCTGATGATGGGCAGGCAGGGCTGATGACAGGCAGGGCTGATGACAGGCAGGGCTGATGATGGGCAGGCAGGGCTGATGATGGACAGGCACGGCTGATGATGGACAGGCACGGCTGATGATGGACAGGCAGGGCTGATGATGGACAGGTAGGGCTGATGATGGACAGGCACGGCTGATGATGGACAGGCAGGGCTGATGACGGACAGGCAGGGCTGATGATGGACAGGCAGGGCTGATGATGGACAGGCAGGGCTGATGATGGACAGGCAGGGCTGATGATGGACAGGCAGGGCTGATGATGGACAGGCAGGGCTGATGATGGCTTTGAAACACAGAAACACAGGCTGTAAAGACATGAGTTGTATTTTCTCTAGTTAACCTGTACCAAGTTTTCTAGGCATGGAAAATTCCTCCACAGTCACTATGATGTAATGTTGCAGGTACCTGTTAGTGATGTGCAGGCACCTTCATGGCGTTCCGTTTATAAGTTTGCATTCACTCTTCTGGCTCTTTGGCGGGAAGAGCAGCATAAAGATCTGAGTTGAATGGCTTTTCTCCAGGAAAGAGGCCTCTGGTCTGCTCACTGGGATCTGGATGCAGGAAGCCGAAGGAGCCTCTGTCGCCGTCCACCAGGCGAGGGGCCCTGCCAGCCCTCGGTCCCCGGAGCCCTTGGCAGGAGCCGGCGGTGAGCCCTGCGTGGGCGTGTGTCTATCGGCCTAAAACCGAGTGGGAAGTGGGGAACGTGGAAAATGATAGTATGCCGCTATGCTCGCCTGGGGCCATACGCCCGTGACCCAAACAGCCAGACATGGAGATACCCTGTGACCCTGTGCCCTCAGAGCTGCCAACACTGGGCATTGCCTGGTACAACCTGTGCTCAGTGCCTGGCATGCCACACCGCCATGGGCTGCCTTGCACGCAGACATGACACGGCGGCGTGGCACTCAGAGGGGCTGTCCCGGCAGGCGCTCGCAGCCACGCTCCGTCCTCCAGGATAAACAGTGGATACCATCTCCGGACTTGGAAAGAGACTGGAGCGTTTTGTCACCCCCCCTTTTAAAGCTGGCAATATTTTTGAGATGTTTGCCTTTATCCACATATATGGAAATGGCATGCGCACCAAACCTAGTAAGTTACCTTTGAATGTCTCATTGAACTGGCATGGAATCATAGAAATAGCACAGCAATTACAGCTAGTTGCCTGGTTACCCCAAAAGCAATGGCCCATTTAACACAGCTATATGGTTCATGGTGTGTTGCCTTCTGTCAGTATTTCTGGTCACCAGAGGCAGGGGGGAGGGGGCGGAGGGGCGGAAGAAGGGTGTGCATGGGGGAACAGTGATACCTAGAAGTCAGGAGACACGTGTCTAACCCCCGTCTCACCAGCAGCTGGCCGAGCGATGGTCTCCACTGTCCAGGCCTCAACTCTTCAGTGAAGAAACCGGGTCTAGCTGGGTTTTCTGCGACTTTTCCAGCTCTCGTAGTCTATGCTTCTTCAGCCCCACTGCTAGGAAGGACTCGCATGAAAGCTGTTGATTGACCTAAATGAAAATCTTGGGTCCTGGTTCCAAGCTGTGAGCAGGCTGGGTGGGAGGTGCCATGCAGAGGGCGCCAGGACTGCCGGGTCTCTCTGAAATCTTCAGACTCGGGGCTCACGGGAATGGGGGGCTGGAGAGAAGGCCAGGGGGCAGGCAATCCGTAGCCCTGTGCCCAGGTCTTGCCTGGTGTTAGCACTGAGGGTGCCAGGATGACTGTCGCCTGGGGGTGCACCTTGGGGAAGCAGCAGTGTGGCTGGGCTCAGTGCCCCTCTGGGAGGTGCAGACCTGTGTGGGCACAGCCCTGGGCGGGGGGGCTTTTCTCTGGGCAGTCTTCACACCCTGGAGCCCCCTCCAAGCTCCTTGGGTGAAAGGCGGCAGACCAGCAAAATGAAATGTGTTTTTGAAAAGAAAAGCTTGTGTTTGTGTTGGGGAAATAGCTGCCTGGTGACTAATGAGCTGCCGGTTGCTTGAATCCGGAGCATTCTGCGGTGACACTGGCCTTGACCGTGACCCGGAACGGTCCTGCTTCTTTCAAAAGTCTGGTAACTTTGGGGAACAGGGGGTCGTCCCAGAATCCAGTTCCCACAGGACCTCGCCTCAAGCCCAGGCCCCTGAAACATGTGTGCTGTGTGGGAGGTGCCTATGAGGGCGCAAGATCCATTCTTGGACATGCACATGGCATCCTCCTAGGACATCCTTCTTGGGGCCCAAGCCACCGAGTGTGCTGTGTGGAGCATCATGGCCGCTCCAGGACCAGCCGGGGCTCCTGCCTGGCCCGCCACCCCTCGCCCTGCCTTCCTGGGCAGCGATGCGACCGGCTGGACACCGCGGAGCCCACAGGCACTTCAGGTGCCATCGGTTACAGCCTCCACATAAAACCGAACCTGGACCCGCGTTTACTGGCGGTCACGGTTTTATCACAGTTATAAACCCATCGCGGCTTGAAAGCGCCGTGACATTGC
The DNA here is from genome assembly GCF_964339955.1 of Pipistrellus hanaki. NCBI lineage: Eukaryota > Metazoa > Chordata > Mammalia > Chiroptera > Vespertilionidae > Pipistrellus > Pipistrellus hanaki. The sequence continues at coordinate 50,911,196 of NC_140516.1, read as the reverse complement.
ATTTGCCCACACTGCACACGAGCGCCAGGCGGGGCCCGTGTCATGTGGCGGCTTCTCTTTATCGCCGCCGCTGAGATCAAACAGCCGCTCCCCAACGGCTGGAATCCAGCGCCTTTTGTCCTGGTGCTGGGGCCCGCCCGTGCCGAGAACGAACATGTGCCTTCAGAGCAGTTGGAGCCAGCATTCAAAGGACTAAACTTTTGTGAGTGAGGATGATTTTTTTCAACCCAAACCCAAATGAAGGGGGCGCTGAGCAGCCTCTGCCCAGGCCTGGCCCTCTCCCCGGCCCCACAGGGCACTTTCAAACCTCTGATGGCACAGACCTTGGGGAGGGGCGCCCGGCACGGGCCTGTAGGAACAGTTCCCTAAGTCCGTGGTCGGAAAACTGCGGCTCACGAGCCAAGGGGCCACATGCGGCTCTGTGGCCCCTTGCGTGTGGCTCTTCCACAAAATACCATGGCCTGGGCGAGTCTATGTTGAAGAAGTGGTGTTAGAAGAAGTTTAAGTTTAAAAAATGTGGCTCTCCAAAGGAATTTCAATCGTTGTCCTGTTGATATTTGCTCTGACTCATGAGTTTGCCGACCACGGCCCTAAGTGACTCTGCTGCAGGAATTGGCCCCAACCATGGGCCTCAGCCAGTGATTCTTGCACAAAAGTGCAGTCCGGGTCAGCCAGTCTGGGTGGGGCCTTGGACTCTGCATTTCCCACATACCCGGTGAGACCCCACGCCCCACTGAGCAATGGCAGAGGCCGCCCCCCAGCAATGCAGGGCCTCGTCACACTGGCAGCCACCCAGGGCCCTGCTCCCAGCCCTTCGCCCCCGGGGCTGTGACACGAAGTCACGAGGTCACCGGGATGAGGTTCAGCCACACCATCGGGAGCAGTGGCTTCTCTCCCCTCCCTGGGCGACCCTGGACCTTGTTCCTTAGTCAGTACCCACAGCTGGGAAAAGGACAGAGGCTGAATAAGACAGGGCGAGGGGGCACGCATTTCTAATAGGAGCAGCTCCCCAACGGGGCCCTCGCCAGGAGGAGGACTCCAGCACAGGCGGCCCCCAGCGGCCCTCAGCCAGTGTCTGCGGGAATGGAGGAATAATGGCCTTCTGGGAAGTAACTTGACTTGTGGCTCATGAGCATTTGATCAAAGACATCGGTCTCAGGGAGAAAGTACTTTATTCATCAGGATGTGGGAAAGGGTCTTATTTATACAGCGAATAATTAAAATAAATGCCTGACACATGCGGAAGCCACATCCAGTGAAAACATATGGCCTTTCATAATGCTGTCTGTGGAGTGCTCTGATTTCCTGTTAATGGGGCTGTAAATTGGGGGGAGGGAGATCCGGAGGGTAAATTGGCAACGGGCATCAAAGAGCTCAAAATGCATTCAGAAGCATTTCCCTCTTAGAAATTGATCCTGAATGTATAACCAGGCCGGGCCTGGAGGCCGCCGGTCGTACGAGTTTGCAGACTCATCTATCATCGCCCTCCCGGCGGGAGCTGACTGCGGGCTGGATGCGAGGGGCCATCAGCATGCGTGAAACCCCGGCTCCGGGGGCGGGAGCCGCTGACCGCCCACCTGCGCCAGGAACACACGGCTCCGTGCTTCCTTCCTCGCCCACAGGTGCCTCCTCAGGGGGATGTGACTGGACTTGACGGAGCCACACGTGGAAGGGCTTTTCAGACGCATGCCTTAGGGAGCCGCCTGATGGCTGGTGGCTCCTTAGCCACACAAGGCAGGCGGGTGGTGCTTTCACCACGTTTTTTTATTTAAAATATATTTTATTGATTTTTTTACAGAGAGGAAGGGAGAGGGATAGAGAGCTAGAAACATCGATGAGGGAGAAGCATCGATCAGCTGCCTCCTGCACACCCCCTACTGGGGATGTCCCCGCAACCAAGGCACATGCCCTTGGCCGGAATCGAACCCAGGACCTTTCAGTCCGCAGGCTGATGCTCTATCCACTGAACCAAACTGGTTTCGGCTCACCACCTTTCCTAAAGGACACGCGGGGACAGACAAGCAGGCTGCGGACAGGTGCACCAGCTGCTTTGCCGCTGACCGGGGCAGGCACCAGGTTCACACCTCGCGGGCGGCCACACCTCCCTCAGCCTCTGCAGGACTCATTTCCAGGTGAAGACCCTGAGGCCAAGAGAGGTTAGATAATTCCCTCAGGTCACACGGAAGGGGATGGGCAGAGCGGGATTTGAATCCAGTTCCGGCTTCCTTCATTTACCCAACATCACCAAGAAAATGTGCTCATTAAAAAATAAAAAAGATAGGAATGAATAAATAAATTACTCTCATTAGCTGCCAACCTCTCCCCTCTCATCTCCAGCCTCAGGTGCCCTTAGGAATTATAAGGAGGTAGAGCCCCCCCCAAAAAAATCAATTTGTCAATGTTCATAAAATAACTTACGGGATTTTGATTAGGATGGCATCGAATCTTTACAAAATTGATTTTCTAACCATCAACACGGAATATCTGTCTGTTTATTCATCTTTTTGATTTTTCATCACTTTTATCGTTTTTCTATATAGATTTTGTACCTATTTTGTTGAATTTATGCCTACATATTTCATTGTTTGAGTACGAAGGTAAATGTTGTGGTTTTAATTTCAAATTCCACTTGTTGATTATATGAAAGTGATTGACTCTTGGATGTTAATCTTGGAACCAAAAACCTTGCTACAAATCCTTATTAGTTCCAGGGGTTTTTGTTTTGTTTTGTTTTGTTTTGTCAGTTCTTCTGGATTTTCTACATAGATGATCATGTCATCTGCAAAGACAATTTTATGTCTTCAATCCCAATGTGGATATTTTTTATTTCCTCTCTTGCTTCATTGCATTAGCAGACTTCAGTATGCTGTTGAAAAGGTGTGGTGAGAGGTTTCATCCTTACCTGGTACCTGACCTAAACGGGGGAGCTCTGAGTTCCTCACGGTTAAGAGGGATGTTAGCTGTGGTTTTTGTAGATATTGGCCATGAAGTTCACTGAGAAGCTTTATCATGAAGGGGTGCTGGATTCTGGCAAGTACTCACTGCATCTATGGATAGGATCATGTGCTCTCTCTCTTTTCGTCCGACAATGTGATAGATTACACACGTTACTTTTTGAATGTTGAACCCACACTGCATACCTGTGGCAAATCACACTTGGTTGAGATGTATAGTCCTTTCTGTACACCGATGGGTTGGATTTGCTGGTATTTGTTGAGGATTTTTACATCTATGCTCATGAGGGAGATGGTCTGTAGTTTTCTTATAACATCTTCGTCTGCTTTGGCACAATGGCGATCTATGAGAGGAGAATAGGAAGCATTCACTCTGCTTCGAGCCTCTGAACGAGGCTGTGGAGACTCGGTACAATTCCTTTCTGATATGCTCAGTGGAATTCACCAGTAAACCTATGTGGGCCTGATGCTTCTACTGTGGAAATTATGAATGGTGGACTCAACTCCTTTGATAGTTACAGGCCTATTCAGATCATCTGTCTCCTCTTGTCTGAGTTTTGGCTGATTATCTCTTTCAAGGAATTGGTTCATTGCATGTAGATTATCAAAGTTGTGATGATCAAGTTTTTTTGTAATATTTTTTTATTATCATTTCCATTTCCATTGTCTCTGTAGTGATGTCTCTCCATTTTCATTTTTGATATTAGTAACATGTGTTCTCTCTCTCTTATTCTTTTTTTAAATATATTTTATTGATTTTTTTACAGAGAGGAAGGGAGAGGGATAGAGAGTTAGAAACATCGATGAGAGAGAATCATCGATCAGCTGCCTCCAGCACACCCTCCATCGGGGATGTGCCCGCAACCACGGTACATGCCCTTGACCAGAATCGAACCTGGGACCCCTGAGTCCACAGACCGACGCTCTATCCACTGAGCCAAACCGGTTTCAGTTCTCTCTCTTATTCTTAGTTAGCTTGTCATGAGGCTTATTAATTTTATAGCTCTCTTCATTCAAAGAACCTGATTTTGGTTTTGTTGATTTTTCTCTATTGATTTCCTGTTTCCAATTTCACTGATTGCTGCTGTAATTCTTGCTTGTTTTCTTTGCTTATTTAGGATTTCATTTGCCCTCCTTCTCCTAAAGTGACAAATTAGATGATTGATTTTAGATATTCCCTCTTTTTAATATATGCATTCAATGATATAAATTCCCCTTTAAGCACTGCATTTTGCTGTATCCCATACGTTTTGAAATTATGTTTTTATTTTTATCCAATATCATATTATTTCTTTGATCGGCAGGTTATTTAGAAGTCTGTTGTTTAATCTCCTTGTAGTTGGGGATTTTCCAGCTGTCTGTCCATTATTGATTTCTAGTTTAATTCCATTGTGATCTGAGAGTAGACAATATATGATTTCTGTTCTTTTAAATTTCTTAAAGTGTGTTTTCTGGCCCTGAATAGGATCTATCTCGATAAATGTTCCACAAGAGCATAAGAAAAATGTGATTTCTCCTGCTATTGGGTGAAGTAGTCTGAACATGTCAATTACGCGCAGTTGATTGATGGTGTTGTTGAGTTCGACTCTGTTTCTACTGATTTCCTGCCTGCCGGATCTGTCCGTGTCTGAGTGAGGGGCGTTAGAGTCTCCAGCTCTGATGAAACAGCCATCTCTTCCTCCTTGCAGTTCTATTAGTTTGTGCCTCATGCAGTTGGATGCTTCTGTTGTCAGGCGCATACACATTAAAAATTATGTCTTCTTGGAGCACAGACCCTTGTATCATTATGGAATGCCCTCTTTTATTCCTTACTTTGAAGTCTGCTCTGTCTGAAATTAATATAGCTACTCCTGCTTCCTTTTCATTAGTGTTCCCATGCTATATTTTTTCCCCATCCAGTTACGTTTCATTTATGTGTCTTTATACTTAAAATGTGTGGGGTTTTTTTTTGTGTGTGTGTGTTTTCTTTTTTTAGACAACAGAAGCTTGGGTAGTGTTTTTGATCCACTGACAATCTCTGTCTCTAAATTAATGCGTTCAGCCCACTGCCATTCGGAGTGATTAGGATGTGGCTGGATTAGCAGCCATTAGTTCGTTGGTTTTCTATTCGGTGCCCTTGTTCTCTCCTCTGATTCTCCTCCACTCTTCTTCTGCCTTTTGTGATTTCAACTGGATGCTTTATATGATTCCATTTCCTCTTCTTTATCAGTTTATTTTTTCTACTTAGGATTTTTTTTTTTTTTTGTATCGGTTGTCCTAGGGTTTGCAATATACATTTACAACTAATCCAAGTCCGCCCCTTCAAGGCTAGTGTTCGCACCTTATCACAACCCCGGTTCCTCCCCTCCTCCTGTCCATTTATCATTGCTGTCATTTGTTCTGCTCAAATATAAATACCAGTGTAAATGTAAGTATAAATTCAGCAGCTTAGCTTCACGGAGCTATACAGACGCCCGCAGACACTCCTGCCTAATTCTGCAGCTTCCATCAAAATCAACTAACGGGGAAAAAAAAAAACAACACAGAAAACTCCCTTATAAATAAATCAGTCAAAAGAATTGCAAGAGCTGTTTTGTATTCCAGAGCCTTCTGCAACTTTAAAAAATAGACCGTTTTCTGTAATAAAAGCAATGACTGTTCTGCAGAAAATTAGAAAATCAGACCCATAAATCCAGGGACAACTATACGTACCCCAGCGAGGCCCCCTCCCACCCAAGCCCCCATGTCTGCATTATGGTAACCAGGTCCCGGACAAGGGACCCAGGGCCGCCCGCCGGCTGCCCCCACGCTGCCTCCTCGTCGGCTGGACGGGAAGCCGAGAGCGTGGATGGTGGAGTCCAGCGCTGCCCGGGGCTCATCCTCTTTCCTGGGCCACGTCCAGGGGTGGCACCTCGTGGGCCCGTCTAGACCCACAATAGTGAGCACCGAGTGACTGGCTGTGGGGAGATGGGAGCAGTGGCTGCCTCACAGCTACTGGGGCTCACGGTGAACGGTGACACGCACATCGGTCCTGCTGCCGACGAGAACAAAGAACAGGTTGTAGCTAAGGCCTAATTAAAGGAGATAAAGAGAAATGCAATTGCCCTAATAGTTATTGACTACAATTTGATGCATCATGTCCACATAGGTGTGCATTTCTCTCCCTCTCTCTCCCTCTCTCTCTCTCTCTCTCTCTCTCTCTCTCTCTCCCCTCTCTCCTCTCTCTCTCCCTCTCTTCCTCTCTCCTTTCTCTCCCTCTCTCCTCTCTCTCTCTTCCTCTCTCTCTCTCTCCCTCTCTCCTCTCTCTCCCTCTCTCCTCTCTCCCTCTCTCTCTCTCCTCTCTCTCCCTCTTCTCCCTCTCTCCTCTCTCCCTCTCCCTCTCTCCTCTCTCTCCCTCTTCTCTCTCTCTCTCTCTCTCTCTCTCTCTCTCTCTCTCTCTCTCCCCCCTCTCTCCTCTCTCTCTTCCTCTCTTCCTCTCTCCTTTCTCTCCCTCTCTCCTCTCTCTCTCTTCCTCTCTCTCTCTCTCCCTCTCTCCTCTCTCTCCCTCTCTCCTCTCTCCCTCTCTCTCTCTCCTCTCTCTCCCTCTTCTCCCTCTCTCCTCTCTCCCTCTCCCTCTCTCCTCTCTCTCCCTCTTCTCTCTCTCTCTCTCTCTCTCTCTCTCTCTCTCTCTCTCTCTCTCTCTCCTCTCTCTCCTCTCTCCTTCTCTCTCTCTTTCTCCTTGCCCCCCCCCCAGGCTTCTGGTACATGCACAGCAGGGATAAACCACAGAGCAATGCAGATGTGGCTGAGGAGCAGGACGACTGGGGACAGATAGAAGATGAAACAGACGTGAAGTGGCTTGGAGTCACAGCCACGCACGACTGTCCAGGTTGACAAACATTGATGTCCAATCTCCCTCCCCGAGCCTCCCCCTCCTCTGGGTGACAGCATCCGAGCCTCCTGTGACCCTCCCTCACGTACATGGTTACACCCTCATTGCAGGCTGGATTCCCACAAATATACATAGTATTCTGTGGAGCATTTAACATGATGGTCAGTGTGTTGTTTCACCAATGACTCAATCGTCACTCTATTTTCTAAGCAGATTTAATGAGATACAATTCGTATACCACATAATTCATATACCACATACTTTATCCACTGAAGTATGCAGTTCCATGGTTTTTTGTTTTTTTTTAAAATATATTCAACAGTTGTGTAACCACCAACACAATCCAATTGTACCTTTTCCCACCCCAGAAAGAGACCTCAGGTCTATCAGGAGTCACTCCCCAGTGCTGGTCAACCGTTAGTCTACGTTAGGCCTCAATTCTGAACATTTTACGTAAATGAAATCCTGCTATGTGTGGTCTTCTTTCCATTTTATCTTTTTCCATTTGCTGGTGAGACTGCATCATTCATGTTTCTGGGTCTTTACAGTTCCTTTTGCATGTATTTCTGGGCATATTATTGCCCTTTTTTTCCTGTCGGGCTGGTTTTCTTTAAAAAAAACAAAAAACAAAAAACTATTGGGTTGCAGGCTTGATCCCAGTAGGGGAGTGCAGGAGGCAGCCAATCAATGATTCTCTCTCATCATTGATGTTTCTATCTCTCGTTCCCTCTCCCTTCCTCTCTGAAATTAATTTAAAAATATGTGTTTTTAAAAAACTAATTGTAGAAGTTACTCTGTATAATGTTATCCTCTGTATATAAATATATTTTTTCAGTCTGTGACAATCCTCTTTCCTTATATAACATTTCTTCTAATGCAAGATTTTGAAACAGTTTAATGGAACTAATCTTTTTCAAACCTCTTGGCTCTTTGTGTTTTATTGTTAAAATATCCCCTTTTATGTCTTACTCAGTGGTTGAGTGTTGACCTAGGAACTAGGAGGTCACGGCTTCTATTCCTGGTCAGGGCGCATGCCTATGTTTCTCTCTCCCTCTCTCTTCCTCTCTGAAATCAATAAAAACATTAAAAACTTTTAAAAAATCTCTGCTTTTATGAAATTGTAATGGAATTTTTTTACATTTTCCAAAAACGTTTTAGTTTTGCTTGTCACATGAAGCTTTAAATATACCTGGGGGGATCTCCCAGTTGTCTCTGTACCGTTATTTAAACAAAGCTTTCCCCCCTCATCACAGCCTTCTTGACCAGACGTGAGAATCTGTGTTTGGGCCTCCAAGGGATCCCCTTGGCCTGTTTGTCTAAGGCAGGGGTCTTCAAACTACGGCCCGCGGGCCACATGCAGCCCCAAGGGGAGTCTGATCCTGCCCGCCAAGTTTTTTGGGCAGTGAGCGCAGCCAAGGTGTTACAGTAGGGATTAGTAGTTCATATAGTCCGGCCCTCCAGCTTTCTGAGGGACCGTGATCTGGCCCCCACTTTAAAAAGTTTGAGGACCCCTGGTCTAAGGCCTGTACCAACAGCACGCTTTTTATCGCTGTAACGTTACGCACCTTAAGAACGCAGTGCTGCCCTGACCGGTCTGGCTCAGTGGATAGAGCGTCAGCCTGCGGACTCAAGGGTCCCAGATTCAATTCTGGTCAAGGGCATGTACCTTGGTTGCAGGTACATCACCAGTAGGGGGTGTGCAGGAGGCAGCTCATGGATGTTTCTCTCTCATTGATATTTGTAACTCTCTATCCCTCTCCCTTCCTCTCTGTTAAAAATCAATACTATATATATATTTTTAAAAAGTGCTAAGTTCCCTCTAGGATTTTCAGTTGTTTGAACGAGTTTTGCCCCTTCGCACTGACTTGCGCATGAAGTTTTAGCACTAGATGGTCTAGGTCTGTATTTCTGCTTCTTCCAGCTGCCTTTTATGTTACTTAAAAGGAGCTTTAACTTTTCCACGAAGCCCTGTGCTGCTGGACCTGTGACAGATCTCCCTCCAGTGCGGTGTGGCAGGGCTTCTTGGGGCTGTGCTTTCTAGCTGGTGCTGCCGTGTCTGGGAGGACACAGCTCGCCGTGTCTCATCCTGTATCCGTCACCCCGTGCACTCCCCCGCGAGTCTGAAACTCTGTCTACAGAACCTCTTGCATCTGCTCCATTGATAAGTGCATTTCATCCCTTTTATGCCTTACCACCCACTTTTTTCTATTTCACTTCTCTTTCTAGGAATGCTAATGGAATGTGGAAGGGCGCCGAGTGATGACAACCACGCATCTTACTTCAGACTGAAGGAAGAGTGCTTTCTTGTTGTTAATCCTCACCGGAATGTATTTTCCCCATTGATTCTAAGAGAGAGTAGAAGGGAGGGAGGGTAAAGAGAGAGAGGGAACTATCAATTTGAGAGAGATGCATCAATTGGTTGCCTCCTGCACATGCCCCAACCCCCGACCCAAGCTGGGATCAGGCCTGCAAACCAGGTACATGCCCTTTGACTGGGAATTGAGGGCCAACACTCTAACCACCGAGCAACCTGGCCAGGGCCAGAAGAATGCTTGTAATCTTTAAACGTGGTCCTTTGGTATTTTGGTGTAGTTTAGGAAGATGCTCTAGCGTGCCTGCCGTCAAGGTCCGGCTCTCTGAAGTGCCTGCGGAGATGGCGTTTGGGTTGAAGCATGCTGTTGAGGGATCAGAGCCCATGAAGGGTTGGGCGGTGCGGGCGGGGGGTAGACTGGATGGGCAGAGGGAGAATTTGAACAAAGCTGGGCAGCCTGCAGGGGGAAACGAAGGGTGAGAATTACCCCCGAGTGTTCCACTTGGGCCAATAGTCCAGCACAGTTACCGGTGAGATTTGCCCCCGAATGGCATCCCCTCAGGAGAGGCCCCTGTACTGATGGGGTAAACTGAGGCAGGCCGCGGGAGGCGGGCGCTGCCTCTTCTCATGTAACTAGGCAACGATTGTTTCCTGGTAGAGCGGACAAGGACCCTCTTCCCCAGGACGCCTCTGTGCCCACCGTAATTAAGACGGGTCCGTCCTCTTCTAGCTTCCTGAGTCTTTCTTTTTCACTGGCCATCACATTTCGTTAATGCTTTTTCGCTAATACTGACCCTGAAAAATGTCCCCTTGTTTGCTCTGTCACTGTTATGAGGTACCTCCTCTTTGACTGTGTTGGACAAATTCTCCTTGGACACCATGTACTTTCCTGCGTGCACACTGCGGGGCTGGGTGTGTAATATGCTTCACAGAAATGCTGGCTCTATTTTCACAAATGAGACTGTACCGAATGTCCTCTTTCTTCTTTTGTCTGAACCCAATTTGATATCTTGGCTCTACCGCCCTGAAAAAGTGGGTTAGGTGTGTTCCTTTTTGTGTGTGTGTATGTGTGTTTTTTCTTTAATATATTTTTATTGATGTCAGAGAGGAAGGGAGAGGGAGAGATAGAAACATCAATGATGAGAGAATCATTGAATGGCTGCCTCCTACACGCCCCCCACTGGGGACCGATCCCACAACCCAGGCATGTGCCCTTGACCTGAATCGAACCCAGGACTCTTCAGTCCGCAGGCTGACGCTATCCACTGAGCCAAACCAGCCAGGGCTGTGTTTCTTGTTTAATCTCTTAAACTCCAAGGCTGTTTGTGTGAGACAAGGCTGGTTCTGTTCCGGAAGATTGCCCAGAACGTTCCTGTAACGGCATGTGGGCCTGGCAGGGTTTCCTTTGGAGGGAAGTGACCCTGGAGGACAGGAGAGACCCCTGTTGTTTTTTAACTTAAATTTTCATTTTGTTAATGGTTTCAGGTGCAACTAATGCAGCCACCAACCCTCATGCATTTCTCACCCCCTTCCCTGTTGTTTTGTGTGTTATTGTTCTGAAATGTCATTTGTTTGCCTGTTTGTTAGAAGTGTTCCCTGCTAGAAAGTAAGTTCAGTAGGCACTTTGCCCACTTTTTACTGTATTTCTAGAAAACGGAACAATCCTGCTACACTGTAGGCATGTAACGAAGATCTGAATGACTGCATGGTATTTAGAATATGGAGTTTTTCCTAAGAACCTGGAATTGGTCAGTAGTCTCATTTATTGCATCACATTCTTCTATCAATAAGAAACATAAGGCCATCTCAACAGAAAACAAAATATATTCAGATAATAAATATATTTTTTATTTTTTGTTAACCCTCACCTAAGGATCCCCCCCCCCCCCCCATTGACTTTTAGAGAGATTGGAAAGGAGGGAGGGAGGTGAAGAGAGGGAGAAACATCAATCTGAGAGAGACACATTGGTTGGTTGCCTCCCACCCAGTCTGGGGATCAAACCTGCAACCCAGGTCCATGCCCTTGACCGAGAATCAAACCCACAACCCTTGGGTGCACAGGCCGAAGCTCTAACCACTTGGCAAAACTGACCATTTACTACTTACATATTTTTAAAATGAATCTAAAGATTTCATGAAAGTAACTCCTACCAAGTAATACAGTGTCGTAAATATAAGCAGACATGTTTCTCCTGGATCTGCAAATATTCTGAGAGTGTGAAATATGCTCCAATTTCCAATCCGGTGGCTGGCAGGATAGAAGTGCCCAAGGAACTTACAAATAGATTGATGGGCAACCTGAATCCAAACATTGCCAGCAGTATGGCTGGTTCTCTAAGTAAGATTGGGTCCGAGGGAGAAAGGCTTCCTCATTAGGTCTCTAAATGTGTAATTAAGTGTTTCCCAAGTGAAAACAGAGTATACTTTACGATGATAACTTTCCTATTCAGTTGACCCTTAACGCATTCCTGAACTGTGTGGGTCCACTTATGTGAAGATCTTTTTCAGCAGCTACGGTAGATGTGTTTCCTTTTGCTTATGATTTTCTTATTAACATTTTTCCTGTATCTTACTTTTTTGTGAGAATCTACACTAATAAAAGAGAAATATGCAAATTGAACATATCGCCAAGACACCCACCAGCCAATCAGGAGTGAGCATGCAAATCAACCCAACAAAGATGGCGGGTTAATTTGCATATGCAGGCACAGAGTGAAGACTAAAGATTGAAGATTGAGGAGGCTTGGCTTTTCTGCTGCAGCCCTCACGAAGGCCTGGATCCCAGGGGCCGGAGGAAAACCAGTGTTACCTTTCTTCTTTGTATGCAATTCGTCTTTTTTCTCCGAGCAGTTTTAGAATTTCCTCTTTGATTGATTTTGAGCAATCTGATCGTGCTGTTTGTGTGTAGTTCTTTTTATAAGTGCTGTGCTCGGGGTTTGTTCAGCTTCTTGGGTCTATGGATTTATAGTTTTCATCAGGTGTGTAAAGTTTCTTTTTACCATTATCACTTTAAATATTACTCTTCCCTCCCCCTCAGGGCACCAATTACCTAAACACTGAGCTCTTTTCCATTTTTTAAAAATTATTTTTCTCTGTGTGATTTTTTTTTTTAAGACCGTTGCTACCACTATATCTTCAAATTACCTGGTCTTTCCTCCTCCGAGTCTAATCTGCCATTAACCCCATACAATAGATTCGAAGCCTCAGGCACTGTAGATTTCATCTCTAGAAATTCAATTTAGATTTTCACTACTAGATGTTCCTACTTAGCATATTCCTTCTCTCTTCTGCCTTTCCAGACATCCAGGGCACAATCACAATAACTATTTAATAGTGGCACCTGCTCATTCCCCTGTGCCAGTTCTAGTTTGGTTGGCTTAATGTTTGGTCATCATGGACTGTTTTCCCGTTTCTTCTATGCCTCACAACCCGTATGATTGCACACGCATTACTGTAAACTGACTGTGCTAGGTGTGGATGTTTTGGGATTTTTTTCCTGGGATGCAGCTGGGTTCCTGGGAAACGGTTTGGTCCTTGCAGGTCTTGCTTGTCAGCTTTCTCATTTGGGGCCAGAGCAGCCTCAGTCTCAGGCTCACTATTCCCTGTAACTGAGGCAAGACCCAGCTGAGTGGCTTGCCGGCTGTCCCCCAATGATGAGGGTGACTGGGAGAGGAAGTGAGAAGAACGATTGGGCATGTGCAGTGTTCCAGAAGCCAGGAGAAGAAAGTGTCTCAGGAAGGAAAAGGCACCGGCAAAGACTCCCCTGGTCCCAGGAGGGGAGCCACGTTCGCTGGCCCCTCCCAAACAGGAACCCAACACCCATGCACTCCACTCCCACCACCTCCCACGCTTTCAGTTACAGGTCCGGCGGCTGGGTCAGGAGCGTGACCAATGCGCCTGGAAGGGTAGTAGGGAAGCCAAAGGGATAAAACAAATGGAGCCCGTCAGGCATGGCACTTTCTCCAGAAAGACATGTATCTCAGGCCCCTGGGGTCTCTTCCTCTGAGCCGGACCCGGACCCCAGGGGGCGGGCAGTGTCGGGGGCCTCCGGCTAGCTTCCCACCGAGAGCCCCCGGCGGGAGTGTTTTGCTGTCGCTCTGTCTGAGCACGGAGCCGGCACACATGTCGGTGTTCCTGGAAGTTGGGTCTTCCATCTCTCTTCTGTGAAATGATGGATTGGCTGTGAGCACTCTTAGCTGAATTATCTCGTTTCGGAGAGGGTCTTGGCACCGGGTGGGGTGCCAGCGTGGCAGGAGGAGCAGGCGATGGGTTTGTATTGCTGTTTGCCTTCATCCCAGTGATGGATGGGCGGTGTGAGCGGTCCAGGGGGAAAGGCCGGCCAGACGCCGTCACTTACTGGGATCCCGAGGAAATATGACTCGCAGTGGCACAGAGTCAAGCGGGATAAAGAAATCAATGTACTATTTCAGCCGGTCCCGAATATCACGTCTTACTGTCTGAGGGGCGGACGATTGCTCAATGAAAACCATGTCCTGGCACCGGTTCTGCAAAGCGACGTCTCTCCTCTCCCTCCCCTGGCAGACGATGCGCAGCACCGCTGGGCGGGGTGGTGAGCGAGAGCCGACATGCCCTGTAAATCGGGGAGGCTCCCTGTGTGCGCGCCTTTTATGTTTATGACAAATGTGTGCCCTGCCCTGTGGCCTGCCCTGGGGGTGCGGATGTCTGGTGAGTCTGGCTGCTTCAGGAGCCATGCTCCCAGCCTCGGTCTATGCCGCCATGAGACCTGGTGGTGAGTCTGATGCCACCCCCCAGAGCCAATGGGTCAGCCTCCAGGTGGTTCCCAGTGGATCACGGAGTCAGATCCCTGGGTTCCTGGGACTGGCAGGGTCCCCTCAAGAGCTGAAGAGGGAAAATCACCACCTCTCCCCCAGGGCCATGCACACCCCCATTCTGAGGCCCCAGGGCGGGCACAGTGACCCCCGCACGAGGTCTTCTTCACAGACGTTTCTGGGGCTGCGCTGGGCGACTCCTCGTCCACAACACGCAGGACACGGAGCCAGCACCGCCTGGGCACGGAGCCAGGACTGACCAGGCACGGGCCACTCTCCAGGGCTTGGCAAGTCAGTGCTTGGTCTCCCCAGCAGGCTGCCGGGTCCGGAGAACCCAGCACTTCCTGCCGGTGCCCATCAGCTGGCCCCTGAGCATCCCGGCTCCTGGGGAGGGGGAGCCGCGTGCTGTCTCCTCAGTTCCTCCAGCTCCATCCGCGGCACCTGCAGCCAAACAAGGGCGGCCTCAATTACCTAATCCTGCCTCCGGGGATGGAGAGCCCGCCCAATGGGAGCCCGGAGGAGGAAGGGGCTGGCAGGAGCAGGCGCAGCCCCGCAGGCCAGCAGGGAAGGACGGCTTCTGGGCAGCAGCGGGATCCCTGTGTCCGCGGCCCTGAGTCTGGGCCACGCACCGAGGCGTGAGCCCCACGCCGGGACACGCACCAGGTAGGCACGTGGGGCCTGGCGCCGTTTAATGTGTCCCCGGCCTCCTCCATCGGGGCGCCCCCTCCCAGGCTGGGCTGCGGACCAGCCAGACGCAGAGCCAGCCGCTTAGCGGTAAACACCGCCCGCCCACAGAGCGAGGTGGAGAGCACTTGGTGTGAGCTTGCTGATTCAGGATAAACACACAAGCTGCCACCTTGGCCGTGTGTGTGGCTGTGTTTGCATGAGCCTGGGGCTGGGGGGGGGGGGGGGGCTCTTGAAGGCCTGCTCAGTGGCACTGGGTCAGAGCAGGCCTTTCAGACCCCCACACCCTCGCCCCGAGTGGGCCCCTCTGGAGTCTCCCCAAATCTCCGTGTGGCTCCCCTCTCCCCACTCCTCCCAGGACAGAATTGGCCAGAAAGACTCCGGCCTTTTAAAACGACAAGCTGTTTACCCAAATCCTGGCTCCCGGCCTCTCCCGGCTTTAATTGAAAACATTTGTAAACAAGCTGACGCTCGCCGCAAAAGTCCCATCTGAGAAGCCACGGGAGCAAGAGCAGCCCGCTCGGCCTGTGACAGGGAGACGTTTTCCTTTGAACTTCCCAGCTGGACGGCGAGGAGGAGGAGGGTGATGGCTACGGGCCCGCTGCATACACAAGCGTGAGCCGCCCGCCTCCGTGGGCGCGGCGGGAGCCGTTTCAAAGCGTGTCCTGCAGCGCCTAGCGCGGACCCGGTGCCAGCAGACACAGAAGCCAATTAACGGTGGACACACTGAAGAGCGAACGCCAGCCGGCCACCTGGTCCCGGTGACCGCTCTGTGCCGTTCCACCGGCTCGGGAACAGGCCGTCCGGGCGCGGTCTCCCTGTTCGCACGTTGGCTCGGCCGGGACCAGGCAGCTCCTCATCCTCTCGGCCTGCGAGGCCCCGGGGGAGCCGCTCACTCAGGCCCGTCCGTCTCAGCCACGGGCAGCTACAAAAGCTTTGCCAATTTGGGAGAAACTTCCAGAATCACTTCCTGTTGGCAAATAGAGAATTTTGTAGTTAAAAAAAAAAAATCGGAATGATTTAAAGAGGACACCAGAGCTGATTCCGTGGGTTCCAGTGGAGAGCTAGCGTCTTCCCAGGCATGCGATTGGTTGCAGGTGTGCTTCCCCCAAGCCGAGCCGATCCATCCTGCCTGGAGCTCCTGGGGGCCAGGAAGGGCTGAGGGACAACTCACTCTGCAGAGCTGGAGAATCCGACTTCTTTACTTGAGCTCAGGGAAATGGTGGCCTGGAGGGTCGCAGAAACAAAGGCCATCCAGCACCGCCAAAACCCTGCCAGCACCTCCTCCCATCCCGAGGGGTGGTTTCCTCGGGAGCTCCCCCTGCAGGCGGCAGGCGGAACACCAGCCTGGGGCAGTGACAGGGGACACGTGCTCTCCCTGTCCTTTGTTTGACTTGAGGCCGAGGGCATTCATTCCACCAGGGCAGGAGCCGAGGACCCGGATTCGGAGAAGGGTGGAGGAATGAGAGCCCTGGCTGCTGCCCCGTGGGGACCTTGGCCAAGGAGCGGAGTCTGTGTGGGCAGAACGTGGTGGCCCCTGTGTGTCAGCGGGGCGGCAGGAGCAGAGAGCGCGCACTGGGCGGCTTAAACCGGCTCCCCTCGATGAGCACTGCGGGCAGGAGGCCGAGCCACGGTGCGGGCAGGCCGGTCCTTCTGCAGGTGCCGAGGGAGGACGGCTCCAGCAGGCCTTGGCGTCCCCGGGCTGTAGACACGTCCTCTAACGGTGGCCTCTGTCTTCACACGCCTTCTTCTGCCCATGTCCCCCCTTGTGACCCCCTCCCCCACCTCTTAGGACACCGATCTCTGCCTTTGATTTGGGGTTCGCCCTAAACGCTGGGGGTCTCATCATGTGACCTTATGTTACTTACATCTGCAAAGATCCTGTTTTATCACAGTTTTCTTTTTCTATTGTCTAAAGTTTTACAGGTGTCTCCTTTTCCCCAATTGATCCCCCTCCCCCAGCCATTCCCACCAGGCAGTGT